>NC_064638.1:51644434-51960549 GCF_023864345.2 Schistocerca serialis cubense
TATAATGCATTAAAGTCTTCCCCCCCCCCCTCCCCCCTTGCCCACCCATGTAACACTGGAGCCAGTATGTGCGAGGATGGTGGCCAGTTCTCCATTGAGACTGCGGACTACCCTAATATCAGTATATAGGACACAAGTGCCACAATATGCTGAACTGAAAGTGGCATCCCACAAACCTCACAGAGTGGTGGATCCTCCCACTGGAGGGGGCAGCCATGTGCTAGAGGGCTATGTCCAATGTGCTGGTAAGTAGATCCTCCTTCCAGCAGTGCTGTCCCGCGCTCATCTGGACCATTTCGTTGCCGGCAAGTCCCGTGGTGGAGTACGGCCATTGCCATTGCCATCCATGATCGCCGTTGAGCTATGCAACGCTTTAAGAGGCACCCATCCATAGCCAGCCTTACTACCTTTAGACGCCTTCACACTAAAGCCCGTTATTTAATCAAACAGAGCAAGCGGATATGTTGGGAACGATTCGTTTCTTCCCTTGGTTCCACTGTCCCTCTGTCACGGGTATGGGCTACACTTCGCTCTCTCCAAGGTTGCCATCGGCAGTCCACCCTCCCAGGCCTTCACCTCCCAGATGGCATTTGTACGGACCCATTAGTTCTCGCAGAACATCTTGCGACCCATTTTGCAGTGGCATCAGCGTCAGCCTCCTATCCAGCTGCTTTCTTTCATCAAAAACAGCAGGCTGAAGCTCTCAGCTTATGTTTCACCACTTGTGAGCCAGAATCTTACAACGAACCTTTTACTGAATGGGAATTTCTTTCTGCTCTATCTTCTTCTCATCATACGGCCTCTGGCCCAGATTCCATTCATAACCAACTGCTTCAACATCTCAGTGCTCCACAACGGCAACATCTTCTTCGGGTGTTTAACCATATCTGGCTCCAGGGTGACTTCCCTTCTCAGTGGAGGGATAGCATTGTGGTTCCTGTCCTTAAGCCTGGTAAGAACCCCCTATCTGTTGACACCTATCGGCCAATTAGTTTGACCAATGTTGTTTGTACACTCCTGGAAATTGAAATAAGAACACCATGAATTCATTGTCCCAGGAAGGGGAAACTTTATTGACACATTCCTAGGGTCAGATACATCACATGATCACACTGACAGAACCACAGGCACATAGACACAGGCAACAGAGCATGCACAATGTCGGCACTAGTACAGTGTATATCCACCTTTCGCAGCAATGCAGGCTGCTATTCTCCCATGGAGACGATCGTAGAGATGCTGGATGTAGTCCTGTGGAATGGCTTGCCATGCCATTTCCACCTGGCGCCTCAGTTGGACCAGCGTTCGTGCTGGACGTGCAGACCGTGTTAGACGGCGCTTCATCCAGTCCCAAATATGCTCAATGGGGGACAGATCCGGAGATCTTGCTGGCCAGGGTAGTTGACTTACACCTTCTAGAGCACGTTGGGTGGCACGGGATACATGCGGACGTGCATTGTCCTGTTGGAACAGCAAGTTTCCTTGCCGGTCTAGGAATGGTAGAACGATGGGTTCGATGACGGTTTGGATGTACCGTGCACTATTCAGTGTCCCCTCGACGATCACCAGTGGTGTACGGCCAGTGTAGGAGATCGCTCCCCACACCATGATGCCGGGTGTTGGCTCTGTGTGCCTCGGTCGTATGCAGTCCTGATTGTGGCGCTCAGCTGCACGGCGCCAAACACGCATACGACCATCATTGGCACCAAGGCAGAAGCGACTCTCATCGCTGAAGATGACACGTCTCCATTCGTCCCTCCATTCACGCCTGTCGCAACACCACTGGAGGCTGGCTGCACGATGTTGGGGCGTGAGCGGAAGACGGCCTAACGGTGTGCAGGACCATAGCCCAGCTTCATGGAGATGGTTGCGAATGGTCCTCGCCGATACCCCAGGAGCAACAGTGTCCCTAATTTGCTGGGAAGTGGCAGTGCGGTCCCCTACGGCACTGCGTAGGATCCTACGGTCTTGGCGTGCATCCGTGCGTCGCTGCGGTCTGGTCCCAGGTCGACGGGCACGTGCACCATCCGCTGACCACTGGCGACAACATCGATGTACTGTGGAGACCTCACGCCCCACGTGTTGAGCAATTCGGGGTACGTCCACCCGGCCTCCCGCATGCCTACTATACGCCCTCGCTCAAAGTCCGTCAACTGCACATACGGTTCACGTCCACGTTGTCGCGGCATGCTACCAGTGTTAAAGACTGCGATGGAGCTCCGTATGCCACTTGAACGTATGGTAGCCCGTTGGCTCACTTGGGTCCTCGAATCTCGGGATCTATTGTCCCCTTACAAGTGTGGCTTTCGAGAGGGAAGATCTCCAATCGATCATTTACTTCGCTTGGAATCCGCAGTTCAGCAGGCTTTTTCCCCACCGCCGTCATTTGGTTGCAGTGTTTTTTGACCTTCGCAAGGCCTATGACGCGGCCTGGCGCCATCACATCTTACTAACCCTTCATCAGTGGGGTCTTCGGGGCCCACTGCCGATTTTTATCCTCCTGTTCCTGATCCATCGGTCATTCAGAGTTCGAGTTGGTACTGCTTTTAGTTCTCCACAGACCCAGGAGACGGGCATCCCACAGGGTTCTGTCTTGAGTGTCCTCCTTTCCTCATTGCTATCGATGGACTTGTGGCATCTGTCGGTCCCTTGGTCACTCCTGCCCTGTATGTGGATGATTTCTGCATTTGGGTTAGTTCCTCCTTGATGGCATCTGCAGAACGGCAGCTCCAGGTGGCTATACGGCGTGCCTCTGCATGGACCCACTCACACGGGTTTCAATTCTCTCCTTTAAAATCGCGGGTGGTCCACTTCTGTCGCTGTACTACGGTCCACCCTGATCCAGAGCTCTATCTTGCTGCACAACAATTGCCTGTGGTTCCACAGTTTCGTTTCCTGGGTCTTCTTTTCGACAACAAGCTCACTTGGCTGCCCCATATCAGACTCCTGAAGGTAGGATGTTTCCGTAAACTCAATGTCCTTCGCTTCCTTGCCCACTCCTCTTGGGGTGTGGACCGTACCCTCCTCCTCCATCTTTATCGTGCTCTAGTTCTGTCTCGTTTGGACTATGGTTGTCAATTTTATGGTTCAGCTGCTCCTTCCACACTGCACGTGCTGGATCCAGTCCACCATCGTGGTATCTGTTTGGCCACCGGTGCCTTCCCTACTAGCCCTGTTGATAGTCTCCTGGTTGAAGCTGGGATCCCCCCCCCCCTTCCTGTTCGGTGGTCCCAGCTTCTGGTGTCTTATGCCCTCACTATCCGTTCTCCTCCCACTCATCCTTCCCATTCTATCCTGTTCCCAGACCAAGGACGTCGCCCACCCGACTCCCGCCCTCGGGCGGGTTTACCGGTTGGGCTGCGCCTTGCATCTCTTTACCGTGATTTTCAGCTTCCTTCTTTGTCCTGTCTTCCTCGCTCCCTCCCCTCCACCCCTCCTTGGTTAGTTTCTTGGCCTCGAATACGGATGGATCTCCGCCGTGGTCTGAAAGATTCCATCCCCCCGGTGGTGTTCCGTGCCTTTTTCCGCCAAATTTTATGGAAGTTTTGGGATACTGTTGTTTTTTACACTGATGGCTCTAAATCTGCTAATCATGTTGGGTATGCCTTCACATCCTCTGTTGGAACGGAAAATCATCTGCTGCCACCTACATGTGGGGTGTTTACTGCGGAATTGATGGCAATTTCCCGGGCCCTTACCTTTATTAAACAATCCCAACACAACCGCGTTTTGTTATGTACAGACTCGATGAGTGGCCTTCTTGCTATTGACCGGTGTTTTTCGCGCCATCCCTTGGTCTCTGCCATCCATGACCATCTCGCTGATACTCACCGTGCTGCTTGTTCTATTGACTTCCTTTGGGTAACTGGCCATGTGGGTATCCCGGGTAATGAGCTTGCTGATCGTTTGGCTGGGGGAGCAGTTACTTACCCCGCATTTTCTGTAACCCCTCCTGCAGCGGATTTACGGCTTCACATCAAATCCCACTTCGCACAGTCATGGGCCAATTCTTGGGAGGCTACTCCACTTTCTAATAAACTTCGTGCAATTAAGGTGAAACCAGGCCCATGGCATTCTTCCTTTCACCTCTCCCGAAAGGACTCGACCACACTGTGTCGTCTCTGCATTGGCCATACCAGGCTGACCCATGGTTTTCTTTTGCGTGATGAGCCACCCCTGCTAGGTGGTTGTGGCGCCTTCCAGTCAGTAGCCCACATTTTGGTTGAATGCCCCTTCTTTTGGCTCTGCGTGTTAAGTACAGACTCCCCCACACTTTACCTTTGATGTTGGCTGACGATTCCCGGATGGTCTCCCTGGTTCTCGGTTTCCTCCGGGAGAGTGGTTTTTATTCTCAGTTTTAAGGTTTTTAATCTCTCTCTGGTGTTGGGGCAGGGCAGTGAGTGTTTGGGTGTCTCCCGCTGTAGGTAGTGTTCAGAGATTCCTGATTCACCTCACTGACCGGAATTCTTTTTCTTCCCCTTTTACTCTGTTTTTACGCCCTTTTTTTTAAGGCTTGGTTAGTCTTTCTATTCCCATATGTACTTTGTGAATTATAGCAGTTGTATCTTTTAAGTTGCAGGTGGTCTTGCCTATGCTGCTTCAGCATAGTGTTGGGTTCGTTTCTCTTGCCAACTTCCCTCATTTATTTTTTATCAATGACAACGTGACTGCCCTTTTACGTTTTTCCCTTTTTCCGTTTTATTGTCCTGACTTTTCTGAGATGTCCCGTTAGCAGAATGGAGTATATTTGAAACAAGGGACTGATGACCTTGCTGTTTGGTCCCTTACACCTCAAACAACCAACCAACCAACCTTCCAGCAGTGAGGCTGACATGAAGTCTGCCATGCCATTGAGGTTGATTTGAGAGACCGCAGTTGGTTTTCTGTCACATTCAACAATTCAGTCTCCCACTGATGCATGATGCATCTGTGAGAAAATGGGATGGTGGCATGCAACAGGTGGGACATTGATGGACAGCACAATCCCAACATGCTTCCTTGGTGACTTTGTTAGCCATGTTGTTGTCCTGTATCACGATGTGGCCAGGTATCCAGCAAAGGGCTACCTCCTTATCACAGTGTTGGAGCCACTGCAAGGAGTCGTGGATGAGCTGAAGAGCTGGTCGACTGGATACATTTGGTAAAATGCTTGCAGTGCACTAAATGAGTCAGGACACACAAGAAAACTTGTATGATGATGGCTGTGAACCCTCTCCAGTGATATCAATATGCCATATAATTCCAATTCATAATTTATAAATTCTTCCGAAAGACACACTTTAAAAACCCTATCAGGGAAAACAGCAGAACAACCGAGGACGTTCCCTTGCTGGGATCCATTTGTATAAACTATGATTAAACTGTAGTACATACTTAAAATGGACAAAAACAAAGTTATAAAAACATAATCTGGAGTCCAAGTTTTCTTGTACTGCGTAAAGCCAAAAATCATTTTGGGCCTCTGTAGATGCCAAAGCGGCAATGCATTCCATCCTTTGCTTGGTTGCATGGAGCCAATTCATGAACAGCCATTCAATGTTTCATCGGACCACTGAACTAAATGTGATGACCGAGGTGACACTGAATTTTTTCAGCACCTGGCGAGCCACAAGGATGTGTCGCCGAATCCGGAGTGATAAGGGGTACACTCTGGTGACTCATTAGGACGCTACAGTCCTTGCCTGGTTTCCAGAAAGGAATTAATATTGCCTCCTTCCAAGTCGTGTTATACTGTCCATCAAAGCAGATCTGATTGAAACAAGAGAGAAGCTCTCCTTTCACTTCAGGGCACAGATGACGAAACATGGCATAATGGATCTCATAAGGTCCTGGAGGAGTGTCTCTGTCTGCAGACAAAGCTGATTCACTTCCAACATGGAGAACTGTATGTTGTAGATTTCTTCATTATGCAAGAAGAAACTGAACTTCCTCATCTCTGCAGCCCTCCAGAATACTTGAAAAGCAGAAGCTTGTCTGGATAACATAATAACAGTTTAGGTTTCAGCTGAACAATTGTTTACTATGTCTTCTGGTGTGTCCACAAAGACGCCATTTCTTAACAAGGTCATAAGGGGACGTGTACTACCCTTGATGAAATCCGCAATACTGATTCCCAAATTTGTGCAGTGGAAGTGGATTGATTAATGGGAGTCGTGAATTCCCTCCAGGAATCTCTTCTGTTCTTTTGTCATTCACGAGGCATGTACTCATGCAGATCTGAAGACATGAAGGTTTTCTGTAGTTGGACAGTGTTTGAAGTTCCACAGAGCTATTTGTCTGGCCCAACTGCCAATCGACAGTCGTCATTACACCAGGTTAGAGGCCACTGTCTGAGATGGTTACTAGACCCAGGAATGGACTCTGCGGCAGCACATAATATCTCAGAAGTGATATCGGTCACCATCTCCTGTACACAATACTTTTGTTCAAAAATAACATGTTGACTGCACAGCAACCAATTTCCCTTTGTAGCATCCATCTACGTGGTCTCCTGTCAGCCAACACCCTAGTTGGCAGGCAGATCCACACTGGTAAGTGGTCACTAGAATGTAAATCTGTAGCCACTTCCCACTGAACTGAGTCTGCAATAGCTGGGGAACAAAAACCAAGATCAATCGCTGAAAGAGACCCTATACCTGTGGGAAAGTGTGTCACCTGACTTGCATTCAGAAGGCAGTAGTTCTCAGAATGGACGGGTTGCTCTATCATCCATGCCATGGAGCAATTAGGAGCCAAGGGCCATAGCACATTGTGTGCATTGAGGTCTCCCACAAGGAGGAAAGAGATTGGGAGTGCCTGGAAGAGTTCTACTGCTGCCTTTGCATCCAATGCATCATTAGGTGGAAGGTATAGAGAACACACTGTGATATTAAAGGGTGCAACAACTTTCATGGCAATTGCTTGAATGATCATGGTAAGGGGGACAGGAAAGGAGCAGCATCTGTTTTCAGTGAAAAAGCGACTCCACCTTTAGCCCTCTCTCCAGTAGTATTATCCTTCATGTATGAGTGGTAACCCTGTAATACAGGTGTGTCGGTGACTTTAAGATGCGTTTCTTATAAGCAGATGCAGAACGGTTTCTCCTGAAGCAGGGGCTGTAATTCTGACAAATCTGAGCGACGCTGTTGTTGTTGTTGTTGTTGTTGTTGTTGTGGTCTTCAGTCCTGAGGCTGGTTTGATGCAGCTCTCCATGCTACTCTATCCTGTGCAAGCTTCTTCATCTCCCAGTACCTATTGCAACCAACGTCCTTCTGAATCTGCTTAGTGTATTCATCTCTTGGTCTCCCTCGACAATTTTCTCCCTCTATGATTTTTACCCTCCACGCTGCCCTCCAATACTAAATTGGTGATCCCTTGATGCCTCAGAACATGTCCTACCAATTGATACCTTCTTCTAGACAATTTCTGCCACAAACTCCTCTTCTCCCCAATTCTATTCAACACCTCCTCATTAGTTATGTGATCTACCCATCAAATCTTCAGCATTCTTCTGTAGCACCACATTTCGAAAGCTTCTATTCTCTTCTTGTCCAAACTATTTATTGTCCATTTTTTACTTCCATACATGACTGCACTCCATACAAATACTTTCAGAAATGCCTTCCTGACCCTGAAATCTATACTTGATGTTAACAAATTTCTTTTCAGAAACGATTTCCTTGCCATTGCCAGTCTACATTTTATATCCTCTCTACTGCGACCATCATCAGTTATTTTGCTCCACAAATAGCAAAACTCCTTTACTACTTTAAGTGTCTCATTTCCTAATCTAATTCCCTCAGCATCACCTGACTTAATTTGACTACATTCCATTATCCTCATTTTGCTTTTGTTGATGTTAATCTTATATCCTCCTTTCAAGACACTGTCCATTCCATTCAACTGCTCTTCCAAGTCCTGTGAGGTTTGCTGATGACATTGTAATTCTGTCTGAGACAGCAAAGTTTTTATTTCTTCTCCATGGATTTTAATTCCTACTCCAAATTTTCTTTTGTTTCCTTTACTGCTTGCTCAATATACAGATTGAATAACATCGGGGATAGGCTACAACCCTGTCTCACTCCCTTCCCAACCACTGCTTCCCTTTCATGTCCCTCGACTCTTATAACTGCCATCTGGTTTCTGTACAAAGTGTAAATAGCCTTCGCTCCCTGTATTTAACCCCTGCCACCTTCAGACTTTGAAAAAGGGTATTCCAGTCAACATTGTCAAAAGCTTTCTCTAAGTCTACAAATGCTAGAAATGTAGGTTTGACTTTCCTTAGTCTATCTTCTAAGATAAGTCGTAGAGTCAGTATTGCCTCACGTGTTACAATATTTTTACGGAATCCAAACAGATCTTCCCTGAGGTCAGCTTCTACCAGTTTTTTCATTCATCTGTAAAGAATTCGTGTTAGTATTTTGCAGCTGTGACTTACTAAACTGATAGTTCGGTAATTTTCACATCTGTCAACACCTGCTTTCTTTGGGATTGGAATTATTATATTCTTCTTGAAGTCTGAGGGAATTTTGCCTGTCTCATACATCTTGCTCACCATATGGTAGAGTTTTGTCATGACTGGCTCTCCCAAGGCTATCAGTAGTTCTAATGGGATGTTGTTTACTCCCGGGGCCTTGTTTTGACTTAGGTCTTTCAGTGCCCTGTCAAACTCTTCACGCAGTATCATATCTCCTATTTCATTGTCATCTACATTCTCTGCATTTCTATAATATTGTACTCAAGAATGATATCCATTAAATTCCACTGCAACACAGAAGTGCCTGTGGAAGCCATTGTTTAGGGATGGTTGTCCTTTTCTTTCTCCATCAGAGGTATTGATTTATTTTGGAGGTCAGGGGGAACTTTAGCAGGTTCACAGCTCTCTGGTTCCTCTGACTGGAGGTCCATATCCTCCACAGCATAGTCCCCATTAGAGAGGAGGGGAGCTTGCTGATCCGAAGGTGTAACTACACTTTCTTGGATTTGGAACAACTTTTCAAAGGACATTTTTATTTACTGATGGTAGAAGGTGGTTGCCTGGGTTGTAGGGATGGCTTAGTTGGCTTCTTATGGTGGGTAGTAGTATGTGGCTTAGGTGGCAAGCCCATTGCTGATGCTTTCGAACAACTTCAGTTTCAAGTGGAGCATTTCCCCCACAGGTACACTCACAAATGCATGTACTCATACTTGAACCTATGGTCTGAGTAAGTGTGAAGGCATCACACTTAGTGACTGGCATCTTAAGGGCTGAATTAACAGATGTAGCAAAGACCCAGAGGTTGTGTAGCATTGAAAGCTCTCTTAGCTTCACCATAGAGTATGCATCTCTTGACTTTCAATTCCTGAATTTTCCTTTCCTCGTTGTAAACCTCATACATTCTGCTCCTCACTGGGTGACCCCTGGGGAAGTTTAGACATTTCAGAGGAAGTGTACAAAAATGGCCTGATTCATGAGCTGAGCCTCCACAATTGCTCATAACATCCCATAGTGGTATGGCCAAATTGTTGGCATTTGTAGAATTACATTGCGTCAGGAACAAATGGGTGAACCTTAAGACAGATATAGCCTGCAAGGAATGTTCTGCTAATTCTGGAGTATTAAACATTAGAACAGACATTGCTGATTTTTCCAGTTTTCCATTGACTCTCTTCTTACAGTTCAGCACTTCTGTGATGCCCATATTTTTCCATTCATCATGTAACTCTGTGGGTTCCACTTCCAAAATATTAGAGGAGGTTACCACACCCCTACTAAAGTTAGGGGTGTTATGTAACTCAGACTTGACTGGGTAGTCAGGTAAGGCCTTACATCCCAGAAGCTTAGATACTTGGTTCCAAATAGCAGTTTCAACTAGAAGTTGTTTCATTACAAAGTTGTTTGACATTTTTTGGAACCCAGCAATACCTTCCAATGCCTTATGAATCTAGAAATGGGAGACCTTCACAAAGGTTCCTCCTGTTCGCTTGATTACAGTGGAAGTGTTATGGCACACTAATGCCCTCTTAACGTCATAATGAGACTTCTTTTTGAAGGACTGACCAACTGAGCTATTTTGATGAGTGGGTATATGTATTACCTGACAGTACACCTACCCTGTGAGTAGTAATAGTTTGATGGGACCATTCCATAGGGATGCTAGGGAAACAGCTGTTGACACAGGCAGTGGCCTGCATGCTAGAGCAATCCTTATACAACTGGGCTGCAGCAGGTGTCCCAGAGGTTGCCTGCTAGTTTTACCTCAACAGCCACTCACCTCATCAGGATGTAACACATCTTGAGGGTAAGGTTTTTTTTTTTTAAATAGAGGTATGAACTTTCCTCATGGTCCAGGTGGTGAAGCCATGACCCCCATTCTCCAAAACACATAACATTCCACCACTGCACCACATGGTGGTCGCAGAAGCATGCCCAGAGCTGTGGTGATAGAAGGCTGGTGGTACTTACTAGTCTCCAGCTAAGGAACTTCAGATCACCAAGCCCGTACTCAGCACACAAATGCTGAGCCCCTGAGGGGTGGCCAAATGCATGCCATGATGATGGATAACATTGAGATAGCATAAGAGAGACAGATGTACAGATGCATAAATGAAACACCCGTAGTCTAGTTTTGAATGGACAAGGGACCGGTACAAATTGAGGAGGGTGGTTGGATATGCATCCCATAAATTACCATTGACAACACATAGGACACTGGGGGATCAAATACAGTGGGCTGCCACTTAAGACATGTAGGAGGACCAAGAGAGATTATTATCAAGCATGAGCCCAAGAAATTCCATAGTTTTAACATACAGAAGAGTAACAGATCCAAGACTTAAGGACAGTGGAAGAAACCAACTGCAACACCAGAAATTCATACAAATGGTTTTGTCAGTGGAAACACGAAAGCCACTGTCAATGCTCTATGAGTAAAGACAATTGAAACAACACTAAAACCACTCAATGAGACAAGTCCATGCAGAACTGCAGTAGATGGCAAAATCGATAATGAAAAGGATGCCAGTGAAGACTGGCGGGAGACAGACCATTACAGGATTAATGCTGATATCAAAGAGGACGATGCCCAGGATGGAGCCATGAGACATACCATTTTCAAGGATAAAGGTGTCCATCAAGGCAGAATCCACAAGTACCTTGAAAACTCGGGCTTTTAAAAATTCCTGAAGGAAATGGGGCAAGTGGCCATGGAAACCACACGTGTAGAGTGTACAGAGGATACCAGTTCTACAGCAGGTGTCATCGGCTTTCTCCATCTCAAAAAACATGGCAACAGTCTAGGATTTCCACAGAAAACCATTCATGATGTGAAGTACTGTATATTCAGTCTCTTTTGCAGATGAACTAGTTTCCTACAATTCTTCAAATAAATCCAAATCAAAATGTTGCCTTCTTTACTAACATACCTGTGTTAATTCCATTTCATATTGCTTTGCAACATTATGCCTAGATATTTAATAAACATGGATCATGTTGAGTGGCCCATTTCATAACTGCAGCAGTGCACCAAAGTACACTGTTTTGTCCTGCGAGTTTACCCAGCTTCTCTCTAGATGTGACTTATTCTGAATTTCCCCTACGCTCTTTAGACAGTTAATGAAACATGGAACTGCATGTAACATATACACAAACATACACAAAACATATTTAACTAGATTGTATCACCACCATCCATAGTGTGGATAGGAACTTTGACTGCTGTGTGTTCAGGTTCCAGGTGAGTTGATGACTCTTTACTCATAGCTGCAGGAGTCTTGGCTTCAGTGACACAGCTTGAGGCTGTTGCAAATGGGCTTACTATGGGGGGGGGGGGGGGGGAGGGGGGTTCATACATGGGGATCTGTGGATGTCCAGCACATGACCTCTGTTCCCCCAGTTGGTTCACAACTGTGGCTGCCCTGGGTGCTGCCCACACTGAGATTGACCTCTCACATGTGGTTGGGTAGAAGGTGGTTCTGAGTTGATGCGAGTAGCAAAAGACTGTCCCAGGGGTCGATCACAATGCCTGTACAGTAAGTCTGTCAACTGCAGACATCACTCAAAACTTGTTTGTCAGAGACCCAGAGTCAGATGCAGTCACCATACTCCATAGGTAGCTTCTTGGCTTTCACAGGGGGTGGGATAACATGCAGTTGCAAGCACCAGTGTTAGGCACACATTAGGGCCCTTTCTGGATATGGATACCAAAGCGGGGAAGCAATCCAGTGTACTCATTGTGTGCATACCAGGAGAAGTCAATCCAGATGTGGGAAGGTTGTTCCCAGATGGCATGAAGTGCACAGGGTGCAGCCAATTGAGGGGGCTGGATCATGTTGCAACTAAGGATGTGTGTTACTTTGGACCAGAAGAGATTCTTTCTGGTTTCAGATGGCTAACTGAAGCCTTAAAGACTGCAGTCTTGCTTGCGAGATGAAGATGGAGCTCACAATCTGCAACATTATTGACAGAACTGACTGAGGTCCTTTGATTCAGAGCCTCCACTCATCTCTGTACCAGATATTAAAATGGTTCTGTGGCCATGTAGGCTGCAGATTCATTGACTTGCACCATTGAGTAGTGAGATTCTGGGTTCTGCTTTCAGAAGTAGTTTCTCTTTCAAATAAATGGAAGTAGATAGTTCTACGGGAATTTATACCTATGTGTATGAAAACTTTGTAGTTCTTTCGAGATGCTTCTGCTGAGCAATCCTGTGGGCCGTATATTTTGCTAAAGCATTTCTTCAACTGGTGGGTCTTGATTTCTGGACAAATATCTATTGTGGAATTTGGCACAACAGTGTTTTGTAGCAAAGAATTTCCTATAACAAGGAATGCAATTTTTTTGCTGTGTTTCTCTTTACTGAGATGTTTTGAATTCTTTTTACTGTATGTTACACAGCTCAGCTGTATTGCAAAGATCTGTACCCTCAAATACCTTGAGGGCAGCAGTGTTGCCTCCCACCCCCGTTCCATCCAGCCCTTCACTTCACCCTTGCGGATGATTGTGGCATAGTGAATAACAAATTGGATTGGGTGCAGACTTTACTAAATTTCTTGGATGAAAGAATGATTATAACTAGGTTACTACACTTGTTGGGGAACACTTTGAGTGAAGTAGCAATGTTACAAAAAGCAGTTCACCATGCAAATAACTGATGATTAGGTCCTGAGCTGTTACTACCATAACAGTTCCTAGCCACAAAAACTACAGCGTGGCTGAACAGTTGATTTGCAGCACATAGGTGAGTTTACAGAATGAAGATTTTCGTTATTCCACCACTTGTGGACTGATGTAATCTTGCTTCATCTGTGTTCATTCCATACTTGGAGTGATTCACAAAAGTGAGTGTAGATGCACACCTCCAATACTTCATGGTACATCCTTTGCAGAGAAGTAAAAAGCTATGTGAAAATTGGTATGGGTAAAGACACAAGAAGTGCTGCTAATATAGGAAGGAAAGGAGACCTATGTGATGATGTCAGCAGAAGAGTTATCACAGTGTGAGGGAGTCCCACAGTTTGCCTTATGTAACAAATCCAGAGAAGTAAAGTTGCCACTCACCATATAGCAGAGATGCTGAGTTGCGATAGACACAACAAAAAGGTCTATTAGAGGGGTATGAGCAGCTGAATTATATTCAGCACCAGGGTTTCGATTACCTCTCGTTGTTCCCTGAAATGAGAAATACCCTACCCACTATCCTTCCCACCCCTCCTACCATGATATTCCACCACCCACAGACAAAATATACTCGTCCATCTGTACACAGACCCTGCTCCCAATCCCTTACCTCATGGACACAGACACAGACACACACACACACACACACACACACACACACACACACACACACACACACACACAGCGAGGAGCAGCACCAGTGCATGATGGGAGTGGGGACTGGGTGGGAGTAAGAGGTGGCTGGGGCAGGGAGGGCGAGGGATATGATCATGGGGGTGGCGGACACTGATGTGTTGCAGTTTAGATGGAGGACAGGAGAGAAGGGGCAGATAGGGGGAGAGGCAAAGTAGCACAAAGGAGAGAAATAAAAAGAAATTAAAAGAATGTGTGTGGAGGTAAAATGACAGCTGTGTAGTGCTGGAATGGGAACAGGGAGGGGACTGGTTGGGTGAGGACAGTGACTAATGAAGATTGAGGCCAGGAGGGTTACAGGAACATAGGATGTACTGCAGAGAAAGTTACCAACCACACAATTCAGAAAAGCTGGTGTTGGTGGCAAGGAACCATATAACACAGGCTGTGAAGCAGTCATTGAGATGAGAGATATCTTGTTTGGAAGAGTGTTCAGCGACAGGGTGGTCTACTTGTTTTATGGCCACAGTTTTTCGGTGGCCATTCATGTTGACAGACAGCTTGTTGGTTGTCATGCCTACATATAATGCAGCACAGGGGTTGCAGCTTAGTTTGTAAATCACGACTGGCTTCACAGGTAGCCCTGCCTTTGATGGGATAGGTGATGTCAGTGACCGGACTGGAGTAGGTGGTGATAGGAGGATGTATGGGACAGGTCTTGCATGTAGGTCTATTACAGGGGTATGAAATATGAGGTAAGGGATTGGGAGCAGGGTCTGTGTACAGATGGACGAGTATATTTTGTCTGTGGGTGGTGGAATATCATGGTAGGAGGGGTGGGAAGGATAGTGGGTAGGGTATTTCTCATTTCAGGGAACAACGAGAGGTAATCGAAACCCTGGTGCTGAATATAATTCAGCTGCTCATACCCCTCTAATAGACCTAGATGCAAGACCTGTCCCATACATCCTCCTACCACCACCTACTCCAGTCCGGTCACTAACATCACCTATCCCTTCATAGGCAGGGCTACCTGTGAAACCAGTCATGTGATTTACAAGCTAAGCTGCAACCACTGTGCTGCATTCTATGTAGGGATGTCAACCAACAAGCTGTCTGCCCACATGAATGGCCACCGACAAACTGTGGCCCAAAAACAAGTGGACCACCCTGTAGCTGAACACGCTGCCAAACATGATATCCCTCATCTCAAAGACTGCTTCACAGCCTGTGTCATATGGATCCTTCCCACCAACACCAGCTTTTCTTAACTGTGCAGGTGGGAACTTTCCCTGCAATACATCCTATGTTCCCGTTACCCTCCTGGCCTCAACCTTCATTAGTCACTGTCCTCACCCATTCAGCCTCCTCCCTGTTCCCATTCCAGCACTACACAGCCGTCATTTCACTGCCACACTCAATCTTTTAATTTCTTTTTATTTCTCTCCTTTATGCTACTTAGCCCCTCACCCTCTCCGCACCTTCTCTCCTGCCCTCTGTCTAAACTGAAACACATCACTGTCTGCCACTCCCACCATACTATCCCTCCCCCTCCCCACCACAGTCTCCCCTTACCACCACCCAGTCACCACTCCCATCATGAACCGGTGCTGCTCCTCGCAGTGTGGTTTCACTTCTCTGAGACTGCAGACGTGTATGCAAGTTGTGTTTGCATGAGTGTGTGAGTGTGTGTGTGTATGTGTGTCTACTGCTGACAAAGGCCTTAGTGTCTGAAAGCTATAATTGTGTAAATCGTTTTGTTATGAATATCGCAACTTAGCATCTCTGCTATATGGTGAGTAGCTGCTTTCCTTCTCTGGTATTGTTACATTCCATCCTGGATTTTCCATTGTTAGACGTTTGCCTCATGTGGATGATTCAGACTAAGACACAATTATGTTACGTGTAACTGTTCCTGGGCAAGGCAGAAGCAGCTGAATAATTTAGAGAAGTGTTGTTGCCACACCTTTTTTTCAGAACATGGGCATTCATTTAGTTTAGTATCACTGTTTCCTTAGAAAATATGAAGTAAATTGTTACAAGCAATGAAAGCCAAGGATCATGACCAGAATGGATTTACAAGATATCAGATTGCTAATTAACGATAGAAACAGTGACGGGCAAGGCATTCTGTCTCCCAGCTACCATCATGGAGCAGCTCACATAATGTGACACAATCTATGTTGTATTGGCCAGAAAAGGCCATACATTTGTTACCAACCCATTACCTAACCTTCCAAAACAAGACCCTAAACCCAGACCTACATTCGTTAAATTAATTCAATACACAAAAAAATCCTTCAGCAGATAGAACAACATTACAAAAGAGGACTCCACGGCATCATGACTATAAGTGTACAGACTTAGAGTGCTGTATTAGTTTGCTTGGCTTATGGCAGGTGCAGTCTGCACAAAATACAAGACCTGTACACCCTTCAAACTGCCGGTATGTAACATACTTGCTGACTGGTTTATCACTAAAAGTAATAATTATGTAAATTAGAGTTAGAATAATAGGTTATCTGTTATATGAGAAAAAGTAAGCTAGCTTGTGAACTTTAGACTGCTTTGGAATGGTGCATGAAAAATTAGTTTAAAGGAGAAACATTTATGTACAAAATGTGGAATTATGGTACTGATGACACACACTCACAAATTACTGTGTTGAGTAGATGACCCTTTCTTCAGTTTCTGCTATTGCAGCATACTGCCATTTCAATTTTTGACTCTTATCACAGACTGATGTCTATGTAACTGATGTCTCCCCACCTGTTAGGCACAGGCTGTGACAAGGATGTAGTTATGTAAACCCCATTAATAAATTTCCTGTAGAGATGGTTCTGAATGGAGCAGATCCAAAGAGGTGTCAAGGGGGTCACGTACCATCAACCAAAACAATATTTTTGTAAAAGCTTTTATAATATCTTAAAGTTTTCTGAGCTAAGCTTTGTCAACTTCAGCATGTGAATGAATTCACGCCTGTAACCTTCTCCTTATGGACCATGAGGCCAATGTTGCCAAGTGGTGCTTGGCAAACTAATTTGTAGCCAGCACTACAAGGGGTTGCAAGTGTGGTGTAGCTACAGCCCTTATTGCTCATAATAGAGAAGTACAGACTGTGTGCAGTGGAGCTGCAAAAAGAATGGCCAGCAAATGATTTGCCTTATTTATTGAAGTTCTTGGTTTCTGAAAAGTAAATTGAGTTATGTCAAAAATTTTTGGTAACCTATAAGCAGGTAAAAAGATGTGGGGACTTTATCACAGATAAACTTTATCAAACAGAGGAGACAGCAGTGGACTAGAAGAATTTCTGAAGAGATATTTATATGGAAATTTGTTTGAAACAAAGTGAAAACCCTGACTGTGATGGCGTTATTTCCAAAAAAGACTTAAGCTATTCTGAGGAGTACAAAGATGGTGCTAACAAGAGTCATAAAAGGAAAATATCCTTCCAGGCACTACAAACTACTGTGATTCCTCACTGTAATTTACAGTCATACTTTTAAATCATTCATTGTTCACTTATGTGACCTGGAACAATGTGATATTCGCAGACTCTGACATATATTTCTATGTGCACCCATTTCAAAGGCATCTGGTCGTCAATAAGAAGTTCGCTGCATGGCGATACATAGCATTCAAAAAATTTTGATAATACGCAGACCACATCTGCAGTAATATATTAATGATAAAACGTTGTGTTCAATCATTTAGTGTGGGTTAATGTGGAGAAACTGAGTTTTTGCAGAAAAACACAGATTCAAACAATGATATCTACTATGGTACAGGATGCTATGTTAAAACAAAACTTTTACCTCTCCCACCATCAAAACTAAAATACTGTTGTCATTTCCGGTACAAATCAGCTGTTACACCATCTTGCTCATGACAGGTGTTACCAATGAACAGTTCAAGGTAACTGTGTGGATGTCACTATAATGTTTTTCAGAAAAGGTTAAGCAAATCCACACTTTCCTTATGTGCAACTGAAGAGTGACAGCAGGTTACAGACATACCACACAACCTACTAATACTTCACCTGGCCAATTTAGGTGAAAGAATGAACCTACTCTATGAAATTTGAATCTAATCTCACAAATGTGCATCCTCAAATGACATTTTGTTGGATAACTCTGGTCATTTAGAATTTTTCCATGAAAATTCCATCATTTACTTATACAACCACAGCCCAAATACTGGTAATGAATAAAATACCATATATCTCATCCAATCAGTTTTCTTGTCTTTATTCATTAAAAATCATCAATTCAGCAGGCCATATATTTTACCTACAATTTTTAAGTTTAATTTTAAAATTAAAAATATTTAATATATATCAGCCAAAAGACAGCAGCAGTAATTTCAGTATTTATTAGGAAGGTGTACTTTGTTTATATCAAAAAATTATATCTATTGTCACTTATATCAGTTGGCAACATGGCAATGCTCCTGTGTTTATGCATCATACAAATAAAATGTGTGGTGCCATAGTTTTAATGGAGAAATTAGGAGCAACAGTATGCAGAACAGAAAGTAAGTGCATCTAAAGAGTAATGTACTGTAGACATACAGCTCTTGAAATATAATAGACAAACAAATTTGTTATTTTGAATGGGGCAGCTGCAGCACCCAAATTGAAGTTAATTTCTGTAATGATGTGCCAACTGATGATTTAAGTATGTATTACACCAGTTGAAGATGGGTTAAATTCTGAAATGTATGTTGGTACAAATAAAAGGTCATACAAAGTGGCTGCTTACTACATTGTTTAAAGCAATAAAGAAATTTGTTTGGTTTAAGGCTACGCACTATCTTCATTGTTTTCAACACTGATCTCTGAAATTTACCTATCTAAAGAAAGAACTGGAATGGATATATGCTAGAAGGCCTACAGTACATCAGAAAAACAATATCTTCAGGCTATCCAGTGAAGACCACTTCTGGGAAATGTTCCAAGTAGACTGATGCCTGAACACATGCACCGTGAGCTGTTTGCAAAACTGTCTCCTGATATTCTGAACAAAATAGCTACTTATGTTCTCAGTAGTAGACACAGACCTTCTAGCTCGCCCCTGCCTGGACTTCAATCTACTCAATTCTCATGACCCTTAATCAATAGAACCTCTCAGTCCAGTCCCCCCCACCCGAGCATGCACCTGTGCTTGCTCTCTCTCTCTCTCTCTCTCTCTCTCTCTCTCTCTCTCTCTCTGTTCAGAGGCTAGGCACAATTTCAGTTTCTTACTTTTGCCAATCAAAGTGATAGACAACTGGAAATGTGACAACATTTAAAAAGTGACAGGAGTACCAGTTTTTGTTTGTGCACAGTAACAAAATTTGATACAGAGTGAAATTGGAACACATTTCTCGTGGATGAGTACTGCTTACTTTTGAACTCTAAATGGGCTGCTAAATTAATTGAGTCAAAGGAGCAGTCAGATGACACCTAATGAATCTGGTGTATTGCTAGGATCATAAGAGGTTTACACTTTTCTTTTAGTACATGTCTCATCTAATTGGTGTAGTACTTTAGGAGCACAGATCTCAACTTTTCTGAATGACAGCAGTGACAGCCCATTGGTACTTGGCATTAGAAAATGATTTTTCAGCTCTTGCTGTGTCAAGTGCAACTTTATAACTTCTGAGTTGATAAAAGAATGCATTAATGATGCTGCCAATGTTCTGCATCCACTGAATGCAAATTGGTTTGGAATAATCAGTCCTTCTTGGCATGAGAGAGCAGTACATGCCAGAGAAGTATGTGAGGTTATAGTTCAATTCATTTATCTTGGCGGCTCGCGCATGCCCGCCCAGATGTGGGAGATTGCAGCGTTGCCAGTTGTACGCGCCAAGAGAAGCAGCGCCGTAGCAGTGTAGTTCTCAAACTTACGCTTAGGGGGGAGCGCGCAGTTTATGAAGTAAAGCCACCACTGCCGCATTAAACCTTTCGCTGCTACAGAGATGTGCTCCCCGCATTCCACGCCGTGTGCGATTTTGTAACCACTGCACTGCTCGCCTGTGCAGACACATAGTGTTCCGACTGCTTTGACACACTTATCATTCGATTTCACAAAAACTATTTGGCCCAAAAATTTGATTTTGACACATCTTCTTGACTGATACCTTCCCCCCATAAATGACTTAATTTTGTTTTTATTTTCAACGCAGTTATATTGCAGCATTAAATGTAGTAAACCATTGCACGAAATTTTGAAGAGTTTGCAGAGGTAAAGTTCATAGCGTATACTTTCCGTATGTTCGATTGTAGTTACCACAATGTTGAGAATGAAATGTGGACAACATACCTAAATTTCATATAAAATTTCCTGTATAACAACATCTCATTTAATTTAAGTACCAGATTGGTGTCATATGTAATATTGAGAAATATTCCGGCTTTCGCGACTGTAATAAAAGTTTTATTTACACCAGGCGCATTTGACTTTATTTTAAAGCACTTCAATCAATCAAAAGGAAGTACACAAAATACATTAAACAAAACTGTGGACTTACAAAAACATTAGGACTTGAATATACTGTGTATCAGTGCTCTGGGCTATGTCAAATATAATTTTTGTGTGTGGCACACACAAAAAGCATTTATTTGCTAAAACACTGATCGGCCGACACAAACGTTGAATATTGTGTTACCTCAGCACAAAACTACGAAAGGTGACTTGGCAATGGAGGAGACACAATGCTGTCCAATGAAGATGCTTCAAAAGAGAAAAACGCGTCTGGTCTAAATAAGACGCTTATTACAGTTGCAGAAGAGGAATATATTTCAATACCATTGGTAAAATTGCAACTGTGGAACAAAAACAAGAAAGAGAACATGAGTATTATTGTGTATGTGCCTTACCCTTCATTGTTGTCAATCGCTGCGATAGTCTTCTGCATCGCTGTAGTCAGTGTCGCAGCCCGAATCATCAGGTCTTAGAGTTATGACGATGGGTTCAAGCAGATTGTCAATTACAATTTCCCTGTCCATGTCCTCCTCCTGTAGCCTTTGTGCATGCCGAACACATTCAGCCCATGCTGAAGAAGTAATTCTGTCAAGTGCTTCGTGCAGAAGCCTTTCTGTATCGGCAATTTTAAATGTCACGTTTCGTTCTGCGACATACCCTTTCACTTGTGCCCAAATTAACTCTATCGGATTGTATTGGCAATGGTACGGTGGCAAACGCAAAACTGTGTGTCCATGTTCCTGTGCAATACAATCGATTTCATAAACTTTTGTGCGAGGCTTATGAAGCACTACAAGATTCAACATTTCAACACGAGTTTGGTTGGCAGTATGTGGAATATTTTTACTTGCAAGCCATAACATGATATCGGCTTTTTTTGTACTTGTTGTGGGTGTCTTGTCAACAACAACAGAGTGATAAGTCACATTGTCCACTACAATCACCGAGTTTGCAGGCAAGTAAGGGAGAAACTGATTCCTAAACCACAATTTAAATGTCTCAGAGTTCATTTCGGAATGATAATCCCCTGAATTTCTCTTTTTTGCCCGGAACACTAATTTGCTTTCTGGAATGAATCCAGAAGCAGAACCAGCGTGAAGCACAATTATTCGTCCACCTTTACCAACTGGTACTTTAAACCCACCCGAACCATCACTCATTTTCCAACACGCTTTCCTTGTGTGATTTTGGTTCACCCATGTTTCGTCCAAGAAAAAAATGTTCTTATTCCCGGATTTTCTTACTTCAATAATACGTCTTAAAAACTGTGCCCTTGAAGCAGCGATATCACTATGTTCCATTAAAAACTTTCTTCCGTCATTTGTATGTACATATTTGAATCCAATGTTTTTAAGTATTCTATTCATTGAAGTCATGCTACCTTTAAAACTTATGGTTTCACGCATTTTCACAGTGATTTTTTTTTTACAGTAGGAAATTCGCCTGTATTGTACATGTTGAGCACTTCTCGTCTTAGAACATCTTTGTCGAAATTATCTAAATTAGTTACAGTCCTCTCACGAGTGCGATATTTCCCTGGCGATCTGAAGAGTGGGCTTCCACAGGTCTCCGTAGATAACTTTCCTTCATTGGCAATCCGCTGAACGGTTCTCAAGCTAACGCCTGTCGCTTCTGCAGTGCGTTCCTGAGATCTGGCGACATCCGTGATAGGTCCACCGTTTTCTGCTTCGCGCTTGAAAAAAGCGTGAATCCGGTAAATTATGTCCCTCGCCTGTTTATGGAGAGTTTGTCGCTTACCACCATTATCAGCCATGACAACTTGCAACAAATGCGATAAAAATTCACCAAAGAATAACTACAATCACATTTAACACTCGCACTCGCCAAGACATTCCCAGCAGACCTTTCAGAAAACTACTGAACACTCATTGGCTGTCAGCGGATGCGTGACGTCAGGTGCGTAGAACGAGCCTTAAATCGACCGCAGTCGTTCATGGTTCCAACTATACAGAGTGTTCATTTTAATTGGAGACATTGAAATATCCGCAAATCTACAAATTGGATGAAACAAATTTATAACTAATTTTTTTTTGTCTCAGAGGGGGACATCCAATGTTACCAAATTCGACGAATTTGTAGTCAAATTTGTTATAATTGGATGTCCCCTTCCGGGAGGAACTAATTTTCATTAGGATTTCTTTTGGCTCTGTGTCATTTTCAAGAGATTTCAATGTCCCCATAAAATGAACACCCTTTACAACGTAAACAGTGTTTATAAATTGGGAAATATTCTATCTTTAGCAACTGTAACAAAACTTTCTTTATACAAGAGTCATTTCGCTTTTTTCTAAAACGTTCTGATTAAAACGAAGTTGGTGAAGTACACAAAACTGAATTTTGGATGTAATAAAACATAAAACTAAAATATATTGCCAGTGAGGCACAGTGCGCAAACATTTTGTTTTTGTCACAACGGACAGCAAATACTTGCCAAAACATAGATCAGTCGACGAAACCATTCAATATGATGTTGCCAAAGCAGCGAAGCAAAGAATTCCGTCAGACAATAAAACAGCTCGGCAACGTACGAGCCGAAATTCTGCTCTAAATAATACTTTTAATACTGCCACAACAGAATATATCTCAATATGAATAGTAAAACAGCGACTGTGGAAGAGGCGATATACAAACAAAATGGATAACATGAATATTGTATGTGTGCCTTTTCGTTGTTTTTAATTGCTGTGAAAAGAAATATTGGAGGAGAAAATTACAAAAACTGAAAACTTATTATGATTATAATGAAGCACAGGAAATTTCAAAACATTACATGCAAACGAATAAAATTCATTAAGTAAGACACTTCGCTATTGTTTTTAAATAAATAAAATATTTAGTATGCAACAAGCCTTGAACTCAGAATCTTCCGATTAGCAGCCCAACACCTTAACCATTACGCCAACGCAGCTACTCATTTCTGGCATCTCCTGGAGCACTCCAAACGTTTGCAAAATACCGACAAACACTGTTTGGGTGACTATGAATTACTCACGTTGCGTCGAAGTACAATAGGAAATAAACAATTACCGCTGCTCTTTATTGCGAAAACGCGGTTCGTGAGACTGATACAAACACCTTTCCTTGCTATCGCCTGAATTAGGAGGCTTATTGTTTGTTTGGTTTAATTAATTAATAGAATATGAAGCAATTGGTGTAAAGAATGCTTTTTCCAAACTTTCTATAAAAGAAAGTCTGCTATCAAGACATTGCTTTTGTTCAATTACTTCATTTATGACTGAACGTTACTAAAATTGAAGACACTCGTCCATGCTCTGCACTGCAGT
Source organism: Schistocerca serialis cubense (assembly GCF_023864345.2). Lineage (NCBI taxonomy): Eukaryota > Metazoa > Arthropoda > Insecta > Orthoptera > Acrididae > Schistocerca > Schistocerca serialis. Next base: position 51,667,972 of record NC_064638.1, read on the forward strand.
CGAGATCTGGCAACGTCGTTCTCTGTTCATTGACTGACTGTGATTTGTGATGTCAAATGCTCAGAACGAACCTAAACTCGGCCGCCAAGATATATGACACGCACCTTAGTGAAAGAAAAGTACAGAGGAGCAATGATGCAGGTGAGAAGTAGTGTGGGCATGACAAAGGAGTTTCCAGTAAAAGTAGAGTAACATCAATGATCTGTGCCTAGTCCCTATCTCTTTGACCTGATTATGGATGTGCTGGTGAAAGATGTGAAGAAGGAGGCGCCATGGAATATGATGTTTGCGGATGATGTGGTTCTTTGTGAGCAGAGCATTGACAGACTTGAGGAAAAGCTGGAGGATTGGAGGAAGGCACTAGAAGAAACAGGGATGAATATTAGCAGGAGAAAGTCAGAATATTTAGCACTGAAGGATGTCCAGATGAGGTCTTGCAAGATCCAGGATGATGAGCTGAAATCGGTCTGCAAATTTAATTACCTGGGGTCATACATACAGAGCGACGAAGGACTGGAAAGCAAGATACAACACCAAATAAATTGTGGTTGGAGCAACTGGAGGAAAATGAGTGGAGTGTTGTGTGACAAGAAGGTGAGCATTGGGTTGACAGGGAAAGTGTACAAGTCAGTGGTAAGGCCTGCTATGATATACGGGGCAGAGACATGGCCAATCACAGTAGCCCAGGTAAGGAAGATGGAAGTGGCAGAAATCAAGATGCTGAGGTGGATGTGTGGGTTAACAAGGAAGAACAGGATTAGAAATGAATTTGTTAGAGGAGCTGTGAAAGTGGGACCCATGGGGAAAGAGATACAAGAGAGCAGACTAATGAGGTATGGACACTTACAAAGAAAAGGGGAAGAGTATATCAGAAACAGAGTTGAAGATATAAAGATTGAAGGTGCAAGAAGGAGAGGAATACTGAAGATGAGGTGGAAGGATAAGATATCCAGGGACCTAAGGGGGAAAGGATTGAAGAAGGAAGAGGCAACGGATAGAGTACTATGGAGGAGAAGGATCCAGAAGATCAACGCCAACCCTATGTGGCATGGGTCAAGGCGACGATGAAGAAGAAGAAGAAGACAATGTACGACATCTTCAGGTGTGCAATAAAATTCCTTCATGCATCTGAAGTCTTGTCCTTCATGACATTAGATCCACATTCCAACGTTCATGTTGCTACACTCATGGGTTGTATAAGCAACCAGTTAATCAAAATTACTACACAGTTAAGACTAGTCAGTTGCTTCAGAGTATCATCAAAGCTGTCAAACAATCTGCAATGTTTGTTGTAGCTGTGACTTATAATATAGTGTAAAAATATTAAATAAAACATTTTCTGAATCCAGCAGGTAACAGCAAGAGCATGTAGGTTTCCTTGAACACACATCTGTTGAAATCTTATTGGAGCGAGTACACTGACGGAGGCATTTTATTACATAATATTTTGAAAATTAGAAAGTTTCTCTATTTTGCCATTTGTTAATACCAAAAGACTGACTTAACAGTAACACACCAGGTTACCAAAATGCACTTTAGTGTAAGTAGATGACAAAGCAGAAAGGATGGCATCATGCATATCTTCATGACTAGTAGTTCAGCCCTTGAAGTATCATCTATACAAGGACACTATTGAAATTGTTCAATATATCAAAGATGCCATTGACTCCAGACCTCCAAATGATAAATCAATATTACAATAGAGGAGAATACTAGAAAAGAGATAGTTGGAAATGTTCAAGTAATCTAGTTAGTGACGACAGACTGTTGCTTTCAAAAAATGTTTCATTACAGCAATAAAATTTTTCTTTGACTTTGTTGAAAGCCAAAAGTACCATGAATGCCAATTATAGGTGAAGTTACGTGTTAAGTCAACATTACATGTCATCAAAATCAGGAAAAAATGTTTATAATAATTCTATGCTGTTTGGTTTAAGTATCTTACCAACTAACATAAGGAGATGCACTCTGTTCCTACTTGACACCTCAACATTAGCAACATATATCCTATTCTTGTATCATTCTGCTACATCAATTGCTCAGCTACCACACACAAATGCTACAGGTGGCATGTACAATGACACTGTTATGCCTGACCTTTTGGGCTATTCAAATAATTTGGTCAATGCTGTTCATGAGATACCTGCAATTAATACTGCTGCAAAGATCTCGGTACGGAAGTATGATACAGAAATACTGACCACTAATTTCTATCCAGAGCATTCACATCTGCCCAACACCATGTCGTGTATCTCTTCCATACACTTCAGTCATGGTTCAATCCAGGAACTGCCACAACATGAGGTCCAAATGATTGGAAAGAGCACAAGTAGTTCCAGTTTCCAAGAAGGGTCGTCGAGCAGATGCGCAAAACTATAGGCCTATATCTCTGACATCGACCTGTTGTAGAATTTTAGAACATGTTTTTTGCTCAGGTATCATGTCATTTCTGGAAACCCAGAATCTACTCTGTAGGAATCAACATGGATTCCAGAAACAGCAATCATGTGAGACCCAACGCGCTTTATTTGTTCACGGCACCCAGAAAATATTAGATACAGGCTCCCAGGTAGATGCCATTTTCCATGACTTCAGACTGGTCAGATACAGGCTGCCAGGTAGATGCCATTTTCCTTGACTTCTGGAAGGCATTCGATACAGTTCTGCACTGTTGCCTGATAAACAAAGTAAGAGCCTATGGAATATCAGCCCAGTTGTGTGGCTGGATTGAAGAGTTTTTAGCAAACAAGACACAGTATGTTGTTCTCAATGGAGAGACATCTACAGACACTAAAGTAATCTCTCGCATACCACAGGGGAGTGTTATGGGACCACTGCTTTTCACAATATATATAAATGACCTAGTAGATAGTGTCGGAAGTTCCATGCGGCTTTTCGTTGATGATGCTGTAGTATACAGAGAAGTTGCATCATTAGAAAATTGTAGCGAAATGCAGGAAGATCTGCAGCGGATAGGCACTTGGTGCAGGGAGTGGCAACTGACCCTTAACACAGACAAATGTAATGTATTGAGAATACATAGAAAGAAAGATCCTTTATTGTATGATTATATGATAGCGGGACAAACACTGCTAGCAGTTACTTCTGTAAAATTCTGGGAGTATGCGCATGGAACGATTTGAAGTGGAATGATCATATAAAATTAATTGTTGGTAAGGTGGGTGCCAGGTTGAGATTCATTGGGAGAGTCCTAAGAAAATGTAGTCCATCAACAAAGGAGGTAGCTTACAAAACACTCGTTTGACCTACACTTGATTATTGCTCATCAGTGTGTATCCGTACCAGGGCGGGTTGACAGAGGAGATAGAGAAGATCCAACAAAGACCGGCGCGTTTTGTCACAGGGTTTTTTGGTAAGCGTGATAGCATTATGGAAATCTTTAACAAACTCAAGTGGCAGACTCTACAAGAGAGGCGCTGTGCATCGTGGTGTAGCTTGCTGTCCAGGTTTCGTGAGGGTGCATTTCTGGATGAGGTATCGAATATATTGCTTCCCCCTACTAATACATCCTGAGAAGATCACAAATGTAAAATGAGAGAGATTCGAGTGCACATGGAGGCTTTCTGGCAGTCGTTCTTCTCACGAACCATACATGACTGGATCAGGAAAGGGAGGTAATGACAGTGGCACATAAAGCGCCCTCCGCCACACACCGTTGGGTGGCTTGCAGAGTATAAATGTAGATGTAGATGTAGGTCATGGTAAGTTACCTGAGCTGGTTGGTTAAATACACAAATCAGGATGCTTTGCCATCACATTTTGATTTTACGAGTTGACTGACTCACCTCCATTCTGATGTTGGGATTAGATTAGACAACAACCTCACTTCAGCAGAATTCCATGCACACTATGTCTGAATATCACATTGGCCCAGTAGCAGAGAGGAGGTGATACACTTTACAATACAAAGAAAGGGAATCTGGCTATCTCTCACTACTCCTGTGGAGACACCATCAATACTAACATTGTTCAGGATGCATACTCTTGCTGTACAAGTTCGTGAATCATCTCAATTATGAACCGTGAATCAATGCCAGGATTAACTCCTGTCTCAAATACTGATTTTGTATGTTCAAAATCTGGCACAAGGGGAGTGTGGCAGAAGCCAGACATTTTCTGCATGTGAGATAAACACCCATTGTAAAATTTGAAGAGCTTTACTGTTGGTGTTTAATGAGTTAAATCTGATACAAAATTCATTTACGTTTGAAAAATATTGAACACTGAAATGATATTGACCAATGGATAGCCATCTGATACATGTAAATCTTCTACTACAATACTGACAACACTCTGCTATGAAGTGCTGTGCCGAGAATGAATATAATGGCACAGTCCAGTAAAAATTCAGACATCTTACCTGGCAACTTAGGAAGCAGAGGAAAGCTGGCCAAGCTGCAGTAATAGAGTGACATTTCGTTTTGGGGAGACCGTTGATATTGTAATTATGTCCAGATTATGGAACAGATTGCTGCATACCATATGAGCTGGGCTGTCTGAGAAGCCTATGGAGCAAAATATCTTAGGAGGGAGGTGCTGTCATTCTGTTTTCCATAAACAATTAAGCAAGAAAGTGTAACTCAGATGAAATAGCCGTATGCTGATGCTACGAAATACAGTAGCATGAGTGACTGGAAAGTAAAGTTTGGTCATCATGGAGCGTTCAGGAAAGCTGAGCAGATGGACAAAGCAGATCAGATGCATAATGAACACACAGCAGCCTCCCACAAGAACTACTCATTTCCAGTACAGTTATTCATTCTGCAGCAGAGCAGGCTGGAGGAGCAACCTATGTCAGTATGCTGTCTACTTGTCAAGCTGTCTATGTGATTCTGTGGAACAGCAGGACCCATTGTGGAGACTGATGTCGTTTAGTGCAAGTTGCATAGAAGTAGTATAGATGTAGATTGATGACATGCTCCAGTAAGTGCATGTCAGAGGGTTCTTTGAAACATGTTCACATTTTTTCTCTACCGTTCCACTCTCCAGCAGCATGTAGGAAAGACGAACACTTAAGAGAGTTCAGTTTCCACATGGATACATTTAAGTTGTTAGAATTGTTGAATTGAAATTTCTCCGTACTTACATAGGTGTCAACCAAATATTTCCACATTTCTACGTAAATCTAGCGTCAATGAAAAAAGTGTTTGTTTAAATGGTTGCCATGACAATTATCATATCAGTGATTTTCTCTCCACTTCACCTCCCCCCTCCACCCATTTCACGATATTACAAAATGAAGTGTCCTTCTTTAAACTTTTTCAGTGTACTCAATTAGTCTTATCTGATAAGGATCCCATAAACCACAAGAATACGTTGGTGTCTACTAAATGTTCTAGCAATAAAATGCAGTCTTTGGCTTGGCTTCTAAACAACATTATCATTTCAATTTAAGTTGTTTGTAACTCAAAAGCCTACATATCTAGTAGAACAGACTACCTTTTATATTTATGTGGTTTCCTGTGTAGTTGAAATTTCACAGATTTATTTTGGTACTTATGTGAATGACCTCACACTTTTTATTTATTTATCTTTTTTTTTGGGGGGGGGGGGGGTGGTATCACATTTCCATTCTTCACACCATACAGATATTAAGATTAAATAATTTTGCAATTGATTTTAATACTGTGATGCCTTCCTTGGATGGCAAATATCAGTATCAGCTGCAAACAATTTCAAAAGGAGTCCTCCTAAGCCATTTATATAGCTTGCCTCGAGTGAGAGAATGGCCCATTATCCATGGGATATGTGCAGCTGGTGGCAATGCTCTTCCTTCCCATTGCCCCATAAAGTCTTAGGCAGGCTGATGGGGAAAGCTGGTTGGGACCAGTGAGTGTCTACTGCATTTTTCAGAGCTCTGCAGTCTTCTAAGAACCAAGCTTCAATAATTCAGAATAAGTTTTAATTTCTTCCTGTTACTAGATAGAATTGATCAGACTAGGAGATGCATGTATTTAATTCAGACGTTTGCCACATTTCTTTATATGAGCTATGACCGTCGAGTCCAAACACTACATTGGTTGTTTAATTCAATACGTACCTGAGCCAAAATGATCTAACAGTGTTTCCATGTTCACTAACCTCACTGATACATGGAATATAAGTGACCAGTCAATTTTCTAAGAAATCATCGCTCATTTGAAACATGTCCAGTGAGAATCATCTTACTGCGTCATTTGTGAATTTTATGTAGATTCATTTTAAGCAAGGAAAGTATGCACATATTTTCGCAAAGGTTCGAGTGATACCATTCAGGAGTATGTAGGTCTAATATTTTAGATTTTATCATCTGTCGAGTGATAATGGCCAAAAACAGAACAAATTTCTTTGTGTCCATACATCAGCACCAGCAGCTTGACCAGTGTACATTTTGAAACCTTTATATCGTGATTATGGACTGCTTTGTAGATCATCGTTCAGTTCTTTCTTGAAAGAGCAGAATGTAAAGTTAATCAGAGCTCAATCAGTAAGGAATTCACTTTGTGAATAGAAAGTTTGGAAGATTCTTCAATAATTATTATAAACCAGAATATAGGTGAAAAATTTTTCAATAACTTATACTCCTGCTATTCCCAATTCTTGTCACATATATGATGTAAGAAGCTGTTGTAATCATGAAAATGGTAAGTTTGTTTTGTTATGGGAAGGTCACTTATTAAATTAGCAATTTCCCATTGATCATGACATTAACTTTGAGATCAAGTCGCATGGCATTCATGTTGGATAATGTGATACTGATGCAAGTATCTGTCATGTGACAATAATTCATTGTCTATTAATTCTCAGAGCACGAGTGACAGAACAGCATTCGGGCATCTCAAGTGTGCACGCGACAACTGGATGTATCTTAGTGTTGCAGACTGAATGCCAAAAACACAAAAGTTAATCAAACTAGATTAAAGGTTAAAAGCCATGATCTGTCATACCAAATGGGAGGGGTAGGCACCAAAGTGTTCAAACCTGTGCAGTATAAATGAAAGATGAGACATGAAGGTAGGTAATACTTCACATACCAAGCCTGCACAGAATATACCCAGTAACTGAGGCACACTTTCAAAGTGTCGGCTGCATAGGACTGACAGGTCTGGTGCCATTACACAACCAGAGCTGATGCTGCTGCCACTCGCCTCAGACAGCGTGTACTGGGTGGGTGCTTCTGCCACTGTGCTGGAGTGTAGAAAAGTCAATCATTGCACTTTATCAAAAATAACAGTTCTGTGTCTTGATACTGTTTCACTAATGCCCGTGGGTGTCAGATGAGAATCCACTCACCACACCTGGTGTGATGGTTGGACAGCCTCCTGAACCCAGCCAGCCCTCTGAGCCCAAGTGATCAATTTTTTTACGGTGTGAGTAGCATGGCTATATACTTCAGCAACTCTGCAATGGAGCAGTAGTAATGCATGTGCAAAGGAGCAGTAATATAACAGGAGCCCATTAACATTTTGTAGCCATTAAAGAGTGTTGGCAAGTTGAGCCGGTACAGGGAAAAGCCTCACTGAATATCATTAGCTGCAACAGGATTTATAGGCATGATAATTTGGTGCCTCTTTGTTTTGGATAAATTCACTGACAGTGTATCAGTATTTATTCATGATTTGAAAGCTGCCCTTAACTAACCATATACAATCATATCTCATCAGGCCGGTTTGCAAATTTAAGGTGGAATGGTAACTCAAAGATACACATAATGTACCTTGAGAGATAGATTAAGGAACAGGCATCTGAACAGATTATTAAAAGGCTTTACCAACTGTATTGCAAACGGTTGAGTTGGACACTTTCTAGAGAACAGCTGAATGGTTTGTCACTGAAATGGAATCAATCAGTAGATGCATTTTCAGACATAATTACGAAGGTCAATACACAATCCTAAGCATTAAGGTAAAACGCCAAAACTGATAAGATATATTCTGGTGGAGGCTAGACCCTGGATGTATTTTTTACGAGCATTTCCAGGCAATATGTTGCAACTACATGATGTAGGTTGTGTGGAGTAAGAGACAATGATGTGGTGTCATTGGGATCAACATGGCTCAGTTTCATTGTTGGTGTATGAAATTTTCAGGACCAGATGGAATTACTGCCACTCATTGCTGATGGGTACTGTGTTGCCCCATATCCAGAAAATGCAGATCAAGGACAACAGTCCAGATGCAAACGACCACTGCTAGTGTGACATTGTCACAAGTTTCAAGTATAATGCAGGTGATACCAAATACACTGCAGATGTGTCCACTGAAGTTCAGTTTGCACAGTATTTTACCAACAGATACAGAATTGATAGTCTTGGTGACCTATCAAGTGAGATGATGAGTGCTGTGGAGCTGTTGGAATCCACTAAAGAGATGAATACATTGTATATTTTCTGCGTGGTAATATAGCAAGCGTAAGATAATAGGTCGAGCTTGTATAGTCGCGAGGTGTGTGGATAACTTCAGTTCAGATGAGGTCTGTCTGCCAGGGAATTAAACTTGGACATCCTGCGGGATGATGATTAGGTATGTCAAGAGGAGACAGGCCCACGCAGACTGTCAGTCCATCAACATCACATGAAAAGGTGATTCACTTTGTGCAGACAGACAGAACAGTGGTCAAAACTTCACTGTGATGACTTAGACTTTTTTAAATTGTGGTGGACCATTACCAGCAACAACAGCTATGCAATGTATGATACCAGTGGGTAGTGATGGACAAATTCATGGGAAACCATACAGAATCCTGAAAGATCTACAGCCAATAATGTAAGAATTGCTCGAGCAATAGGTTGCTTATGGGATTATTGAATGTAATGATAATCTGCATGGTGCATCTGTTTTAATTGTTTCCCAAAAAAGTCATCAATTGCAACAAGAAAGTATAGCTTTTGATTATAGAGGAGACCCTGGCCATCATCTATGGTTTAATGTACTTAAATTGTTACTGGCATGGAAGAAATTATTAAGATGTGACAGACCATGCTGCATTGAAGTGGTTTCTAGGATTAAAACACTCTTCAATTAGATAACCACCAGTAAGCAGAAAGGCTGGAGTACTGTGAGCAATGAATAAGAGCACTACAGAGTGAAAGAAGGAACTTTTGCTAACACTGACAGCCAAATTTAGGGAGCAACCACAGTCTGTGACACACAGAGGCTTGTTGCGCAGAATGACTGTGGACCATGCGTGGTGGTACCTGCAGCTTTCTAGGAAAGCACTAATGCAAGCATATGACAATTTTTCGGTAGATAATGGAGGTTGAATACCAACTGAGCGATGAGTAACAATAAACTTTTGGCCAAGGACCAGAAGCAGGAGCCGGATTTTAGAAATGGTATGATGTCCTCCTCCTTGCCGTGTCCGGCGACAGTGACTCTGTCAGTCTTCTCTGTCCTTGTTGTGGTAGGCTCGGATGTGGCTCGCGAATCCGAATTTCGCTTTGAATATCATGTTGCATGGAGCACAGTGAAGTTGACCAGCGGAGTTGTAAGTATACGTGTAGACAGGCTTGAGCTGAGATTTTCGGAGCTCTCTTTTAGCATCCAGGTCCATTACACGCTTTTGCTCGAATTGTTCGATGCTCTTATGTACAGTTGATCGCCACTCCGATCGGCGCAATGCTAGCTCCTCCCAACGGTTGCTTGGGATGCCACAGGCTGCAAGGTGGCGTTTAATGGTGTCTTTATATCGCAGGTGTTGACCACCTTTCCTCCTCTTCCCGCACGAGAGCTGCGAGTAGAACACCGCTTTAGGTAGCCTACTGTCATCCATGCGTACTATGTGACCACTCCATCTCAGTTGATGTTTCATTATTAAAGCTTCAATACCAGCCAGTTTCACGCGGCGCAAAATCTCCGTGTTTGGGACACGGTCTTCCCATTTGATGCGCAGAATTGATCTCAGACATCGAAGATGAAATTTATCTAGCTTCTTAATGTCAGCTTTGTAACAGCACCAGGTTTCCGAGGCATAGAGTAAGGTGGATAATACTAATGCTTTGTAGACTGCAATTTTTGTTTGTAGTTTGAGATCATGTGATTTCCATACTCGGTCATTAAGCTTACCGAAGGCTGAGGCTGCGCTGGCTATACACGCTGCGATTTACGATGTCAGGCTGTTGTCACTTCTAATTTGGCTTCCCAGGTATTTGAACTTTGACACATTTTGCAAGGGTTTGTTATTTATCTCAATACTAGAGTCATCTGCATTAAGACCTCTAAGTGGTTGTTTAAGAACTTGCGTCTTAGTGATGCTAATGGCTAAGCCAAATCTTCTGCAGGAGGCACTTAGCAGGTTTATGTAAGTCTGAAGAGTTTCGCAAGAATTAGCCATCATGCATACATCATCCGCGTAGAGAATCTCTAAGATGGATAGTTTGGTTACGCGACTTTTTGTTCTGAGGCGAGAGATGTTGAAGACACTTTTGTCTGTCCTTGTGTTGAGACTAATTTGATTACTACAGGCTTTGGTCGCGTCTCTCATAACAACTGCGAAGTAAAGTGAGAAGAGTGTGGGAGCCAGAACACAGCCTTGTTTTACACAACATGTCACGGGAAACTGTTCTGAGAGCTTGTCCTCATGGCGGATTTTTGCCATCATGTTTTCATGAAACTGCCGAATCAAACTGACAATTTTGTCAGGGCACCCAGTTTTCTTTAGTATGATCCAGAGAGCTTCCCGTGGGACACGATCAAAAGCTTTTTCCAGGTCTACAAAGCACATGAACAAAGGCCGATGTTGCTCTAAACTTTTCTCTTGCATTTGTTTGACAACAAATATGGCATCCACTGTGCCTCTGTTTGGACGAAAGCCACACTGGGTCTCTGGTAGCAGTTTTTCTGCAAAGTGTGTTAACCGGGTGTTAACTATGTGGGCAAGGACTTTTTCCGCTGCTGACAGAAGAGAAATGCCCCTGTGGGAGCTGCAGTCTGATATGTCACCCTTGCTTTTATAGATCTTGGAAATACAAGCATCTTTCCAGTCTTGCGGAATCATTTCATACTCCCAAATCCTTAAGATCAGAGCAAACAATGGTTTCTTGATGTTTGGCCCCCCATATTTATATAGCTCTGATGGCAAGTTATCTAATCCTGCTGTTTTGTCATTTTTCAGCTTAGCCAGTGCTGAAATGAATTCATTGTAGGAAGGGGCATCCGCAAGTTGTTCCTCAACTGGCAGGTCTTCAAGTGCTTCTGTGTATGGAATATCGGTTGTCTGATGGTCGGGATTAAGAACGTCATTAAAATGTTCCGCCCACCAAGACAGGATGTCACTCTGTTGCGTCAGCCGACAACTTTTATCTTTGTTATAGACTGGTGCTATCTTCCCAACTCTTGGACCAAAGATAGTTTTCAGGGACTCAAAGAATCTGCCCGTTTGGTGTGTGTCGGCATATAGCTGTATTTCATTTGCTTTATTTGCCCACCAACTGTCTTTGAGAGCACGTACCTTCACTTTCAGATTGTAATGCGCTGCTCTACACTTGTTATCATCAGGGGTGCGAAGAGAGGTTCTGAAATCATTAATTAGCTTTCTGATCTCTGGATCTGAGTCGTCAAACCAGTCCTGGTGCTTCTTCTGAGGCTTTCCCAAGACTTCTGAAGCACAGCCACGCAGTCTGCTAGCGTATGCACTCCACTGTTCATCTACAGGGGCAGATTCAGATATCAAAAGGCCATCGACACCAAATTTTTCATCCAGTTTTGCTCTCATAGTCTGATCATTGGCCAAGATTTTGCAGGACAATTTTGTTGGTATTTTGTGTGAAGCTCGGCGTGGTGCCTTTAAAGTTATCTTTAATTTGGACCTCACGAGTCGATGGTCTGTCCATCCCTGAGCGCCTCTCATTGCACGTGTGACCAGTACGTCACCAAGATCTTTTTTCCGTACTATCATATAATCCAGAAGGTGCCAGTGTTTAGATCGCGGATGCATCCATGTCGTTTTATATTTTTCAGGCAGACGAAAATATGTATTTGTCAGACAGAGTTCAAACTCGGCACATAGAGTTAGAAGATCCAAACCATTCGAGTTGCATTTTCCAATCCCATGGCGACCGAGGACTCCATTCCAAGCACTGAAATCATTCCCAACACGAGCATTAAAATCACCAAGTAACAGAAGTTTATCTGCAGAAGGAATATCCCTAAGGACATGTCGGAGGTCTTGGTAGAACTTGTTCTTCTCTTCATCCGGAGATGGCAATGTAGGTGCGTATACATTGATCAGGTGAAGATATTTCTTGGATGCCAGGTGAAGTCTGAGTGTTATTATTCTGTCACTGATAGCTTTTGGGAGTTCTGTTAGTGAGCATGCCAATTTATTGCGTATGGCAAAGCCTACCCCACTTTCCGCCCTTTCAGTGGATGATTTTCCACTCCAGTAGTAGGTATAACCTCCGAGCGGTTCATATAACTGTCCAGAGTCACTAAGATGTGTTTCACTTATGGCAGTAATGTCGATGTTATATCTAGCCAATTCCCTTGCGATAAGTCCTGTCTTTCTCTCTGGGCACTGATTATGGTCATTATCGTGTAAAGTACAGACGTTCCAGACTCCAATCATTAGATATTTAAGGTAACTGTTTATTTTATTATTTTTTTGACCGCATATGTTAGTGAACAAGTGACCGCAGTTTGCCACTTGTGCTGGGTTGAGACGGGCTATGTTTAGGCCACCTTTTCTAGGCCCCTCCCTGGATTAGGGAAAGCAGAGCGATCCTAAATAGGGCTGCTTTGTCGTCTGACGAGCTGCCGAACCAGTCCTCCTGTCTCTCACGAGTACCAGAACGACCATCACCATCTGACCGCCTAACGTGCAGAGCACCAACTAAGGTTCAGGTACACCAAACCCTTGCTCACCATCAGTACTCCATCGCCGCAGGACTTTCAATGCTCATAGTCCATTGAAACTTTGCCGGAGTCATCTGCGCGTGAAGCTATTTAAAGTGGACAAGCAGTTGCGCAGATGCAGATCCACTCTCTCATCCTCTGCCTCTGGTTGGCAGTGGATCGTACAGCCGATACAACTGGCAAGAGGCAGGGGATGCAGTGAATGGCCATATGCCACTGGAAGTATCCTGACATACGCCCTTAAGGCACATCACAGGTGCCTTGCTTCGTCGGTACAGAAGCCGTGAGTGTTTACCTATCAATATTACCCGCCTCCTACACCGATGAAGAGACTGACAGAAGGGAAGAAGGAAAGGGAAGGGACTGGAAGGGAAAGGGAGGAAAGGACGGTAGGTTGTTGTGAGGCACACTTCGTCTGGCTCCTCTGCTGAGACCTGACCGGCTAGGTTGAACATGCCAGTAGCCACGCTACCACCGGTGTAGCTCTCGGCATCACAGGAACACGCAAACTCTCCCACCCGCACGGACAGTGCTACGATAAGGTGGTGATGGTATACTGTGTGCACAACATGCTGATTTCAACCTATTATACAGACATCAACTGCAAAGTTTGTCAGAAGCATCCAAACAATTTGAAATAGTGTGGATGGCTGTTGCCTGATCATTTATGGAATACCAGGTGCTACTGAAATTTCATGTTGCTGACAATAATAACAGATGAAGCTATCAATTTTATGTCCTATTTGATGAAAAAGTTATCAAATTTGCTAAGCATTCACAACCTTAGGACTAGACCTACCCTTCAAATGGAAGAAGGCAGCATTTTCATCTTACAATTGCCAAATTTTACATTTTTTGGTGAACACCAACCAAATGACAGAGGTGTGACTCCCATATGCTGTATCAGCTTAGAACTGTAAAAGAACACAGCAATATTGTGATTTCACCCTGTCATATAGTGTAGTATATGGCAGGAAGATGCCTTCACCATTTGAGGTAGTAAAGCCTTTATTTGGGAGAAATGGGGACTCAGCACAATATTTTTAGAAACTTCTTCACTATCTGTAACAGAGGGTAAGAAAAGCGATGCTCAAGCATCAGGACCACACAGGACAGTGCGTCAGCAACTTGCCTCAGCTGGACAATGGGTTCTGCAGACAATGATGGGTTATGTCATCTCTATGGATCCATTTTCTATGAAGAAATACCTCTGCTGCTATGCATTGAGTCATGTTATAGGACATTGCATATTGGCCAGCAGTATGACTATCTTAGTAATGGATATATGCGCACTTTTGGAAAGGGGGAAAAATTGACACACATTTCTTTCTGCCAGATGGTTTGATCCACATCCTAGATACTCGGGAATATAGTTCTATTGGTTCTATCCTTCAATAAGTGAAGAGTAGTAGAATCGCTACAGTATCAGCTGCCTAAATCAGGAGTATTACTTGCCAGAAAAATGGGACACCACACTTGCTAGTAATTATTAGAAGTTGAGACTGTTGCTTCTTATATTTAAAAGAAGTCTCAGAATTATCAAACTCTTAAGTATGGGCTGTTACTGGCTCTAAAATTACATGGTAAAGAAAACAATAGATTTGATGTGTACAATATTTGCTTCCATACTTAAGGACTGTTTACAGTCTTCAGTGTCTCCCAACTCCCTCAAAGTTAGCAAAGTACTTCCAATATTTAAATTAGGAGACAGTCCTGATAATAAGACAGTCATGATCAGAAGACAGCCCTGATCAGAAGACAGCCCTGATCAGAAGACAGCCCTGATCAGAAGACAGCCATGATCAGAAGACAGACATGATCAGAAGACAGCCATGATCAGAAGACAGCTCTGATTAGAAGACAACCCCCTGTTTTCAAGGGCATTCTTGAGAAAAAATAAAGTTTTTTCAGAGGCGGAACGAAGCTCACCGGGTATAGCAGGTCTTAAGAATAATATGTTATTTTGTTTCGCCATCTAAATTATCTCTGGTCTATAAGAATAATGCATATGTGTAACACAGTGTATACATGTAACACAATAGCCATTGTTGGTGGTAGCTCGTGACACAAACAATAATAATAACTGAAAACTGTGTAGGGAGTGAGAAAAGGCTAAGGGGGAAGTGCGTTTCTATGGTAGATCACTTGGATTTAACAATTGCAGCCAATACACAGTTCTTCCACGAGCATACAAACATAGCAGCAACTTTGTGCAGAAACGTGTTCGCCAGCATTATGAATTAGGCCAAGCCCACACACATCGATTTTTATTGTAAGTAAAAATATTGTACAGTTAAATTCTTGTAGAGGAACAAAGGAGAGCAGAGGAATTTCTTTGTCCTACTAAAAGAATTTGATTGTATGATATATTTCCATATGATAAAAATCGATGCATGTGCACTAGGCCTAAATGTCGGTTTGGCAAATGATGCGTGTACCTAGGTGAACTTCTCAGTCTAGTTATGTTGATTTAAAGAGGGAAATTTGAGTCATGCCTTTTGGTACATTTTCTTCAATTGACTATCTATTGAATATCATTGGTACACATTTGGAGAGGATAACTGATCAAGTGATAATTGATCAGTTATCGACCGGGGTTGAAATTATTTAATTACTAAAACTGCTATTAAAAATGGGGGTTGGTGATAGAGGGGTGAAAATTTAGGGTTGTGTGTATTAAGTAATGCCACACCATAAAAAAAATAAAAATAAAAAGTTCTGTCCAAAAAACAAGAAAAATTTTTTTGGGGTGGACCATTCTTATCACTTAGGGGTATGAAAAATAGATTATGAGAGATTCTCAGATGTACCAAATATACATGTAAAATTTCATTAGGATTGATCGAGTCATTTCATAGGAGTATGGCACTGTGACACAAGACTTTTATATATAAGGAGGTGGATATTCTGACTAATCAAAATTACAAACTGTTATAGTATCTGTCTCAGAAGTTAACATAATACCTATTCTAAATGCATGCCGTTTGTTCATTGTTAACAATTTGATAATGGAAGGACAAATAAAACAAACGAAGAAAAAAAGTTTTACATTAATTTTCTGATGGATTTCCTTTATACATTTTTCACATAGCAACCCTGTCATCTGGGGTACCACTAGTTTTTACTCATCATCATCATCGCACATCTGTGAAATTTATATCATCGTGGTCACATTTGGCTGTTTCTTCCTAATATGTTGCCATTTCTGATGATGTGGTTACCTTGCGATCTCAGAATACAGCTATTTTCATGCATATACGTATAGGATTATGCTTCTATTTTGACATATGTTACAATATGTCTTGCATCCAAAGATACTGCCAATGAGAGAGTGGTGAGAAGACAATGTTGATCCAGCATCAGAGACATGGTTTCATTCCTGTCATATGTCTCAGTGACTGTCAACTACATGGCATCATGAAACACTTACGTATGCCTCTGTTCCTCATCTAGACTTTCATTTTCTCCTGCAGAAATGAATACTCTTGTTGAGTTCTTGTAAAATTTTACAGTCAAAACTCAATTCCGACTACAAACTGATTCAGGTAAACTGCAATTTAAACATGTTACATGTTCCTAAAAAGCTTAAGCACGCAAGATAGATTCCAATGGTTGGCCAATAAAACAATGTAATTTGCTGGCCATGCGCTACTCCCCTGCCTGTACTAATCAAGTTTTCACCTAAGCTGATATCACTGTAGAAGGATTGGAAGAGGAATAGTGTTGTGCTTGATCAACTGTTAAACACTGACTTGTGCCCCAGAAGATATTGCAATCATATGTAACAGCAGCAGTAGCAACAGCTAATACATAATTTAATATCAAGATTCAGTTCAACTGTCAAACTTCCTCTCGGCTTCCATCTTCTGGCATCTATTGGTACCAGCTCTACATCACGTCTTGAGACTGTAATTTATTCTTGCAAATGCATTTAATATGATCTATTTCATTTGTTCCATCATTTTTTGTCAGAATGTCAGCATCATGTTCAACAGCTGATTAAAAACTGGTAACATTTTTATACAGAATTCTAATACATGAACAGCGACCGAATTTATCATTTGCAATGCACTTATCAAATAATTACAGTCTCTCAATCAAAATATTGATCCAGTTTCAGAATCCAGTAACTTTTTTGAAGGATAACATTTCTCCTTTATTTCAACATGGTATCCATACATGTATGAGAACTTTTACTCTGAACCTGATCAAATACAACAAGAGTCTGTAAATGATACAATATGGCACAGTTTCCTCCCACGTTCCAGAAAATAGTCAAATTTTATGCAGAGCAACATATTTTTGTAGTAGCTGTTTCATAGTTTCTCGCATATCACTTACACAAGCAATGTCTGAGTTGTCACATGACTCTTTGCATAGCGTTGATAGTTTATCAAGGCACTTCGGCATATCGTGATATCTTGAACCTGTTGGAAGTTGAGTTTTATTTGGCCACCTCTGTCCTGAATTCATCAAAATAAATTTCTGTGTGACCTCAGTAGCCAAAGCTTCATTTGTAAATGTAAGACAACCACTATATATCCTGTTAAACAATGGAAAAATGTTGACCTTAGCAGCTATAGATTTATCAGTGAATATAAGGTGACTCTTTATTTTCCAAAAGAAGGAAATGGGGAAAAAACCCTTGCCTTATAATTGTCTGAGATATCTCACTTACTTACTTACATCCAATTACTTACCTTATATGAAATGAGCAAAGCATTTTGTAACACCACAGCTCTTATGCTGTATGGACTTTTTTTTTTTTTTTTTTTTTGCTGTTACATTGTTGATCTTCTGTAAATGTGATTGAATCGATAACATAAAATTGTGTACTGCTTTCTTTATATAAACTTTGATGTCATGTTTTGGTTCTATGTCAAGTAGTGTATCTGTAATTTAAAATCTTTG
Source organism: Schistocerca serialis cubense (assembly GCF_023864345.2). Taxonomy (NCBI): domain Eukaryota; kingdom Metazoa; phylum Arthropoda; class Insecta; order Orthoptera; family Acrididae; genus Schistocerca; species Schistocerca serialis. The sequence continues at coordinate 51,685,734 of NC_064638.1, forward strand.
TCCCATTTGGAGGGAACAAAACTTACTGTATATAATTGTAATTTTGTGTGAATAATTTGTTTGTAGAAGTGTCAATATGTGAAAATGTTCTGTTTTATTTAATGTATTTGTTTGCTGTTATGTAAACTGCTGACCTTCACTTAGGTTTCTTAGTTATTCTGTATGTAAAAGGTGTAGTGGTTCCCCTCGGGAACGGAACTGTTTAGCGCGCGCAAATTGTGGTTGGCCTAGGTGGAAAAGGTGGAACTGATAGTCAGTCAGAGACGAGCCAGCAGTCGGGGACGAGCCACGAGTCGGGGACGAGCCACGAGTCAGGGACGAGCTACCGGTCGGGGATGAGCCACGAGTCGGAGACGAGCTACAAGTCCGTGCACTGCTATTATAAAGGTGCATATTGTGCTGATTCAGAGAGAGGCTTTTCCTTCTTCTTTCCAAGGCCTCGGATGGATGGACAAATAGCTGGGACTATTCTGGAATTTGTATCTGTCGTCGCCGCCAAGAAATGACAGAGTCCAGCAATTCTGTCCACGAATCCACCTACCAACATGCAGTTGCCACCATGTTGCGCAATCATTGCAACGTAATACTATAATAATGTACAGTGAAGGATCAGCTTAATGGATGTGCTAATGTGCTGAAATATAAGGTAATTTGTATCTGAATTTAAGTACCTACCTTGATATTCTCCTCATCATAACACCTCTCAGGTTCCTTTCTGTTTGAACTAAAGTAATTACCGAGTGTCACTACTGAAAGAACATTTATGACCAGAGTTTTGCTAATTAATGCCTCTTGAACTTAGTAAAAAGAAAGTTAACGTTAATGTGGCAATAGAGTGAGTTAAAGTAAATATTATTTTTCAAAATAATTTTCCTATTAAAACTGCTATTTAAAGTGCTGTTGCTAACTTCAATATTAGAAGTTCTTAAGACTGAGGCTTATAAGGCAAATGATCACATTATTGTCGGTAGTAAATTCTAAAAGGTGAGTCAGTTTCTTGCAATTTGATCAGTATTGTGTTTCGCTGTGGTAAAAGTGAGAAAGCTGCAGTTGTGAAACATTAAATATTCATGTTTGCTAAGTGTTTGTGTTTCTTGTGTATTAGAAGTGCTTGTTAATAGTAATGTTATAAAGACCATTCACTTTATGTAAGCCTGAAAGTAATAGGGTGTTTCGGTATCTCTTCTAATTTAGCAAATAGTTTGTGCTGCTCCAGTTGTTAGCTTCAATCTTAAAACATATGTGTGTCAGAGTTCATTGCACTCGCGTGTGGCTAAGTCTAGGTTGAGTTTGTCCATTATAATTACTTATACCTACTTTTATAAATGAGAACTTTAATCTTTCTCTTGCCTAATTAGGCTGGCGACCGTTTCCCTTATTTTATAAACAGTATAGCTAGGCAAAATTTTGTTTGTTACTATACAAATATTTACGTAATTCTGACTTTCATTTCCGATGAGCCATCTCCGTTAGGAACAACACGGTCAAACTCACAAAATTCCTCTCAGAGGGTAACACTGCTCTGTTGCTTTGTGCCATAGTTGCTTTTACAAAATTGTTTTATGTTACAACCTGCTTCTGGCATTGAGGTTATGGTATAACAGTAGCAGGTAGGAGTGTTATACATGGCGACCGTGACAGGACGTTGTTCAGTTTGCACCTACAGACAGAAAAAATTAAAAGTAGTTAGCATTTTACAAACATAGAGTGAACATAAAATGTCCAGCGGCATGAATCTGTACATTAGTTGACAGAACTAGTAGTGAAAGTTCAGTTTAAATTATAAATAAAAGGTATCAGTACTTAATAATAGCTAAAATGGACAGGAAACTAGAAATAAATGTAGACATGCGAGAGCAGAATGCAACCGAGAGCTGTTCAGGCAGCACACCAACAGATGGCATGACGCGCGAATTAAATTACGTACGTTATCACGCAGACGTTAATAAACAGATCGAAGCTATGTGTATAGCGCGTACTAAGCAAGACAATGTAGGCGATGTTGTCGAAGACAGTGGCTATGCTGATGAATCGAGGGATATGTTTGAATCACCAAAAACTGAAAGGAAAGTAGAACTTGAACACGAAAATGTAGCAGGACATAAAAGTGAAAAGAATTCAGATATGATAGAATTGTTAAAAATGTTGTCTGCACAAATTGCAGCACAGGGGCAACAAAATGCAGCAGAAAATGACAGAATCAAGGCACAAATTGCAGCGCAAAATAACAATATCAATGACAATATTAAGGCACAAATTGCAGCACACAGTGACAATTTTAATGCACAAATCGAAATGCAGATTACCAGACTTAGTAAACAAATTGAAGAAGTCAACTCAAGGGTAGGAACAGTGAGTAATGAAATTAAAAGTATTAAAAGCGAAATTACTGTCATCAATATCAATATTGCCAATGTACAAGGACAAATTGATGACATTAACGAAAGATTTGACTCTGAAGTAATTAAAATTCAAGATCAAATTGAACCCTTAGTCTGTACTAAGGTTGACGAAAAGGTATTCAGTATTAAATCCGAAATACAAACCGAATGTAATGCAGAATTTGCACAGATTAAACAATCTGTAACAGAAACAAGCAGAGCTCTAACCAAACAGATTCTTACTTGTGAAAAGAAGTGTGAACATAACACTTCACAAATCCAAGGCAAAATGTATGACTTGGAAAGAAAAATACAAACCCGACCTACACATTTTACTGAAAAAATACCTTTCAGTAAAATATTAGACGGCGAGGAAAAATTCGACCCAGCAAAGAGACATAATGGATGGCACCCCCCTAGACTTTGCAAAGCACTGCGAAGGAAATTTTCCTGAATATTTGTCTGACCAGGAAAAAATTAATGTTGTAATCAGTGCATTAACGGGAGAAGCAAAAAGGTGGGGGTTGAATCTTGATACTAACCAGATGTCTTTTGAAACCTTCAAACAAAAATTTATTGACGAATACTGGTCAGAACAAAAACAAGACCAGTTGTGGTGTGAATTTCTAATGGCCAGGTTGTATGACATCAGAGGTAGGCAAACCATGAAAGAATTCTGCGTATCATGGTATAGAAAACTGATACATTTGAAGGCTAGAAGAACTGAAGCTGAGATCGTTTGGGTGCTTTGGCAGAAACTGCCTGAGGATTCGAAACGATATGTTGGGAGTACACACAGAAGTTTTTCTGCGTTCTTGGAAAGGGTAAAGGATGAAGATCACTGGCGAAGAAATCGCAAGTACCGTCCCCATAATAACAATAATTATTCGTGAGAAAGTAATGACCAAACTGAACGACAGGAAAACGATAGATTTCGTGTAAACACGATTCATAGAGGTCGTGCGAGAGGTAGAGGAAATTATACAACGCGCGGCAGAGGATACATAGCACGGAATCCCCAAACTAGAGACGAAATGGAAAACTAAAAACCGCGTGTGTTACGGGCCGGATTCACGCGGAAATCAGTTTTGGGCCCAAAGAAAAGATGCCAAATATTAGATTCGAGAAGGAAAGATGTAAACTACGGGGCAGGAAGGTTAAGGGCGCGCCTATAGCAGACGGGCGCGGAGTGATACATAGTGGCGTTCCCAGTGCGAAGTCACGTGACCATTCGTGCTCGGGCCAGTGGTTGCCGGAGCAGCGTACATTGCACTTGGCAGCAGACACAAATGGCAGACGTCAGAACAAGATGGCTGCCGTAGAGAGAGACAGAAGAGGCGGGATCGGACAGTTCCGATGGCCGGTTTCAGTAGTAGATGAATGTAGAAATGAAAATAAAGTTAACATGTCATATGATAATGATAATTTGGTATCGGAATCGTGTGAAAAGACTTTATTAAAGAATAAAAGGGAGCCAGAAAAGGCGAGTGAAAAGGAGAACATTTGTACTGCTAATGATGTGTATGAGATAAAAGATGTAGATGTGGGGGAGGTTGTGATGAATAAAGAGGAAAGGAAGGTAGAATACGCCACGCAAAAGACGTGTGCTCAATTAATAATAGGTGAAAATGAGATAGAGGAGGACGTTAGTAATCATGACATTATGAGCAGTGCAGATGAAATTATTGTTGATGGAAAGTTGTTTAATAGTTTTGATGCAGAAGGGTCTAGTAAGAATTTCGCACGATTACCTGAAAATGACAGCATGGAAGAAAATGAAATGAAAGTTATTGAAGTATGTGATGATTATACTAAGTATGAAGTTAAGGCTGAAATCGTTCATAGTGATATAACAGAAGTGACTGACTGTCCAAACGATGTGCATTGTGTAGAAAATGGGTCGGAAAACGAAGTGACTGAAACATCTAGTGATAATCTGCCTCACTGTTTAAAAGTTGCCTTATTGCTCGAATCTGATGACGAAAATGAAATCAGTGATAGTTCAGACGATGAAGGATATATGAATACAGATAAGAATGAATATAATAACTTTCCCTATTGTTCAAAAGTCGAGTACTTAAGTGAATCTGATAGTGAGGAAAAGAGTAGTGATGACTCCAGTGAAGATGAATTCTCAGGTGTAAATGAAAGTGAATATACTTTTACTGAAAGAGGGTATGAGAAAATTAGTGACATTTTTCCAAGGCAAGATACAGAAAGTGAAACTGGGCCAAAACCGAATGAATTATTCAGTAATGTAACACTGGGGCATAATTTGCAGGAACCTCCAGATGATACTATACTGGGGCAAGCCTTAACAAATGTAATGAAAGAAATAGATTTACAGATACCAAAAGAACCACCTGTTAAAATGATAGCAGAACAAGTAGTGATGTACCTTGCTAAAGACTTTGAAATTCCAAAACCTAAAAAGCCACCTGATGAAACAAAATGTTGGCAAGATCTGAATGGGTTAGTGAAAGATGTAGAAGATAGGAGGCCTAAAAAGCCACCAGACTTAGTAACTGTTTTATGAACCATAAAAGACTGCCTTGTTAATAAAGTGACTGGGGGCAGGTTGCTGTATTTGTACATAATTTTAATATAATGCATGACTTTATTATTATTATGTCTGAGTGTTGCCTGGAAATGAATTATTGTTCTGTTGATCTTCAGGCCTGTGGGAGGTTGTTGCTTATATACTGTAGTGTACTGTTTGACTTTGCTTAGGAAATGTTTATTTTCAATTGAATACTTACTGTTGCCAGTGTAATCATAAAGGCAGGGCCATGTAGTGTGAGAAACCTGAGAACTTCATGACTAATGATGCTTATAGTAACTTAACGAGAGTGCAGAGAACTCCAAAAGATAATAATTTATTTCTCTTATAGTTAAAAATCAGAAAGGGCTTCTGTTTGCATTATGTGGTTTACTTAAAGGTACATGTCCTCAGACGAGGGTTGATAACCCTCAGGGGGCAATGCACTCTTTGCGTTGTCAGGTGCCTGACGAGCACCAGGGACCCGAGTCGTTGCTAGCACTACTTCCATTTCTTTTCGTGCTGCCAACCTTCCTCTTCATCATTCAGAACTTTTAGTATCTTCTTTCCTTCTTCTCTATCAGAGTGTATTGAATAGTGTGGCAATGATGTAAGATATTGTGTATTGTTTGTGGATAAGTAAATAAATAATTACATTGGATACACTAGAAAATGGCAAAGAATAATGGAAGCATAGTGGGTATTGTAAAGAGAAAATGTAATGGAAAAGTAAAGGGAAAAATAGATGAGAAAAGAATAGCTTACTGAAAAGAAAAGGTAAATGAATGCCATAATATGACTAAATGTAAATGTTTTCGAAAATAGGGATAAATATGATATTGAAAAACTGTATGTTGTTTAAAACTGTGGAAATGAACCTGGCTAATGTGTGTAAGATAGATATGAGATGTATATGTCTTGTGCCACAAAAAGGATTGGCAGAAATCACTTGCAATAGGATATGAAATTATTGTCCTGATCTTGATGTATGTAATGACCTAACTGTGTGTGAAAAAAGCAATGGTAAAGGAGTAGTAAGAAATTCTTAATCCTGACGTGAGCCCAAGTATGACATTTAAAGTTTTATGATTAATGTATATGTTACCTAATGTTGTCATTTGAAAAGAAATGGTTTTGTTGCCAGTGTCTAATTACTGTTTCAAAGTTGCAGGTTTTATGTTTTATACCATTAAAGCAAATTTTACCAAAGATGTGACAGAATGATGAAAAACTTGGAGATGATGACAATAAACTGCTCAAAAGTATGTTGTTGGGCAAGAAGTTGATAAGTGGTCATGAACTGCCAAACCTAGAGGATGGGGCAGTGTGTCAATTTAAAAATGTGTTTTTTTGTGTGTTCTTAATCTAAATTGTGTTTTGTGTCTAAATGTTATAGGTAAAGACTGCCAAACCAATAATGGGCAGAATGTGTAACATGGACTGCTAGTGCTGAGGCAAGCAGTGAACTAAGTTTGGTTTTTTGAGCAATATGTTATAAACTGACTGTTCTTATTGAAGTCAGTGAAAAGTTATTATAAAATATATATGCATTCTTATTTAAATGGATGTAGATGTTTTGATACTAGGTTTTTTGAAATAACGTAAAGTTTTGGACTGCCTTGTTTTAAAACACAGCAGTGATGATTAAAGATAGGCTCTGAATATGTTAGTGTGTTTATGTGCAACAAATATTTTGGACTGATATTAATAAAGAGCAGTTTTAAAGTTAATTATTTTGAAACAACCTTGCAAAGTTACTTTGGTATTTAAAGAGTCAGTTGGAAAAAGGTTCTCATAGTTGTTTGTGTAAATATTTGTGCATATGTGAATGCAAACTGATATTTTCAATATTTCATTAATTGCTGAACCTTGTAAAATGTACCGTGATCATAAATATGGTTGTGTGTCTGTGAAATTTTACATTCCTTTAAAATTATTGAGAGACAAACTTCTGTTTTGCTAAGTTAGAATGTTCTGTGCTATTGTATATGTGTTTATTCCTTTATTTTATTTTGACGGCTTTACCCATTCTACTTAAATGTAGATGAGTTTGTGTACTGTTTGTCAGTTATTTGAACTGTGTGTGTTTGAAATGAACATGCTTAAAGATATCTTGTGTAATGTTGAAAATTAGTTTCCTTAAACAAGTGTGAATATGAAAATACCTGTAACTTTCTTATTTTGAAAATCTTTTGGAAGAAATGTAAGCAATTTCTTAGTGCATATACTGTATGTTTGTAATGTGTGTGTTTTCTTTTTCTCGCAACTGAAGTTGGATGGAATAATTTTTTTTGCAGCTAACACCGCTTAGGTGTTATGGATGTTTCCTTGAAGTATCCCTGATGGGAAACTTCAACGAAACATGGGGCATGTGTAACACCATAGCTCTAATGCTGTACTGATTTATTTTGCTTTTTTTTTTGCTTTATTTAATGTTACATTGTTGATCTTCTGTAAATGTGATTGAATCGATAACATAAAATTGTGTACTGCTTTCTTTATATAAACTTTGATGTCATGTTTTGGTTCTATGCAAAGTAGTGTATATGTAATTTAAAATCTTTGTCCCATTTGGAGGGAACAAAACTTACTGTATATAATTGTAATTGTAATTGCTTTGTGCCATAGTTGCTTTTACAAAATTGTTTTATGTTACAACCTGCTTCTAGCATTGAGGTTATGGTACAGTAGTAGCAGAAAATGAGTGTTATAATTTGTCTACATTCCATTTGACATCCTAACAACAGAACTAGAATTTTATGAGGTATGTAATCCAGAATTAGCTTGTCACAGTTGAAAATAAAGATATGAAGCTATTACTGCTATTTAGTATTATAAATACACCCCTTTATGTGGTGTTCAAAAGGGCACATTACTTGGACCATTCTTCTTGATCGTCATTATCAGTGACATTCCTCTCTACATAAATCATACGCTATGTGATGACACAACACTGGTCGCCTCACTTCAGAAGATCTATGTCTTGCATAACAGTAAACAGGAAACACCCAAATCTGCCCTCCACTGGTTCTCAGCAAATAAATTACTCTGTAATCCAGGGAAAACAAAACAGCTTATTTTATGATTGCCCAAGGACATAGAAAACAGATCAGTGAAAGTGTTAGGAATGCATATTGAATCCAATGTTAACTGTGAAGAACATGTTAGTCAGGTATTAAAAATATTTCTAGGATCTCCTACTTGCTTTGGAAACTTACAGACATGATTAGTATTGACTTCCTGAGACTAATATACTTTGGACTGTTGCCATCACATATTATTTATGGCCTCCTCGTTTGAGAACACACCCTCCTACACTGCCAAAATTCTCAGAACTCAGGAAAGATTGTAATGCATAATGTGTAAAACAAGTCCCAGAGAGCACTGTCGTCCTCTCTTTACCAGGCTCAGACTATTGACTGTTGTAAATGAAAATATGTGCACATATATCTGTTTACTATATGTAAACATAAAATTCTGCTAGGGTAGAAATTCGTACTACAACAACAAAATGAAGGTGGATGATGACGTACCAAGATACAGATTAACACCACCGTGTCTCTAACACAAGGTGACTATTTTAAAACTCTTCAAATAATAACACAAAGTGCTTGGGGCATGCCATTACAAATTTTTAATGAAAAACTGCACAATTGGTTATTGGACAACCCATTTCTCTGTTTGCAAGATTTCATGATCTGAGTAGTGCTGAGATCAGTCTGTAAAATCGACTATATCCACTGTTTATTTTGTGAACTGATAGGCCCTCACAAACAGAATAATGTACAATGGTTATTAGCATGCAAGATAACAGCTAATTGCACTGTCAGCATACAATTAATAATTCTTTAATCACTGCATCAGTATATTTTGTATTTGTTAGCATGGTACGTTAATTGTGCTCAAAAGGTTAGTAATCGTAATGTGGAATGAACACTATGTTCACTGCCTTACCATGTAAAGTATTTACAAATTCCTTGTATGTCAACCCTCTCTATTTACTGCAAATAGCTTCAGAAAATTTTATTGTGATCTGTACAAAAACAAAGCCTAATTCTAGCTGAATGACCATTGGCGATAAACATTCTTGACAGTCAGTTACCTGATATCCCACTTTGGACACAATGACAGTTTCAGAAAATTACAGTTCAAATTGGGGATGAGTATGGCAAAAAACCAAATCACAGTGAACTCTGCTGGCATAGCTGCAGAAATGTCCTGACAAGTTTTTTTGACTAGAGAATCCCAATAAATCAGTTTTTAAAGCTCAAAAGAAGGCATCACCACAAAACAGAATATCCATAGTGGGCTGCCGACCTTGGTTTGCCTTGGATATTACAGGACATTTGATTACTTTGCACACTAGCCTGCTAGGTGAAAATCAATTAATCTATGAAATGACTGAAAAATATAAATCACTTTCATGAGAAAACTTCCAATGTGGAAAGACAGACAAAGCAGAGAAATGTGCTGCATTTTTCTGATGACAGTTATTCTCCAGGATAAGAATTACAAGGAGTACATTCTCCTAATTAGTACAATGAAGGATGAACCTGGACGATTTAGGGATATACTAAAACCATTCCAAGCTTTCAAATTATTTTTGAGACCACTTGCTACTTCTGTAGATGACACTTCCTGCAATTTGTAAATGGAAGTAATACATGGACCTACAAAGTAATTGTCCTCTGATAGGCAACTCCTTTACAGAAAGAAGTTTAATACGATATTATCATAACTCTGCACAACAACAGCTTCCTCATCTTCATTACGAGCTTTCCAATATTGGGTTTGAGATAAGTCTGAAAAACAGATTTTCAAATATTAAGAAAATTAATGAATAACTGTTAAATGCAAACAGTTATGTAAATTTTAATCACTGAATGAAATCTAGTACAAAACTGATACTTAAAGACAAGAGCAATGTCATTGTAAATTCACCTTGTGGTACTTAAATTGGATAACGATTTTTTGCAATTATAAGTATACCGTTATTGAAGTAGAGAAGATCATGCAGGTCCATACATTTGGTGAGGTTATACATTTGAATTCCTGAAAATACTAACCACAAAGCATACTTCAAACTGTTTTAAATGCTTGCCATCTGGAGTGGGAATGTAATACTGCTTGTGGTGTTTGTTGTGACAGTGCCATGACATTTAACAGTGCCGCCACGACAGTACTCACAAACGGCGATAGAGGCGCTCCGCAACTCGGCTGAACACGGGAGCGCCACCTAGCTACGAACGGTGCCAGCTATTGTTTCTAAGTGAGAGTGTTTGAATATCCATGCAATTATTGGTGATTAAAGGCTATAACACTTTTTGGCGACAAGGTCAGATATTTTCACTGCGTTGTGGATTTGTGTGTTCGTGACGGGGCAGACATGGAACAGCTTATGCAAGCGCTCATTGAACAACAAACACAGCTGACGGCTGCTATTCAGGTGTGGTCGATGTAGCTTACTCATCGTCTGTCTTCCTCTTCTCCGCCTCCATTCCCTCCTTACGACGAGGCTGCTGAAGACTGGGAGGATTATGAGAAGCGTTTGCGGCAACACTTCTTGGCTTTCGGCGTTGTCGACGCTCCAATGTGTAAGTTGTTATTTCTATCTTGGATTTCCCCACGGATCTATCAGCTGCTATCTCAGTTAGCCGCTCTGCAGGAACCTGCTTCTCTGTCCTTCCAAGAAATGTGTGACTTATTGTCTGACTATTACCGAAAAAACACTCATGTTGTTGCCGCCCGCGTGGTGTTCTGCCGGTGTCATAAACAGCCGCATCAATCTTACCGGGCTTGGGCGGTGGAACTACATGGTCTGAGTAGGAAATGTCAGTTTGTCACGGACACTCATCATGTGTCTTATGCTGATTCAATGGTAGGGATGCTATTCTACAACTTGCCCCTAATAAAGAAGTTCGGCAATGTGCCCTACAACTGCCAACCCCGTCGTTGGATGATGATGTTTGGTTTGTGGGGCGCTCAACTGCATGGTTATCAGCGCCCGTACAATTTCCCAACCTTTGCTCAGTCCAGTTTCGCCACTGTACTGGATGATGATGAAATGATGAGGACAACACAAACACCCAGTCATCTCGAGGCAGGTGAAAATCCCTGACCCCACCGGGAATCGAACCCGGGACCCCGTGCTCGGGGAGCGAGAACGCTACCGCGAGACCATGAGCGGCGGACAACCCCATTGTTGTCGGAAGTTCTAAGCATCGCTCAATCCTTTGAAGTGTCTCACACTGCTGGCGCGCAAATAGACACATGGTGTGATGTAGGCGCTGTACAGTCAACTTTCAACATGGACAATTTGCCTGTTTCACAGGAGAACGAAGATGTGGCGGTGGTTCACTCATGTAAACGACGTCGCGTTGGGCCGCAATGCTTGCAGCGAAAACAGCAACCACAGAAGCAGGTTCATTCCATACTTCCTTCTTGTCCACGTTGTTTCATACAGCATGAGAGGGCTGCGTGTCCAAAACGTTGGGTCACGTGTAATTTGTGTAGGAAAAAAGGCCACATTGCTTCTGTGTGTCAGTCCCCTAAAGTTCCTGTCAACGAGGACAAGGCATCGGACAATGATGTTAACTGTGTGCTTTCTCAAACAAATAAGTTGTTTGTTACTGTTCGTTTTCTGGATAAAGACATTTGCATGCAAGTGGACACTGGCTCTGCAATAACTCTCATTAATTCTCGCACATATTTTGAGTTGGGCTCCCATCCCTTGTCTCCAGTTACACGAAATCTGATAACTTATAATAAACAGAAAATTCCTATCAATGGCCAGTTTTATGCTTCCACTGCCTACAGGTCTGTTGTTAGGCCCCTCACGTTTTATGTGGTGGATCATGTGGGCACTGAAAACCTGTTCGGTTATGATGCTTTCCAGTTGTTCGGGTTCTCCATTGATGATGATGTGCACCTCATATCTGAGGATATTCCGTATCAACAGCTGGATGGATTGTGTTCAGAATTTTCGTCCATGTTCTCTGCTGGTCTGGGTCGTGCCAAGGATTTTGAAGCCCACATTAGTCTTAAACCTACAGCTCGCCCAAAGTTTTTCCGGGCACGCCCTATTCCACTGGCGTTGCGTGCACCTGTCAAGGCTGAGATAGACAGGTTAACAGCTTCACGGCTTCTCCTTCCTGAATGGGCATCGCCAATCGTGGCAGTTTCTAAACCAAACGGGAGTCTGCGATTGTGTGGTGATTTTAAAGCCACTGTCAATGCTCAGAACCTCATTGACACTTATCCTCTTCCCCGTCCTGAGGAGTTATTTACCAAGCTCGCTGGGGGCCAGTTCTTTTCCAAACTTGACTTATCGGAGGTGTACCATTTGGCGTCGCTAGCGTGCCAGCCATTTTTCAGAGGTTTTTGGAATAGCTCACGGCTTCTGTTCCCGGCTGCATAAACTGTCTGGATGGCATTGTTGTCATGGGGGCCTCCACTGAGGAGCACCTTCGCAACTTGCGTTCACTGTTTCGGGTTTTGCATTCGGCCGGGCTGAGGTTCAAGTTACAGTTCTTCCAACCCTCCATTGTGTATCTTGGTTTCCACTTGTCCCGTGAGGGTATACGTCCTCTACGTCAGCACGTTGCGGCCATTAACGCTCTACCCCGGCCGTCTACAGTCAAAGAACTTCAGGCATTTCTAGGCAAGATTGCTTATTATCACAAATTCATTCCATCCGTGGCAGCTGTAGCTCACCCCCTGCATCAGCTGTTACGCAAAAACGTCCCTTTCTGTTGGTCCAATGAGTGTGAGCAGGCTTTTGTCTGCCTGAAGGCTCATTTGCAGTTGGCGCCTTGTCTTGCCACATTCCGTCCGGGTCAGCACTTGGTTCTGGTGACTGACGTGTCACAGTATGGCCTAGGGTCTGTTCTCGCCAATCGGTATGAGGAAGGGTTGGGACGACCCATCGCCTATGCTTCCAAGACCCTCAACGATGCGCAACGGCGTTACTCTCAAATCGAAAAGGAGGCGCTCGCTATCACTTATGCTCTAAAAAAGTTTCACCTCATCACCGACCACAAGCTGCTGGTCTTTCTGTTCAACCCATCGGCGTCGCTTCCAGATAAGGCAGCTCACCGCCTGCAACGTTGGGCCTTATACTTGTCTCATTTTCACTAAGAGATTCACTATCGCCCCATGGCCCAGCACTCCAACGCTGACGCATTGTCGCGATTGCCAATGGGCCCCGACCATGTTTTTGATCGTGATGAACCACTCTGTTTCCACATTGATGAGGAAGAACATCGTGCGGTTGAGGGTTTTCCACTTACAGGTTCGCAGGCCACGTCGGCTACTGCGCGGGACCCGGTCCTGCGCCAGGTGATCGGTTTTGTTCAACGGGGTTGGCCGGACAGGACAGAGGGCCGGGCATCGGATTCCCTTCGTAACTACCATGCCTTGCGCCTGCGTCTGTCTGTTCATGATGGTGTTGTTCTTCTGGCCATGGATGGTGCATCTCCACGGGTCGTGGTGCCAGCCTCTCTTCGCAAAGGTGTTCTCAAACTGTTGCATGAAGGCCATTGGGGTATTTCTCGGACTAAGTCCCTGGCCCGCAGGCACATTTATTGGCCCGGTATTGATTCGGACATTGCCCACACGGTTGCTGCATGTAGTCAGTGTGCTCAACAACTGGCTGCACCTCGTACAATGCCCTCTCAGTGGCCTGATCCGGCGCAGCCATGGGACGGGTGCACGCTGACTTTGCCGGCCCCTTCCTCAGTACTTATTGGCTACTGTTGATTGACGCCTTCTCGAAGTTTCCGTTTGTTGTTCGATGTCCGTCGCCCACCACTGCGGCGACGACGCTGGCTTTGTCCAAAATCTTTGCGCTAGAAGGTCTTCCATCCACGATCGTCACAGACAATGGCCCTCAGTTCTCTTCGCAGGCCTTCCGTGATTTTTGTACTGGACAAGGTATTCATCATGTTACAGCACCGCCCTTCCATCCGCAATCAAAACGGGAGGTCGAGCGCCTTGTCCGCACTTTCAAAAGCCAGATGAAAAAATTCTTTAGAAATTGCAGCAGAGTGTCATTCATGGAAAAATCACTGAGTTCTTATCGCTTCACACTTCTGGGTGATCACAGCCCTGCTGAACTCTTGCATGGCCACCAACCGCGCACTCTACTGCACCTGCTTCACCCTGTCAGGCCTTGTGCTGTGTCCCCTAGTGTGGGAAAATTCTCAGTGGGCACCGACATGTGGGCACGAGGGTATGGATCTCGCCCTAAATGGATTCCAGGGGTGGACAAGGCTCTTCGCGGCCACCGGCTTTGTGAAATATGTATGGACGACGGCATGGTTGTTCGCCTTTATGACCAGATGTGCCCACGAGTGGTGGCCACGCCAGTGCCACCGCCCCTTCCTTCACCTCCACCAGCCCGAGAAGCCAGTCCTGTCACTACTGCCGATCTACCATATGTGTTGATGCAGCCAACGTTGCTACCACTTCCGAGTACACCGAAACCGGCCCCAGTCGCGACGCCGCCTTTTTTGGGACCCGTCACGCTGGAACACACCCCCAGGTCCACGACACCTATGGATGCTGCTCCGGAGTTTTCACCCATCATCTCGTCCAGGAGGCACGTTCCATGCACGAGCTACTGTCCTGGACATTTTCGACCATACTCTCGTGCCTCTCCGCGGGATCTTCTCAGGGCCTCACAAGAGGCCATGAATGTCTCCGCACTGTCCATATCTCCAAGGAAGTGAGTGTTTTTTTTTTCAAGGGGGCAAAAGTGTTGTGACAGTGCCACGACATTTAACAGTGCCACCATGACAGTATGCGCAAACGGCGATAGAGGCGCTCCGCAACTCGGCTGAGCGCGGGAGCGTCACCTAACTATGAACGGCGCCAGCCGCATGTCACGGCATGGCAGTCGAATAAGAGATACTGAGTTGTTATCATGTAATCAGCTATTGTTTCTAAGTGAGAGTGTTTGAATATCCACGCAATTATTGGTGATTAAATGTTATAACAGTGTTGGTTCTGAGTGAGTTACTTGCAAATGAGAATTTCGTTCATGGCAAAAAAATTTTAGCACTCCCAGCAAACTTCGCTGGCTATGATCACATATAATGTGTGTGTTTACACATCTTGTAGACTTAAAACTTTTGTATATTTTATATATTTAGTCAACATAGTATTCTGAATATTTCTTGAACAATTCAAGAGCTCTGTCTAAAAATGTTGCATTATGGCAATCGCATCTGATTGTGTAGTTAGAGATGTAAAGAATTGTTCAATGTTGTTCTAACAAACTACAACTGTTTTGTCAATTTGCATATTTATGAAAAGCATTTTAAACCCCCTTCTATTGTTGCAGGATGGGTTATTAAATACCAAAATTTAAGGAGAGAAGGGATAATAGAGGAAAAAGAAACAAAAATAGAATGAAAGAAGTGGTTAGTTGTATGATGGAAGAAAATTTACACACACCAGAGAAGATACAGGATCTCCTGGTGATAACTCTTAACAGACTTTAAGAGGTGAACAGGCTTGTAAAGAAAGCAATTTATGTGCGATTGTGAAATGCCACATTTTCCACAACCTCCAGACATGTAATGTAGGGGTCTGCTTGCAACAGAGTGGTAGGCTGATGACCATATCTAACTTTGTACTTTGAAAATTTCCTGTCTAAAGAAGATTAGAAGTATGACAATGGTAATATACTGTAGATCGGGACCCACTTTATGGTGCTAATACTCATTATGGAGGAAATTTTTAAATACGTCATTTTGGATTCAACACACAAACAAAGCACATCACATGTGGCACATGATTTTTGTCTAGACTTTTATGAACGATGAGGATATGCACTTAATCTTTACCTGCCTGTGACCATGAACAACGTGTGCAAAGAGTCAGGTGACACAATTACTCACAATCCTTGGGCTACTACAGCAGGAGACGTCTGATCACAGTATATGTAATGACAGAGTTTGTGATAAAAGTGAAATGAGCATCCTACAGGAGAAAGAGCAAGCTTCAAAGGGTGAGGACTAAAGTTAAACATGTTTGATTAACCACGTGTATCCCACAGAAAAACAGGAGCACAAGACAACAAGCGCTACAGCACACCAGAAATATATCTGTTTGTCCATATAGGGCTGTAAGTGTCACATGCATTGCAAGGTCAGGTGAGAGGCCATACGCATGGAAGATGGTGCATGCATGCATGTTGTATAACAGTGGCATTCATTTGTGAGGGGCGATAGTGGTTAATAATGAATCCGTGCACAGGCCTGTTCGAAAGTTCATTATTGGTGTTGTGAAGATGACACTTGGTCGTGAGATTACCAAAATAGTGTTTGTACCAAAGCATGGGGGAAAAGCATGGGGACTACACACCAACAGTGAAGGTGACCCAGACCTACCCTCAGATTTTACAGCTGCACGGGAGTTGTCGAACCTGTTGGACCAACATTTTGAAAGAGATACTATCATGTTGGAAAGACAGACTTTGTGATGTGATATTCCTAACAATGCAAGTGATGGGTGTCACTGTCAGGTAACATCCCTGTTTTCCCAACAGTTGCATTTGCAAAATGTGGCAAACAGTTCCAGTTCTTAGGATCTGTCACCCCCACACCCACAATGCCACTTGCAACGTTCAAGCATTCACTAACAATTCACACTAACAACCACACAGAGGATTAATGACAGTGTGAAAGTAAGGTCTAAATCTGAAACAGTGACTGAACGCAACACAATATAACACCAGAGAAGATGTGACAAACTGTTGCAGCTCTTGTATTCTCTAGCACCGCCAGATTCAAGGTGGCAAGAATTCGCCTGCATATGTATACCAAATTCTATGAGGTGTCTCACAGTAATGGCTGCATACACTTTCAACATCACCATTGTGAAGCCAATCGTACAGGCTGTATGGTGAGTGGGAAAGTGGACAATCGCCAATGTTAAGGTCTGGGGCACCATTGCGTGCAACATAAGAGCATGTTACCTATGTTTTGAGGACTACCTGAACAGTTACCACTAATTCATGGAGGTTTTACATCCCAAGTCACTGGCCCTAATTCAAGCCATTCCACATGGCATATTTTAGTGTGACAACATTCAGCTAAATGTAGTAAGGAATATGCAACTCATCTTCGAAGAACGAATGGTGCCATCACTTCCGTTGCTTGTCTGTTCATCTGACATGTCACCCATCAACCGTGTGTGGGATATGGTTGGTTGGCAACTTGTACATTCAGGTGTACAGCAGCCCACAATTGATGCTATGTAGATGTGCCTAAAAACCGTGTGGCAGAGTATTCTCCAGCAACATGTTCACGTGCTCTTTGACTGTGGCAGTTCAAACAGAGAAGCGCCACCATCGAGCTGCCATCGTTGTCCCTAGACCTCGTGGTATAGAATCACAGTGCAGGTACAGGCCCGTAGTGTTACTCATGTGTGTAGTGTCAAGTCTGTAATCAGTGGTATCAATTTCCCTGTGATCACATCTCTCAGTGTTTCACTTTTTCAAAACTCTAGTGTCTTAACAGAAACATCGACAATGGATGTCACACGCCATTTTATACCTGCACTTTTCAATTTTCATTTTTCCCCAGAAGAAACGGTATAAAGATAATCCATTGATGGTAAGTTCAAAAGAAATAATTTTTTGTGGAGCTCCTGAAAGCAGGTGGATGAATCGCAACATGTTCTTGCAGTGGTTGTAGCATTTTAAACTGCACATTCTGCCAACAGGAATGAATCCAGTCCTCTTAATTGTGGATTTCCATGCTATTCATAAAGAGCAGTCACTTAAAGAATGTACAGGTAACCATCACATTTGTGTGCTGTACACACCATCATGTAACATTTGCAAGTTACAGCCATTGGACAGGAAATTCTTTAAGCCTCTTAGGGCTGCACTTGGAACTGCAAATTCAACCTGAAGGGATGACAGTCAGTGCCTCTAGGTGCAAGATGTGATACTGTTCCTCTTGTGCAGCCATTTACACTCCATCCCATATGATTCTCCCCTCAGACCTAATTAACTGAACCAAATTAGTAGGTGAGTGCATAATCAAGGACGTTTCAACAACAGAGGCACAAAACAACACATACGAATGGTACGGAACTAGCAACAAGTTTCAGCAGATTTACCACTCCTCCAGCTGCAGAACAACCCTTCTAATTTTATTATACACACACAGAAAATCCCACGACTGACCACACTGTCTGTAGTGATCCAGTCCCTTTCTTGTTATAGAGTTTAATTCCTTTTCTTGCTTGTTGCAAGTGTCTACTACAGCAGCAGTGTCAAACAGAAGTGGTGAAGTGAACCTCCTTGCTAAGACTTCCTCCATTATAAAAATCAGAGCAGGTCACTGCAATTCCAGCAGTCACATCCCATAATTAATCGCACCCAGTGGCAGCCCCTTACAACACAGGTGCACACAACTGAGGCCTGAACCGTTGCCATCCAGTGCATGATGGCGAGCATTTGTCAGCCTGTTTGTGGGCACTGGAATTCTCAGAAATGCCAGCTGAAGCAGAAGAGCATTGCTCGATTTTAGTGCTGTCTGCAGGTAGAGATCTCGTTTGGAGTAGGTGGCACATGATGGTATCAGGCACAGTGGAAAGATCAAAGGTATCAGCTTGTGGCCCTGATGCTCCAGAAATCTCTCTACACAGATATAAGTGTTATTTCATGAGTAGTAACCTTCCTGCCATGAGCACACTGTCAGAGGAAAATAAGTATCAAGGAGAATGCAGAAAATGCAGACAAAAACCCACTCACTTTCCAATCCTCAAAATAGGCAAGCGAAGACCTGAAGAGGTCTGATTTTACATTCTATCATATTAAGGAGCCTGGAAAAAATACTATTATTTTCATACCATCTCATAAATAGTGCTTTCTGCCATGACTGTTGCTAGATCACCAGAAATATCTTTATTATGTACCATATTTGGGTACATCACCTCCCCACACACAGTTCCCTCCTCCAGCATCCAATTATGGGATCCTTTCCCTGGGAATGCCCAGACCAGCAAGCTAACACCAGTCAGAGACAGTAAGGAAGGGCAGAAGATTAATGGCGTCATTGTTGATGGAACGGTGAACACTAGACATGGAGTGCTTGAAGAAGACACTATTTCAGGTCCAAGGGCTGCTGGCTCCTCTACAGTTCCTACCCCCACAGGGTAAGTCCTTCAACAGTCCCAATCCTTCAAAGCTGTTGAAGAGAAAAACAAGAAAACTCAGGATAATGCTACTCCAGCAAATCCAGACGTCAGATTCCCTCAACCTATCAGACTCAGAACATACATATGTCGATGTCTCACCATCCTAAACTGGGCAGATGGCATGAAGCACCACTATGTGATGTCATCGGTGTGAAACACAAAGTTTTTGTTCTGTCAGTAGAGGAAGCTAAAACAATGGTAATCATCACTGTTGACAGCTGTGATATGAATGGAGGGTGCCATACTGAAGACATACTGATATTGTGCTTGTCTGTGTCCCTGCAGTCAATTTTTTAAGGCAAAATATTTGTAGGCCAGTGGGCTTCTACACAACAGTTAGATTACTAATTGACTCCCCATGCCATGTGTCACAAGCTGGAGTTTAAGAACCGGCTACAAATATCTGGCCACTCACTTCTGAGTGTTCCTTCAGTCTGGTCACCCACAATGCAAGCATGTGTCACATGCAACACCACATCCAAAAATTTGAAACAATATGATTTTTGCTCTTTCACATTTTTCAAGTATGTGGTTGGCAAAAAGAAAATCACTTTTCAGATAATCTATACAGTCCTGCAGAATTTATCAGTGTATTCTAAGGATATTGATCCTACACTTGAAGAATCGGAACTGTCCTTCCAGTTCCTTGCTACAGCACAGTGGCAGTACACACTGGGATGCCCATCATTCTGTAAGGGAGAAACTGGCACCTGGAGATGATCTGGTGTGACAGAGTGACTGAGTTGAGCATGAGCACTCCTGCAGGATGGGTTCTGAGAGTTTGAACTCCATACGGGGCACATAAAAGTGAAGTATTTCCTCGAAATATTATATTGTAGATTGAATCAGAGTTAAAGCACAAGCAGGACGCATACGTGTTTGAAACATGAGCATCAAAATCTCGTATAGCTCAATTCTGAATTGAGGTAACTGTTACACAGTGAAAAGGCCATTTTACATGAGCCGGCAATGGTAAACACAGACAAGCTCATGATAAATGAGTGAGTAAATTTGCAGAGTGTGTGCACTAAGAACCAATAGGGTTGTGTCTTGCAAATTTAATGTGGAATAAAACTATATAACACAAAAGTCCTCACATATTACAACCTCTTGAACATTAATAGAATATTTTGGAAGACATAAATTTGTTGCTGTGAGCCTAAGATGTGTGCTCTATTTATTCTCCCATGCTGTTAAAGTTATTATTATAAAATAGTTGATGTGGCAGGGGGGGGGGGGGGGGGGCCCTTGTAAAAATTTTTCAAATGTCTCATCTAAAGTTAAGGCACATTATACAAGCAACCTATTGCAACGATAATAGTTAAGCATTTCAAAGATTTCTACAAAAACTGGACTATTACAGCTTGAATTTTTTATCAAGATTCTTCAGTCGCTAGAGGACTTTCCACAGCCATACAGACCAAATAACTGAAAATTGAAGATGGAGATTCCCAAATGCGTACCATTCAGAGATCAGCAGCCTCAGAACCCACAAATGTGTAATGACAACAAGTATGGCAGTTGGTTCAGTAGAAATAGCTATGAGTAAAAAAAGTTTGTGGACCTTGGATCCACAGACTGAGGAAATAATCCTATAGGAGACAGTCCCTCATAACAATAAAAGCAACGATGATGATGACAATACAGGTGATAGTCGAGTCAACAGTCAGGATAGAAGAGATGATGATGATGATGATGATGATGATGGCTGGTTTGTGGGGTGCTCAATTCAGTGCTTATCAGTGCCTGTACGAAACCATAACTTTACTCAGTCCAGTCTCGCCACTTTCATGAATGATGATGAAATGGTGAGGACAATGCAAGCGTACAGTCGCTGGGTTGAGAAAATACCCAACCCAGCCAGGAATCAAACCCAGGACTCCGTGAACGAGACACAGCACCACTAGCCACTAGATGGGATAAAGAGAGCAGTCATAGTAGCACTCACTTTTTACATCATGAAGATATAAGGGGATGGTATCTGACATAAGTTGTTTAATTTTATTTTCATCTACACCTACATACATACTCTACAAGCCACAGTACAGTGTGTGGTTGACTGTATCGTGTAACTCAATTAGTCATTTCCATTTCTGTTCCACTCACAAACAGAGTGAGGGGAAAACAATTACCTGAATGCTTCCATTATGCCCTAATCTTTTTTTCTCATCTTATCCTCATGGTCCTTATGTAAAATGTATGTTGGCAGCAGTACAATCATTGTGCATTCAGCTTCAACAGTGTTCCTCAAAAAGAAGGCCACTTTCCCTCCAGGGATTCCCATTTAACTTCCCAATCTCTGTAATACTTGCATGTTGTTCAAACCTATGGGTAAAAGAGCTTGCAGCCTGCGTCTGAATCTTTCTTTAATCTGACCTGTTACTGATCACAGAAAGTCATTCACCCTGTGATTATTTTTGCAGGTGAAGACTTGCTGTTTTGCATGAAGTGTTACTCTGGTTATCAGCGACATCACGTATGGTAAGAGTGAAGATGAGAAACCTCGCTAATTCTGTCATAACAAAGAATTGCAGTTATGGAAACAATTGTGGAGAGAAAGAAGTTTTAACTGTAGGAAGAAGGAAATTCAATACTAATTAGGTTGGCCCAGACATACCGAGGACATAAGCTGTCACATACACAATTTTAGCAGTAGATTTTTAAAATTAACATCAAGTAGTATTGAATTTCAGTGGTGGAAAAGTAGAGCTCAATGTAAATGGTATTTTTGTGTTGTTAAGGGCAGCTGCATCAAACCAGTACTTGGACCGAAGGCCACAACAAGAACATTGTTTGAAAACTGTGTTTTGATACAACATATTGGAACAGATTGACTGAGGTTCCTCACTCCTCCTAGATCACGAACTGAGCTAGGATCCTTTGATGGGGGTAACGGTTAGATTGGGATGTCATGTTGTGACCATGATTCATGTTCTGAATTGCCCTCAAGACAACTTTCACACAGATTAAAATTGTATGCTGGACTGGGGCTCAGTTCTAGAAACTTTGCCTTTCATGGTCAAGGCCTCTACCAATTGAGCTATCCAAATATGTCTCATGACCTGCCTTCACAGATGGATGTCAGTCCCAAAATGTATGCAGGAAAAATTCAGTGAAATTTGGAAGGTAAGGGATGAGATACTCACTAACACACCTGGAAATGATCCCTCAGGCTGTGGTTAAGCCATAGTTCCAAAATATCCTTTCCTCCAGGAGGGGTAGTCCCAGAAGGTATGCAGAAGAACTTCAGTAATGTAGGGAATGTACGAGATGAGGCTCTGGTAGAAGTACAGTGGTGAGGGCTGTTCACAAAGTGTGCTTGGATAGCTCAGTCAGTAGTGCACTTGCCCTCAAAAACAAAAGATGCCATGTTCAAGACCAAGTCTGGCATATGGTTTCCATCTGTCAGGAAATTTCTAGTTTCTAATCAGCACGAACCTTGCAGCAGAGTGAAAATTCATTTTCAAAATCTATATAAATTTCATCACGTTGAAAGTTCTTCAGATTCAGACAGACTTTAAATGGTTGATTTTTGCAATATCAACCTCACGAGAAGGGGAGGCAGAGAAAGAACTGGCACTAAAAGGATGCAACATATTATTGGCAGAGGTAACAAATTCCCTTATCATGCAGGTCAACACCTTACAAATCCATCCATATCTAAACGCCGACCTGGCATCCTCATAGATTTCCCACATTCACCATTGGAGGGCATACCAGTAGTTCAACACACCAATGTTGATGAAATGTACTCATTGTTTCAAATATGAACTCGGTGTATAATGGAATGACAACAATGAAAATTTCTGACAGACCAGGACTCTAACCCAGATTTCTCTTTACTAAACACAGTACTTACCATTAGCCTATCCCACCATGATTCATGGGTAAACCCAAACTTCCACTTATTGCCAACCATGTGTCTTCAACTTGTACTCTTACATTCATTATGTGTACTCCTGTACAGGCGAAATATATTAATCAAAATTCACAATTTGTTTTAAAGTCACTTACCTGGTGTCAGCAGATAGACCTGAACAACATAGCGCATAAGTACAATGCACTGTTGCTTTGGACATGCATGCCTGTCTGAAGGAACATTGCACTGTATATCTGAACATCACAAGCACTGAATTACCCCACCCCAGTGTTCACATTACCACAATTCACACATTGTATAAGGAAAAACAGGTTATTACAATTACTATACAGTTATGGCTAGAAGTTTTCTTCTGACATTCATCAAGGCTGTCAAAGAGGATGCAACAATTTTTGTAGCTGTAACATAAACCTGGGTATTTTTTACACCCATATTTTGTGTTGGTACAAATACAACATTTTCTTAACCAAGAGCAGAGGCTTTTTCTAGAACGTCACACCTGTTAAAGTTGTCGCAGAGCCATTTAATAGATGGAGGTATTATGCTATGTAACAGACTGAAGTTAAGAAGTTTCTGTACCACATTCTTCATAACTAATCAAATAAGTGGCCTAACAATAACAAACTGCATTGCTGAGGTATAACTTTAGTCTAAATGGATGAGAAATGCACGATATATAGATGACATCATGCCTATTTCCATGATGAATAGTTCAGTCCTTTAATGACTTCAGCAGAATAACCCTTAGTGTCTTTGCACAGAATGTACTTAATGACATATTTGATGTACTGAACTACAGAATCCCAAAAGATAAAGGTTCACCTCTATGCAACAGATTTCGAATCCTTGTTACAATTCAAGAGAATATTGTAAAAAATTACTCAATTACAGAAACTCTCAGCAACTGCATCCACTGCCTAGAAGCTGCTGAATGGTGTCACTCTAGCAGATGGCTGGCCACACTCACACACACCCTCTTACCCACCCACAAACACAAACATACAAAAAAAAAAAATTATGGGCAAGTACGAAGCTTGCTGCCTATGCTAACTGCGATTCAGTGTGTTTACACAGGTTAGAATGAGATGAGAAATGGGTAACAGTCCTGCGACATCACACCCCCCTCATGAGGCACCTCAGGGCAATGCCAAGTGACATAGAACATGGTTGAATGTCACTACACTTCCTATTACAACTAACAACAGCTTCCAGCTGAATGCTGTTGCTATGGAACTTGGGGTCAATGTAATGCCCAGAAACATCACAACCTACAGAGTAGGAGAAGAGAAATGATCTAAACTTGTTTTCAATTCCCTGGCGTCTCTGGCTAGGACACAACAGCCAATGCATGTGATGTTGGTGGATTGGTGGGCGGACTACAGATACGGAGAAATAGTGTGCTGCCACAATCCCTTAAAAACCCGGTTCCTTTTATTCAGGGCAAGTGCTCAATCAGGCCATTGGGCAGTGAACTTCTTATTGCTCATAGCCAGCTTCTACTGCTACATCTACATCTACAGCTAAATCTGTACTCTGCAAATCACTGTGAGGTGCGTGGCATAGGGTATGTGCCATTCTACTATTTATTAGTGTTTCTTCCTGAGCCATTCATTTATGGAGTGTGGAAAAAATAATTGATTGAATGCCTCTGTGCATGCAATAATTATTCTAACCTTATTCTCACAATCCCTATGTGTGTGATATGTAAGGTGGTGTTGTATATCCCTGGAGTAATCATTTAAAGCCAGTTCTTGAAACATTGTTAGCAGACTTTCTCAGGATAGTTTACAACTATCTTCAAGAATCTTCCAGTTCATTTCCTTCAGTATCTCTGTGAAACTCTACCACAGATTAAATAAATTGGTGACCATTGACCCTGTCCTTCTCTGTATATGTTGAATATTCCCTGCTAGTCCTATCTGGTACGGGTCCACACACTTGAGCAATATCCTAGGAAGGGTTGCCAGAGTGATTTGTAAGCCATCTTTTTTGTAAACTGATTGCACTTCTCCAATATTCTACCAATAACGTGAAGTCTACCACTTGCTTTATTCACAACTGAACGTACTTTCTCATTCAGTTTCCAGTGACTTATTGATATAATAGTCATAGGACATTCAGTTTTTTCATTTGTGAATTGAAAGATTTTACTTTTCTGAACATTGAGAGCAAGTACTAAGTCTCTGCACCATATTGGAATCTTAGAAACATCTGACTCAATATTTCTGGAGCTTCTCCCACATAGTATTTCATTATAGGTAACAGCATCATCTGCAAAATGTCATTAATATACAACATAAAAAACAGGACTCACAACTCACTTTCCGGGAGGCACACCCAATGTTACTTCTGCATCTGATGATGACTCTCCATCTGAGATAACTTACTTTGTGCTGCCTACCAAAATCTTCAGATAAGCTCCAACAAATCTATTTTCTCACTTGGAGTAGTGGCCTCGAAGTTCACACTTGGCAATGCTGCAAGTGTGATTCAGCCATTCACTCTAACCCTGTGAGCAGGAACACCTACTTCTGTTGTGCAGCCAGTTGCAGCCTTTGCTTTTTATAATGTATACAATCACCCTTCGGTGTAGTAATAAGTCTGAATGCAAATTGTGTTATTCAGACCCAAGAGTTACAAGAATTTCCTGCACCTAGTAGCCTTTAGAATCCCAAAACTTGTGACCCTCATATATGGCCTGTGATTGTTGGAGCTGATCAAAGCAATCAACCTGCTGTCACTTAAAGTTTGTCTTTCTGCATTTGCCTCCAATTCCTTGGGAAGTGCAGACTGACCTATATCACCTGTCTTCCCTCTATCTGATTTTATGACAACAAACTATGGTGGTTGGTAGTGACAAAGTGTTGCATTTTCAAAAATGTTTCATTATGTCAACAAAACGTTTCTTTGGTGTTCAAAACCCTTAAAAGTACACTACTGTCCATTAAAATTGCTACACCAAGAACAAATGCAAATGATAAACAGTTATTCATTGGACAAATATATTATACTAGAAGTGACATGTGATTATACTTTAATGCAATTTGGGTGCATAGATCCTGAGAAACCAGTACCCAGAACAACCACCTCTGACCATAATAACGGCCTTGATATGCCTGGGCATTGAGTCAGACAGAGCTTGGATAGCATGTACAGGTGCAGCTGCCCATGCAGCACGATACCACAGTTCATCAAGAGTAGTGACTGGCGTATTGTGATGAGCCAGTTGCTCGGCCACCATTGACCAACATTTTCAATAGGTGAGAGATCTGAAGAATGTGTTGGCCAGGGCAGCAGTTGAACATTTTCTGTATCCAGAAAGGCCCGTACTTTCATCATGCAGTCGTGCATTATCCTGCTCAAATATAGGGTTTAGCAGGGATCGAACGAAAGGTAGAGCCACGGGTCGTAACACATCTGAAATGTAACATCTACTGTTCAAAGTGCCATCAATGCGAACAAGAGGTGACCGAGACGTGTGACCAATGGCAATCCATACCATCATGCCGGATGATACACCTGTATGGCGATGGCGAATACCCGCTTCCTATGTGCATTCACTGCGATGTCGCCAAACATGGATGTGACCCTCATGATGCTGTAAACGGAACCTGGATTCTTCCGAAAAAATGACATCTTGCCATTCATGTACCCATGTTTGTCATTGAGTACACCATCACAGGCAATGCTGTCTGTGATGCAGTGTCAAGGGTAACTGCGGCGAAGGTCTCTGAGCTGATAGTTCATGCTGCTGCAAACATCGTCGAACTGTTCATGCAGATGGTTGTTGTTTTGAAAATGTGCCCATCTGTTGACTCAGGGATCGAGACGTGACTGCACGATCCGTTAAAGCCATGCAGATAAGATGCCTGTCATCTCGACTGCTAGTGATACGAGGCCATTGGGATCCAGCACAGCATTCCATATTACCCTCCTGAGCCCACCGATTCCATATTGTGCTAACAGTTATTGGATCTCAACCAATGCAAGCAGCAATGTCGCGATACGATAAACCACATTTGCGATAGGCTACAATCCGACCTTTATCAAAGTCGGAAATGTGATGGTACACATTTCTCCTCCTTATATGAGGGATCACAGCAACGCTTCACCAGACAATGCCAGTCAACTGCTGTTTGTGTATGAGAAATCGGTTGGAAACTTTCTTCATGTCAGCACGTTGTAGGTGTCACCACTGGCACCAACCTTGTGTGAATGCTCTGAATAGCTAATCATTTGCATATCACAGCATCTTCTTCCTGTCGGTCAAATTTCACATCTGTTGAACGTCATCTTTGTGGTGTAGCAATTTCAATGACCAGTAGTGTATACACATCAGTTACATATTAAATTGTAAACTAAATCACGCTAGCTTGTTTTTTGTTTTTGCATGTGGGATCTGTGTAATTTTTATAACAATTACACCATTTGGTGTAAGGAAAAAAGGTTGTGTCTTTACACTAGTTCTGCAGACTGGTGAGGTCACCCTATGATCTTATTTGATACCTGAATATTGCCAACATATCTCCTGTTCATTTATTACTCTGCTCCATCATTTGATCAGCTGACACACACAAATGCTATGGACAACAGATTTCATTACAATCTTAAGCTTCACCTTCCAGCCTATTCAGATAATTTGGTCAATGCTTTGGTTAATGCTGCCAGGAACACATCAGTACAGAAATATGGCAATGAAACAATTAAGGACAAATTTATATCCCGTTTTCGCACATCTAAATGTCATAGTTCAATCCAGAAATTTCCATACAATGTGAGTTTATGCGAAGTTACCTGAGCTCATTATCTGCATACATAGACCTGTAAAGTCTGCCGTGTCCCTTTGATTTCATTGGTGGACTGACTGATCTCTATTTTGGTGAAAAAATTACAAGATTTGAGTTAGGTGAGACAACAGCATTGCTCCAGCAGATCGCCACAACTTTGGATCTCTGCTTATTACATTGGCCACAGTAGTGGGGAGGAGATGGTCCACTTCACAATACAAGTAGTGGAAATCAGGGTCTCACAAGCAATTAAAAAGATACCTCTATGAAATTTGTGTGTTTTTCATACTTTTTGACACTAATATTACAGGTATGATAGTATCCCATACTAACAAATATGCTGACAACCTTAGAACAAACTACAAATTCATCATAGATTGTAATGTTACAGATAGGCGTGAAATTATGGCACTATTTGGCGTTTTACATTTAACAGGTATAGAGAAAGTTGGTTGGTTGGTTGATTGGTGTTGAAGGGACCAAACAGCAAGGTCATCAGCCCCTTGTTTCAAAGGTGATCCACTTGAATTGATTCACATCTGAGAAGAGTCATAATGATAAAAGGTAAAAGACCAAAAAAACGTAAAAGTGCAGTCGTGTTGCAATGGTGAAAACAAAAGGAGGGAAGTCAGCAAGTGGACAACCACAAGGTTTTGCTAGAGGCAGGAAATATCCCACCTCTGATGCAGTACAGGCAAGATCACCTGCTATTCAAAAGCGTTCAACCACTAGAATGTAAGGGTGCGTATTGTAAAAGGAGACTAACCAAACCTAAAAAGTGATAAAGAAAGAGTAAAAGGGAAAGAAAAGAGGATCTTGGCCAGAGAGGGGAGTCAGGAATCTCCAAAATACAGCTTACAGTGGGAGACACCCCAACCCTCACTACAGTTCCCCTATTCCAGAGGGAAATTAAAAACCTTTAAACTGAAAATAAAAACCACTTTCACAGAGGAAACAGAGAACCAGTTCAACCACCTGGGAATCATCTGCCAATATTATAGGTAAAGTGCGGGGAAATCTGTACTTGGTATGCAGAGCCAAAAGAAGGGGGCATTCCACCAAAATGTGGGCTGTTGACTGGAAGGCTCCACAACCACATAATGGGGGTGGCTCATTACGCAAAAGAAAACCATGGTCAGCCTGGTATGGCTGATGGGGAGTCAACATGGGGTGGTCAAGTCCTTTTGGAAGAGGCAGAAGGAAGAATGCCATGGGACAGGTGTCATCTTAAGCGCACGAAGTTTATTAGCCTCCCAAGAGCTGGCCCATGATTGTGCTAAGTGGGATTTGATATGAAGCTGTAAATCAGCCGCAGGAAAAGCTACAAAGAAGTGACTGCTCCCCCAGCCGAACCATTAGCAAGGTCATTACCTGGGTTACCCACATGGCCAGGAGCCCAAAGGAAGTCAACAGAAGAATCAGCATGGTGAAGATCAGCAAAACAGTCATGGATGGCCGAGACCAAGGGATGGCAGGAAAAACATAGGTCAATAGCCTGAAGGCCACTCACTGAGTCCATACATAACAAAACGTGGTTTGGTTGGGACTGTTTACTGCAGAATTGATGGCAATTTCCCAGGCTCTTACCTCTGTTAAACACCCAACATGCAGTTGGCAGGAGATGATTTTCCATGCCAACAGAGGACGTGAAGGCATATCCTACATGATCAGCAGATTTGGAGCCATTAGTGTAAAAACAACAGCATCCCAAAACTCCCATAAAAGTCAGTGGGAAAACAATGGAACATCACTGGAGGAACAGAATCTTTCAGACCTCAGTGGAGATCCATCCGAATACGGGGCCAAGGATCTAACCAGTGAGGAGGGGGGGGGGGGGGGGGAACGTGACAGACGGGACAAAGAAGGAAGCTGAAAATCATGGTGAAGAGGCACAAGGCGGAGCCCATGGATAAACCCACCCGAGGGCGGGAATCGGGTGGGTGAAATCCTTGGTATAGGAACAGGATAGAATAGGAAGGATGAGTGAGAGATGAATGGACAATGATTGAGTAAGAGACCAGAAGCTGGGACCATCGACAGAAATCTTCAATCAGGAAACCATCAACAGGGCTCATAGGAAAGGCGCTGGGGGCCAAACGGATACCACGATGGTGGACCAGATCCAGAAGGTGCAGTGTGGAAGGAGCAGCCAAAACATAAACATGACAACCATAGTCCAAGCGAGACAGCACTAAATCCTGATAAAGGCAGAGAAGAGTGGAACGATTCGCATCTCAAGAGGTGTCACAAGAAAGCGAAGGACATGGAGTATACGGAAACATCCTATCTTCATAAGTCTGACATGAGGCAGCCAAGTGAGCTTCTTGTCAAAAATAAGACCCAGGAAACGAAACTGTGGGACCACAGGTAATCATTGTGCATCGAGGTAGAGCTCTGGATAGGTGTGGACCGCAGTATGGAGACAGAAGTGGACCAACCACAATTTTAAAGGAGAGAATTGAAACCCGAGTGAGAGGGTCCATGCAGAGGCACAACATATAGCACCCCGGAGCTGCCGCTCTGCAGAGGCCATCGAAGAGGAACTAACCCAAATGCAGAAATCATCCACATACAGAGCTGGGGTGACCAATGGAGGCCACAAGTCCATCTATAGCAATGAGGAAAAGAAGTTCACTCAATACAGAACCCTGTGGGATGCCATTCTCCTGGGGCCATGGAGAACTAAAAGCAGTACCAACCTGAACCCTGAACGACTGATAGAACACCAACTGGCAGATAAAAATCCGGAGTGGGCCCCAACGACAGCACTCATGAAGTGTAAGTGAGATAAGATGGCGCCAACCCATGTCATAGGGCTTGCAAATGTCGAAAAATACTGCAACAAAATGGTGGCACTGGGAAAATGCCTGATGAACTGTGGATTCCAAGCGAAGTAAATGATCGATTGGAGACCATCCCTCTTGGAAGCCATACTGGTAAGGGGACAATAGATCACAAGCTGCAAGGACCCAATTGAGCCGACCGGCTATAATCCATTCAACTAACTTGCAAACAACATTTGTCAGACTAATTGGCCGAAAGCTTTCGGCAAACAGGGGGTTCTTACCAGGCTTAACGACGGGAACAACGATGATATCCCTCCATTCATAAGTGAAGTCACCCTGGAACCATATACGGTTAAGCACCCAGAGAATATGTTGTCGTTTTTGAGCACTGAGATGTTGAAGCAACTGGTGATGAATGGAGTCTGGGCCAGGGGCCATATGATGAGAAGAAGAAAATGTGGAAAGAAGTTCCCATTCAGGAAAAGGTTCATTGGTAGATTCTGACAGACAAGGGGTCGATTCTTCAGCCCACTGTTTCTGGTGAAGGAAAGCAGCTGGATAGGAGGTTGATGCTGGCGCTGTTACAAAATGGGTCACAAGACACCTTCCCGGATAGCCTTTGCATGGACCTCTTGATTCTTGCGGGACAACGACTGGGAGGGAAGACTTCCGATGGCAAACTTGGAGAGAGGAAAGTGAAACCCATCTGCATCTACATCTACATACATACTCTGCAATCCACCATATGGTGCATGGACCCATGACAGTGGGACAGTAGAACCGAGGGGAGAAACATTCCCAATACACCGGTTTGCTCCATTTGATTAAGTAACGGGCTTTGGTGCTTGGGCATTTAAAGGTAATAAGATTGGCAGTGGATGGGTGCCTCTTAAGGTGTTGCAAAGTTTGGCAGCAATCACGGATGGCAATGGCAATTGCTGTACAGTACCACGGGTCATGCCAGCTGTGAAATGGTCCAGATTAGCGTGGGATACAAGGCTAGCAGCGTGAACATTCGCATCAGACATGCCACGTAGGACGTCATCAATACAACCCAACAGAGAGGGAGAAAAAACTACCTGTGCAGTATAGATGCCAACTGGCACATTGGTAAGACCAACGAGGTAACCTGTCCATTGGGGAGCGGGAAGGTAGCGAGAGAATCAACGGGAAATTGTCACTATTGCAAAGGTTGTTGTATGGCAACCAGTGCAATGAAGCGAGAAGGGAGCGAGAAGAAAGAAAGAGATCAATGGTGCTAAAGGTACCATGACCAACACTGAAATGGGTAGGGGAGACATTATTAAGAAGGCACAAATCGTGGTCTGCAAGGAACTGGTCTATGAGAAGACACTGACTAGATGGAAATGCACTGCTCCACAAGGGATGATGAGCTTTAAAATCCCCGAGAACGGGGATGGAAGGAGGAAGTTGCTGAAGAAGGGCAGTTAAAGCAGCAAGTGTAAGAGTCCTGTAAGGAGAGAGATAAAGATTGCAAATTGTGACTGCAGAGTCCAGCAACTGCTTCCAATGAAGTTTGAAGAGGAATCCATGTGCTAGTAGTGTCCATACGAACCAATGTACAAACGCCATCAAAGGCCTGCAGGGGGCCAACACAATTTCGGCAGAAAGCATGGAATCCGTGGAGGGCCGCCGAGTGATCATAAGTAAAATGAGATTCCTGTAGAACCACAGAAGCTGCAGAGTAATACAAAATAAGGGATTTCAACTCCGGAAGGTGATGGTAATATCTGTCACAATTCCATCGGATAAACACACAATCATGGTTCAAATGGGGGTGAACAGGCTAAAGCCAGTCACGACACTGGGTCACTATCCGTCACTGACAAGGAGGGGGCGACATCCGTGAACAGTAGGTCAGAGTCAAGTCTTCTTCTTTTCTGTTTGAGATCGAGGAGGGCTGTGCTGCAAAAGGGAGCCAGCTGCAGCAAGCTTTGGAACAGAAAGAGAGCGGGTGACCTGGGGCCTCACAGATTGTGGTTCTCATGGTTGTAGTGTGGCAGCAGACCTTTGGCCTGGAAGGTACCAGGAAGGGGGGTCCCAGGAGGGGTGCCCTTGACCGGCAGATGCCGAAGAAGAGGGACACTTCTCCGGCTAGGGAGTGGGAGCAGCGCCAGGAGGGGAGGGTGGGGGAACTGCAGGGAGAGGGGAAGAGGCGTTTTGGACTGGGGTAAGGAAGGGGGAGGAAGGGGTGAAGATGTAATTAAAGCATAGCTAGGTGTCATTGACACAGGATGAAGACGTGTATACTTCTTACAAGCCTCGATATAGGTTAGACGATCAAGGAACTTATACTCCTGTATCTTCTTTTCCTTCCTATAAGCAAGTCAATCCAGTGAACATGGAGAATGATTCACGCGCCAATCCTGTTTGGTCCCGCCACATTTTTGTTAGTGGCAACCCCGCAACCGTTCCTGTCATGGTTACAGCATTGTGGTAACAAGGTAAACGGTAGTAGTTGTTAGCATGGAGTCTACGTTGGTCTGCCTTCTGGAACAACAGCAGCAACTCGTGCAGCAGCAGCTCACGCAGCAGCAGCAGGTACAGTTAGCAACCATATGAACTTTTGTAAGATGTCTATCAGATAAAGTCAGTGTCTGGGATGCATTTCCACAACAGTTTCTGAGTCCTCGGGTGTCCGATGCTTTCCCAGGTCTACCGTCGTTCCCACCATTTAATGATGCTAAAAAAGACTGGGAAACGCACTTAAACTGTCTGAAAAACATTTCACAGCTTTTCGGGTCACGGATGACCCCTTGCAGCGGTCGTTGTTTTTGTCGTGGGGCTCCCCAGACACATTTTTTCTTCTCCGCAATTTGGCCTGTGGCTCGCTCTTTCCAGGAGAAATGCCTTTTGCTGCCAAACTATTATTCTCAGCACTACCATGTGGTCGCCTCTCAGATGGAGTTCTACCAGTACCATAAACAGCCTGCTCAATCATATTGTTCCTGGATCACGGACTTGCAGGGTGTCAGCTGTCACTGCAATTTTACTTGCACCAATCATCAGTGTAAGGCTTCGTATGCAGATTTCCTCATCCGGGATGTGGGTGTTCAGTTGGCTCCTGATCCTAAAGTCTGCACTGCAACATTGAAACTTGGTAATCCCTCATTCAAAGAGTTTCTCCTTATTGCCCACTCATTAATATTGGTAAACTGCAGGAGTATCCAGGGCAAGGTTCCTGAATTAGTATCTCTTATTGAAGGAAATAGTGCACATATAGTATTAGGAACGGAAAGTTGGTTAAAACCGGAAGTGAACAGTAACGAAATCCTAGACACAGAATGGAATAAATACCGCAAGGATAGGATAAACGCCAATGGTGGAGGAGTATTTATAGCAGTAAAGAATTCAATAATATCCAGTGAAGTTATTAGCGAATGCGAATGTGAAATAATCTGGGTTAAGTTAAGTATCAAAGGTGGGTCAGATATGATAGTCGGATGCTTCTATAGACCACCTGCATCAGCAACCGTAGTAGTTGAGCGCCTCAGAGAGAACCTGCAGAACGTCGTGAAGAAGTTTCATGATCATACTATTGTAATAGGGGGAGACTTCAATCTACCAGGTATAGAATGGGATAGTCACACAATCAGAACTGGAGCCAGGGACAGAGACTCTTGTGACATTATCCTGACTGCCTTGTCCGAGAATTACTTCGAGCAGATAGTTAGAGAACCAACTCGTGAAGCTAACGTTTTAGACCTCATAGCAACAAATAGACCGGAACTTTTCGACTCCGTGAATGTAGAAGAGGGTATCAGTGATCATAAGTCAGTGGTTGCATCAATGACTACAAGTGTAATAAGAAATGCCAAGAAAGGAAGGAAAATATATTTGCTTAACAAGAGTGATAGGGCACAAATCGCAGAATATCTGAGTGACCACCATCAAACGTTCATTTCTGAGGAAGAGGATGTGGAACAAAAATGGAAAAAATTCAGAAACATCGTCCAGTACGCCTTATATAAGTTCGTACCGACTAAGGTCCAAAGCGAGGGGAAAGATCCACCGTGGTATAACAATCATGTACGAAAGGTACTACGGAAACAAAGAAAGCTTCATCATAGGTTTAAGAGTAGTCGAATCATAGATGATAAGGAAAAGCTGAACGAAGTGAAAAAGAGCGTAAAGAGAGCAATGAGAGAAGCATTCAACGAATTTGAACATAAAACATTGGCAAACAATCTAAACAAGAACCCTAAAAAGTTTTGGTCATATGTAAAATCGGTAAGCGGATCTAAATCCCCTATTCAGTCACTCGTTGACCACGATGGCACCGAAACAGAGAACGACCGAAGAAAGGCAGAAATACTGAATTCAGTGTTCCGAAACTGTTTCACTGCGGAAAATCGTAACACGGTCCCTGACTTCAGCCGTCGCACGGACGCCAAAATGGAAAATATTGAAATAAACGATATCGGAATTGAAAAACAACTGCTATCACTTAGTAGCGGAAAAGCATCCAGACCAGACGAGATACCCTTAAGATTCTACAGTGATTATGCTAAAGAACTTGCCCCCTTTCTATCAGCAATTTATCGTAGATCGCTGGAAGAACGTAAAGTACCTAGCGACTGGAAGAAAGCGCAGGTCGTTCCCATTTTCAAGAAGGGTCATAAATCAGATGCGAATAATTATAGGCCTATTTCGCTTACGTCAATCTGTTGTAGAATAATGGACCATGTTTTGTGTTCTCGTATTATGACGTTCTTAGATAATACAAATCTCCTTCAACATAACCAACATGGATTCCGCAAACAGAGATCATGTGAAACTCAGCTCGCCCTATTTGCCCAAGAAATTCACAGTGCCGTAGACACTGGCGAGCAGATTGATGCCGTATTCCTGGACTTCAGGAAGGCATTTGATACGGTTCCGCACTTACGTTTAGTGAAAAAAATACGAGCTTACGGAATATCGGACCAGGTTTGTGATTGGATTCAGGATTTCCTAGAAGAAAGAACACAACATGTCATTCTTAACGGTTCAAAATCTGCAGATGTAGAGGTAATTTCGGGAGTACCGCAGGGAAGCGTGATAGGACCTTTACTGTTTACAATATACATAAATGACTTAGTTGACAACATCGGTAGCTCCGTGAGGCTATTTGCAGATGACACGGTTGTCTACAAGAAAGTAGCAACATCAGAAGACTCGTACGTACTCCAGGAGGACCTGCAGAGGATTAATGCATGGTGCGACAGCTGGCAGCTTTCCCTAAACGTAGATAAATGTAATATAATGCGCATACATAGGGGCAGAAATCCATTCCAGTACGATTATGCCATAGGTGGTAAATCATTGGAAGCGGTAACGACCGTAAAATACTTAGGAGTTACTATCCGGAGCGATCTGAAGTGGAATGATCACATACAACAAATAGTGGGAAAAGCAGGCGCCAGGTTGAGATTCATAGGAAGAATTCTAAGAAAATGTGACTCATCGACGAAAGAAGTATCTTACAAAACGCTTGTTCGTCCGATTCTTGAGTATTGCTCATCAGTATGGGACCCTTACCAGGTTGGATTAATAGAAGAGATAGACATGATCCAGCGAAAAGCAGCGCGATTCGTCATGGGGACATTTAGTCAGCGCGAGAGCGTTACGGAGATGCTGAACAAGCTCCAGTGGCGGACACTTCAAGAGAGGCGTTACGCAATACGGAGAGGTTTATTATCAAAATTACGAGAGAGCACATTCCGGGAAGAGATGGGCAACATATTACTACCGCCCACATATATCTCGCGTAATGATCACAACGAAAAGATCTGAGAAATTAGAGCAAATACGGAGACTTACAAGCAGTCGTTCGTCCCACGCACAATTCGTGAATGGAACAGGGAAGGGGGGATCAGATAGTGGTACAATAAGTACCCTCCGCCACACACCGTAAGGTGGCTCGCGGAGTATAGATGTAGATGTAGATGTAGATTTGAAATTGCTCAGGTGGCTAACGAGCATCTTATGGCACAGCCGAAAGTGGCAGCGATTGATGTGTCTCTGTGGGTTCCGCCATCGTGACGTAGACATGGCGTAGCCAACAGAGGCCAGCACCATCGGGATTCCTCTATGTCTGATATCTCTATTGCATCAGAGCCTCCAGTCGCCCCTCATCACTGGTCACGCAGTCCACTTCCACCTTGCCCACAGTGCTTTACCATACACTCTGTGCACGTTTTCCAGCGGTGGGGGGCAATCTGATAGAATGTTTGAGAAAGAGGGCCACATCCAATCTGTTTGTTGTAGTCATTCGACTTGCTCCCATCCTGCCCCTACTGGGCCTCAGGATACAGCACATGCTCTGCAATCAGTCATCCAGCTGGAGGACCCATCAGCATAGAAGCTATTCCTCATGCTCTGCCTTTTACTGAGGATGTCAGTTTTAAGCTCAACACTGGGGCCACCATCTCCCTGATTAATACTGTGACATATACCCACCTTGGCTCCCCTGCATTCTCAGCATTTGGTCGCCTATGTCGATGGTTCCAATCCCCTTCATGGGCAGTTCGTCATCCAGGCGACATACACACATGTTGCCTGGCTCCTTACCCTATTTGTTGTCGACCATCCATAGGTTTAGAATATTTTTGGCCTGGATATGTTTAAACTGTTTGACTTTTCAATTTCTAAAAAAGCTAAGGTCTGTTCCTTTTCAGGACTTGGATGCTCTGTGTTCAGCTTTTGTGTTGCCGTTTCCAACGAATTTCGGATGTGCTTCAGATTTTCAGGCGCACATCACACTTTGGCCGGATGCACAGCCTTGCTTTTTCTGGGCCTGCCCCCATTCGGTGGCCTTATGGCTGGCAGTCAAGGAGGAACTTGATTGTCTCCAGAACGCCAGTAGCCTGGAGCTGGTACATAAAGTGCCTGGGCGACACCATTGGTGGTCATACGGAAACCCAATGGGTCAACTTTGGCTGTGTGGGGACTTTGAGCACTGATAGTAGTGCCAGTCTTTAGTAGAAACTTACCCCATTCCCCGCCAAGCTTGTGGGGGTGAGTACTTTTCTAAGATCGACCTGGCTGAGGCATACCACCAGTTACCCTTGGATTCCGATTTCCAGAACATCATGGTTATCAACACACATTTTGGATTCTACAAGTACAAGTGCCTTCCATTTGGTGTTACTTTGGCACCGCCTGTTTTCCAGGGTTCCTGGAGCAGCTTACACAGCCTATCCCAGCCTGCGTGAATTATCTGGATGACATCTTGGTCACCTGGAATTCCTGTCAGGAACATTTGCACAACCTCAGCGCATTATTTCACGCTCTACAGTCTGCAGGTTTATGCTGTCGGTTGGACAAGTGTCATTTTCTTCACCCGGAAGTGGAATACTTAGTCCACTCACTTAGTAAAGATAGCATTTGCCCTTCGAATCACAATGTCGCAGCCATTGAGGCCCTTCCTCGTCCCAAGGACTTACCTGCACTCCAGGCGTTTTTGGGCAAGGTTACTTATAACTTAAAGTTTTTACCCCAAGCTGCCTCCGTTGCTCAACCACTCAATCACTTGCACCGCAAAGGGATGACTTTTGATTGGACTCCTGCCTGTGACCACACTTTTCTCTGTTTAAAGATGATGCTGTAGTCCACCCTTTGCCTTGCTCCCTTCTCTCCAGACGGCCCCTTGGTTGTGGCAGCTGACACATCGGCATATGGCATTGGGGCCGTCTTCGTACATTAGAATACCAGTGGCTCAGAACA
Organism: Schistocerca serialis cubense; assembly: GCF_023864345.2. Lineage (NCBI taxonomy): Eukaryota > Metazoa > Arthropoda > Insecta > Orthoptera > Acrididae > Schistocerca > Schistocerca serialis. The sequence goes on from NC_064638.1 coordinate 51,724,049, forward strand.
GCCCATTGCTTATGCATCTAAGACGTTAAACCCAGCACAACGGAAATACTCCCAAATTGAAAATGAGGCCCTGGCAATTGTGTTTACCACCCAAAATTTAAAATCTATCTTTTTGGGGAAAGTTCAACCTGCTGACAGACCATAAACCTTTAGTTATGCTTTTCGGACCCCACTCTCACATTCCAGAGTGGGTGACTCTTTGTGTCCAGAACTGGGTTTTATTTTTACGGAATTACACATACACCATCCAGTATAAGCCCACTGCCCACCATGCTAACGCAGATGCTTTGTCACATCTCCCAGCAGCCCCCAATCCTGCGTTCGACCAACAGGACGGCCTCTGCTTTCGCATTGATTCTGACCGCCGGGATGCTCTGGATTCCCTGCCTCCTATGGCTGATCACATTGCCACGGCTACACACCAAGACCCTATCTTGTGGCAGGTTCTCCACTACATGGTCCATGGTTGGCCTTCCTATACTACTTGTTGGATGGAGACTGACATAAGTCCCTGGTGCCACCTGTCGAACAGCCTCTCCATGGTTGATGATGTCCTTCTTGTTACACCGTGCGCACTGTGCCACTTGAAAATTTTGGCTCGCCGGCACGTGTATTGGCCCACCATCAATGGCGGTATTGATAGCCTGGTCTGCAGGTGCACTGTGTCTGCGCATCAACAGGCAAGCCCCCATCAGTCATTCATTTTGTAACTGCGACCAGGATGGTCATGGGGTAGCAATGATGGAAGGCACAGTGGGACCCGCAGAGAGGCCCATGTACAATAACACAACGTAAGAGGACAGAAATGACTAACAAAGGACAGAATGCATGCAACAAGACCGAACAACAGAGTCACAAGGAAACAAACATGTCCACTCGTACACGAACCAGGAAGTAAGAAGTCTAGTGCAAAGCAAGGTGTAAACCGACGTAAGCAACATTAGACTGACTGGCTGAGCAAGAGGCCGCTGCTTAAGTACCCTATCAGGGGTGCTGCTATTGGCCACTGGGACCATGTGTTCCACTGTGGTGTGCCCACACTAAAAGAGGGCCAGGAGGCGCACGCCGCTACAGCTTATGGCGCAATGGTGCAGAGACCTCTATGGGTCTTCGACGTCCATTACTTCTGGCACGGATTCAAATTCTGTGGCGCGCGTTTCCAGATCACTCCCTCCTGAAACTTGTGCATATGGGCGGAAACGCCCCGGACGGTCCCAAGGTGGGCGGCAGTGGGAAGAGGAACTGTGTGTGTCAACAGCTAGTGACAGGGAGGAAGTGACGCCCAAGGTATCCATGACAGCTGATCCAGAGTCCATGGGCAGCGGAGGGAGCTGCCAATCCATCCGGAGGTGCAGAGTGCCGGCAGCAGGCCCACGGGGAGACGGCAACCGGGGGCTGGGATGGTGACTCGATGACCACGTCCGTACCTGAAGGAGGTAGGGAAAGAGGCAGTGGCGCTAGTCCCGTGGCAGCATGAGGGTGGAGCTGATAGTGATGGTGGCGCTCCAACACTTTCGACGTCTGCACTGACATAACATGCCGCCCGTGGGCCGCGACATCCACGGCGGGTGTCCAACCCACCTTGTGCCCGTACTCGCGGGCCCACACGGCCGTGCCAGGGGCATACCGCTGCGAGGGCTGGGAGTGGGCGTGGGAGGAGGACGGCATCAGCAAATGGAGCAGGGTCCACGGCTGTCGCCCATGAAGGCGCTCTGCCGGACTGCGACCGTCAAATGGCGTAGTGCGATAGGTGCTCAAAAAAAGAGTGGGGGCCAATGTGGTTGGAGATGTGTCAACTGCCTTAGTCAAATGGTGTTTAAAAGTGCGGACAAGCCTCTCCGCCGCACCATTGGATGAAGGGTGCAAAGGAAGGCTACAGATATGCTTGATACCGTTGGCCTGACAGAAGTCGTGGAATTGGGGACCATTATTGGAGACCAACGTGTGGGGCAGGCCCTCAGTGGTGAGAACCTGGACCAGTTCCGTGAGTGTAGCCTCCGTGGTGGTGGATGCCATTCTGACAACATATGGGTATTTGGAGTAGGCATCAACGATGAGTAACCACATGGACCCCAAAAACGGTCCCGCAAAATCGGCACGGATGTGATCCCAGGACCGGTGCGGCACGGGCCAGTGTGCACAAGACTGTGCGTCACCAGGCAAGCCCCCCTCAGACAGTACAGCCACGGATCAGGTGCTCAATATCACCTTCGATGCCGGGCCAATACACATGCTGGCGAGCCAAAACTTTCATATGGCACATACCTCAGTTCCCGTGGTGTAACAAACTGAGTACCTGAAGCCGCATTTCCGGGGGGATGACCACCCGGTGGGCATCTGACCCCACGGCCAACAGAAGGACACCATCGACCATGGAGAGCCTGTGGGACAGGTGGTGCCAGGGACAGGAATCGGACTGCATCTGACAAGTAACATAGGGTGGCCACCTGTGGACCACGTAGTTGAGAACCTGCCGCAAGACAGGGTCATGGTGGGTAGCCGCAGCAACGTCAGCAGCCATAAGAGGAAGACCATCCGGCGCATCCCGGTGGGCAGAATCAATGTGAAAGCAGAGGGCCTCCTATTGATCAAAAGCAGGATTGGGGCCTGCTGGGAGACGTGACAAAGTGTCCGCATTAGCATGGTGGGCAGTGTGCTTATACCGGATGGTGTAAGCATAATTACGTAAAAACAATGCCCAGCGCTGGAGTTGTTGAGCCGTCTGCTCGGGAAGGTGAGAGTGGAGTCTGAAAAGTGTAACCAAGGGTTTATGGTCCATCAGGATGGTGAACTTTGCCCCAAAGAGATAGGAATGAAATTTTTGGATGGCGAACACGATCGCCAGGGCCTCCTTTTCAATCTGGGAGTAGTTCCATTGCACTGGGGTCAACGTCTTAGAGGCATAAGCAATGGGCTGTTGAGAGGCATCGGCATCCCAGTGGGCAAGGATGGCCCCAATGCCGTAAGCTGACGCATCAGCTGCCACAACCAAGAGGCGGTCCGGAGAGAAGGGAGTAAGGCAAGGGGCGGACTTCAGCATCACCTTTAAATGGAGAAAAGACTGGTCACAGGCAGGAGTCCAAACAAAAGGTATGACTTTGCGACACAAGTGATTGAGGGGTTGAGCAATGGAGGCAGCCTGAGCCAAGAACTTTAAGTAATAAGTAACCTTGCCCAGAAACACCTGCAGTTCCAATAAGTCCTTGGGACTAGGAAGGGCCTCAATGGCAGTGACATTATGACCTGAATGGTGAATGCCATCTTTGCTATGCCAGTGGCCCAAGTATTCCACTTCCAGTTGAAAAAAACAACACTTGTTCAGCCGACAGCGTAGACCAGCAGACTGCAGAGTGTGAAATAGGGCACTGAGGTTTTGCAAACGTTCCTAGTGGGAACACCCGGTGACCAAGATGTCATCCAGATAATTCAGAGATGCAGGGATAGGCTGGGTAAGCTGCTCCAGGAATCGCTGGAGAATGGCTGGCGCTGAAGAGACACCAACGGGAAGGCACTTGTACTTATACAATTCGAAAGGCATGTTGATAACCATGATGTTCTAAGATTCGACATCCAAGGGCAATTGGTGGTATGCCTCAGTCAGGTTGATCTTGGTAAAATACTCTCCCCCGGCAAGCTTGGCAAAAAGGTCTTCCTGTCAGGGAATGGGATAAGTAACAACGAGGGACTGAGCATTGACTGCAGCGCCAAAATCCCCACACAGCCAAAGGGGCCCATTGGGTTTCCGTATGACCACCACTGGTGTCGCCCATGCACTATAGGTTACAGGTTCCAGCACGCCAGCGGCCTGGAGCTGATCAAGTTCCTGGTTGACCAGAAGGGGCCTGGCCCAGAGAAAGTGAGGCTGTGCATCCGGCCATAGGGTGATGTGCGCCCGAAAGCCGGAAGCACATCCGAGATCCGGTGCAAACGACGAGACAAAATCAGAGCACAGATTGTCGAAGTCCTGAAAGGGAACAGCCGTGGAAACGACCTTAACTTCGTCGGAAATTGAAAAGCCAAACAGTTGAAACGCATCCAGGCCAAAAATATTCGAAGCCGACAGATACTCTACGACAGAGAGGGTAAGGAGCCACAGAACATGCTTGTATGTCGCCTGGACTATGAACTACCCAAGGAAGGGGAATGGAACCATCTCCATAGGCGAATAAACGGCGAGATGGAGGCGACAACGCAGGAGAGTCCAGCCGGGTATATGTTGCCATAGCAATCAGGGAGACGGTGGCCCCAGTGTCGACCTGAAAGCTGACATCCTCTGTGAAATTGCGGAGCGTGAGGAAAAGCTTCCACGCTGATGGGTCATCCTGTGGAACGACCGATTGCAGAGCATGGATGGTATCTTGAGGCCCAGGATGGGCAGGACTGGATCGAGTCGAGCGACTATGACAAACCGATCGGATTTGGCCCTCCTTGTTACACAAAGTGCACATTTTCCAGTGGTGGGGACAATCAGCCCGCGAATGGGCAGTAAAGCACTGTGGGCAAGAAGGAAGTAGGGCGTTCGACCGGCGCCGAGGGGCAACCAAAAGGCCAACGCCATAGAGATGTCGGAACACGAAGAGTCCCGATGGCACTGGCCCCTGTTGGCTGGGCCACGTCGACATCGCAAGGGCGGAACCCGCTGGAACTCCGCGATCGCTGCCACCTGCAGTCGCGCCACAAGACGCTTGTTAGCCACTTGAGCAATTTCAAAGGAGTGGGCAATGCAGAGAATCTCTTCCAAGGAGGGGTTGTCAAGATTCAACACCACAGTGCAGACCTCAGGGTCGGGAGCCAACTGAACCACTACATCCCAGATCAGGGAGTCCGCATACGAAGCCTTACACTGCTGATTGGTGCACGTAAAATCGCATCAACAGCTGAGACCCTGCAAGTCCGTGACACAGGAACGATACAATTGACCGGGCTGTTTATGGTACTGGTGGAATTCCAGCCAAGAGGCGACTACATGGTAGCATTGGGCATGCGGAGAAGATAGAACGTGTCCGGAGAGGCCCAAGACAAAAACAATGACCGCTGCAAGGAGTCGTCCGTGTCTTGGAAAGCCGTGAAATGTTGTTTCAGCCTATGTAAGTAGGTTTTTAGCGTCATTAAAGGATGGAAACGACGACGGACGCGGGAAAGCATCGGACACCCAAGGACCCTGAAGCTGATGCGGTAACGTGTCCCGAGCATCAACTTTGTCAGTTACAGCGGCTTTTGTAAGATGTGTAACTGGAGCTGCTGCTGCTGCATGAGCTGCTGCTGCTGCATTAACTGCTGCTGTTGCTCCAGCAGACAGACCAAATTCGCCTCCATACCAAGAACGACAACTGTTTGCCTTGTTGCCAAAATGTTGTAACTGCGTCCATGACGTCTGGCACGGATTCAAATTCCACCGGTCATGGTACCAGAATTCACACCCTGGCGTTTGCCACGCTGGCCCTGGGATCGCATCAAACTTAATTTTCCAGGTGCGGTTTTGGTGTCCATGTGGTTACTTATCTTTGGTGCCTATTCCAACTACCCACATGTTGTCTGCATGGCATTCAACAACACAGAGGACACAGTCACAGCCCTGGCTCAGTTTCTCACCACTGAGGGCCTGCCTCACACATTGATACTGTAGGCCTGACAGAAGTCTTGGTAGGAGAACGCCATGAATTGGAAGCCATTATCAGAGACCAAACATATCCATAGCCCACATTTCCTCCAATGGCGCAGTGGAGAGGCTTGTCCACACATTTAAACAAGAGATGACAAAGGCAGTTGAAACAATGCCAACCACATCAGCCCTCACCCTGTTCTTGAGCACATATCGCACCAACCACTTGACATAGAGCAAGGTTCATTGCTGTCACCCTATGGAGAAGCTCTGCCGGACTATTTGCTGATACCTTCACCCTCCCACCCCTGCTACTGGCCCTCCCAGCATTATGCCTCTTGTGCAGCCGTGTGGGCTCACGTGTACGGGAACAAGGTGGGTTGGATGCCTGCCTCAGTCATCGTAGCCCATGGGCAGCATGTGACATCAGTGAAGTTATCAAAAGTGTTGGAGTGCCACCATCATAACCAGCTCTGCCCTTGTTGTGTCTAGACAAGACAGCCTAGACACAATGAGAGGAAGCCGAAAGGCACGCGCTTAAACTCACGCAGGCTGGCATGAGGTCTGAAACAGGATACGTAATGAATGCTATAAAGATAAGTACGTAGCTTCTGGAATACTTAACTTTAATCCACATTTGTAGAACATCGCTCTTGATGATACATTAATAGAATCTCAATAACAATTGAATACGGTGCCTTGCTAGGTCGTAGCAAATGTAGCTGAAGGCTATGCTAACTATCGTCTCGGGAAATGAGAGCGTAATTCTCAGTGAACCATGGCTAGCAACGTCGGCTGTACAACTGGGCTGAGTGCTAGGATCTGTCTCTAGACCTGCCGTGTGGCGGCGCTTGGTCTGCAATTACTGACAGTGGCGACACGCGGGTCCGACGTATACTAGTGGACTGCAGCCGATTTAAAAGCTACCACCTAGCAAGTGTGGTGTCTGGCAGTGACACCACGGCCCTCGTACCCCTGTGGGACTCCCACTGCTGTATCTTCCTGCACTCCCTACTTCGGGTACAGACACTGTCTTCGAGTTGCCACCGGTTGCTGCCTCCCCGCGAGCCTGCTGCCAGCTCTTCCCACCCCCTGGTGGACTGGAGGCTCCCTCCGATGCCGTGGCCTCTGTGTTGGCCATCGTGGACACCTTGGACGTCCCTTCCTCCCCGACAGTGACAGTTTACAAGTCTGGGTTTTCTCCCATCTGCCGACCACTGTGGCAAGTCCAGGGCATTTTCGCCTCTATGCACAAGTTTCAGGGGGGAGGGATCAGGTACCGAGTGCCGCGTGTTTCAAATCCGCAGCAGACTGCATGGAACTCAATGACCACTGGAGGTCTCTGTGCTGCCATGGCTTACGCCATGACTACTGCACACTCCTGGCCCTGAGTCTAATGTGATGGCTCCACTGTAGAGCACATTGTCCCAGTGACCAATAGTGGCATACCCTGTCATATATTTAGGTGGCAGCCTCTCACTCAGTGAGGCAGTCTGGTATTCACATTGAATCGGTTGATATCTCGCTTACAGACATCGTGTTTACATTGCATGTGCTTGCTTCCCATTTATGAGTGGATGTTGTATTGATTTCATGAGGTTCTCTCTTGTGACACCATTGCTTAATACTTTGTTGTTGTACTTGGAGTCTTGCTCGGTTGTCTGTCGTCGTGCCGTGCTTCTCCTTCCATTCCCGTTCATCCATCTTGTTTGTTTGTGGGCCTCTCCCATTTGGTCCCGCTACATTTTTGTTAGCAGCAAACTCATGACAGTTCCTGTCGTGGTTATTACACGATCCAATGTGGTAATCTTTGCACCGCCTTGCTAGGTGTTTGGTGTGACAGGTTACAGTGTAAGGAAGGGCATTATGCGCTACCAAGCCAGGAGTGAGAAATGTTTCAATGGTGATTGGTGATTGGTGAACCAACTCTCGCTATATCATATTATTTCCATAATTCTGCAGCAGGTAGTCATTTAGCAGTTGCCAGAAAACTTTCTAAGATTAGGGAGCACCTCGCCTGACCTGGACTGTATCAGGTAATTCAGAGTGAGAGAATGTCAGAGCAGCAAGGTAGCCAAGTCTAACCCTAATTCTCAGAATGGGAGGTTGCATTCTGGGAAGGAAAATAACCCAGTGGGCTACCTGTCCATTGATTACATTTGTCTGTTATCTAGGACACAGGTTGGTGACCTTTATATCCGGGTTGTCATGGATTCTCTCTCCAGTAGTGTGTGGCTTGTAGTAAGTACTGGCATCACAGTCAGTCTAAAGATTCGGCATTTACCTCAAATATTTTCCATTATTGGCCTTCCGAGATCATTTTTTAGTGATAATGCCCAGTGTTTGTTTTGCATCAGTTTAGGAGGCTTTGCTCTGCGAATGACACTAATCATTCCACCACAATACCCTAGTATCTGCAACCCTCCTTTGCAGAGTCTTAATCTGAGTTTGAAATTGATTCTTATTGCATTTCATCAGCATTCTCACTGAAGACAGGACACCTTGCTTAAATGGTTAAACCTGAGTTTTAACTCTGTTCACTGCGAGGCAAGTAAGGCCACTACAGCCTCTTCCATGTCGAGCTATCCCATGAATTACCAGCATGTAGGAACATAGAACTCTCACTCCAGAGAGGTGCACCATTATAATGAAGGGGGTCACTACTCTGAGGTTAAGCCAGGGGAAAAGGGGTTCATCCATAATTTTGGAGTTTGGGGGGCAGGGGGACGGGCAGGGCAAAAAGGTAATCTTCAAATAAGCTATCCCCCCAGTTTGAGGGGCCCTGTCAAGTTTTTAAGGTTCTTAATCCAGTCAGTCTCTTGGTCCAGAATATGCAGACTGGAAAAATCTCAAGTCCACATATCTCCGGTCAAGAAGTCGACTAGTTTCCTTCTTGCTGTGAGAGAAAAGGGAGAAGGTACCTGCTTTTCCGTGGAGGAGGATAGGCTGTGTGGCACACCGATGATAGCACAAATGTGTGAATTGATGTATCTTCTATAATGCCTTAGGGCTGGTGGTGGCAGTGTCTGCTGGCCATTTTCATACAGCTGGGAGGTATGGTTCCGAGCTGTGGACAGTTACGGATGGACACCAGTTAACAGCAGATGTCTCCTCCCTACTACGACATCTGGGCTGGTTTCAGCACAAGTTGGCATCGTGTAACAACGAGAGCCACAATTGTGTCCTTGCAGGGCTGTAGCGCTGCAGCTAAGCTGTGGATGTGTAGTTTGGAGTGCTCGAGTCTTCCCTGGGAAGCATCTAGTGCATTCTGCTGGACGATACTTTGCTACCTCAGATGTTGCTAATGGCCGGTTCTTTCATGAAGTGACAGTTATCATGTGTGACACATTTCTGATACATTGTCTCACATTTTAAGCCTTTTGTGTTTAGAATCTCTAATGTGACCACCTCCCACACCTGGCTGCCTAGTTCAAATTATAAAAACCATTCTATTCAATTTCTTATTGCATTTTTTTTTGGGTGAGAATAGAAAAATTTGCTCAAACTAAAATAGGGTCAAAAGCTTAATAACTGAGTACTACACAACTTGAGATCAATTTTTCCCCTGAGAGTAACTGGCACACTGTATTTCAAATAATTGTGCCTAATCAATGACCATTATTGTGCATGATTTTAGGTGTCTGTTTCACATCATGTAATAAGTAGGCCTAATTGCCCCTAGGCTGAATCAAAATGGGGAGAAATTGAGCTTCCACATTTTCAAAACGGGCATCTACAAAACTCTGTGTCCATGAGCTATAGAATGAAAGTGATCTCATGAATGCTTGGGTTTACAAATCGTGAATCCTAAATGTGCAGGGTGATCAATTTCCAACTACATCACCATCCTTATAAAGACCCCGTATCAGATCATGAGGGTGAAAGATTCATACCACAACACCCAATAGATTTGAACAGTAATTACATCCGTCCAAGCTTGATACAGCAACTAAAATGGGACACTCCAACACAGAAAATTGGAATCCACTTAATCAGAAGCTGCAAGACGTGCTGGCAGAACAACTGAAGTTAACAACAAACCCAGAATGAGTTCTCAAATCAATTACTGATAAATCTGATGGACTGTTCACTACATTGCCACAACCCCATGAGCTACTAAGGATGATACATGAGAAATGTACATTTATTATCTATTGATAATGGAAATGATGAATTTCTTTACTACTCATATATTCATCCAGTATTTGAGACTGAGAACGCCTAGTGACTCTCTCACTTATGTACATGAAGTTTGTTTGGAAAGTTTGTGAAGTATTAGAATTAAGTTTGAAATGCAATACTTAAAACAGTAACTAATTTACGAGTAATCAGATGACTGAAGCTGTTTTATATATGAGAGCTCGAGTCTCTAAGCATCAGGGGGTTTACTGGTACATTTAATACATGAGAATGTTCAGGTACAGCATTTCCTCAAATAAATTAGAGGTAAGTGGAACCACCAATTCAGTAACATGACTGTTCACAACAATAAAAAGGTTCATAGCAAATTAATATTATGCTTGCATTTTTATCACATAAATATTTTGAATACAATCAATTTTTTAGACATTACATAACATCAGTGTATATCAACATGCAGTAATATAAACACACAGGGCAGAGAGCAGAAAATAAAATTTGTGTATGACTAAGGATTTTATTCCTGAAGTCTTACTTAACGTGTTTTGGAGCTACAACTCAATTTTCAAGGACTGTTTGGGTATAATAGGCTGAAAAACTGAAGCAAATGAAATGCCCAACGACACAGATTTCATGACAAAATATACCCTCAAGTGGGGTAATTAGAGTAGACATCTCTCTCCTCTTTCTGGTATTTTAACTTATTACCTGCATCTGATGACACAATTTTCACTTCTACATTAGTGAGAAACATTTGCACTTACAATCTGAAATTATTTGACATGTTAATGACAGTACTATGTGACTCAAATGTTGCATATTTAACCATGTTACAGTCATGTGATGAAGTAATGGATTAACTTTAACTTTCATTTCCATTTCTAACAAAATACAGGAAAAAATATATTACGAGGAGACCTGACAGTTAATTTCAGGTTTATACACACATTCAACATGATATTTTACTTGCTTATTAAAATAACAGTTATTTAAGTATAGAAGCAGTAGACGACTGTATGAAGTATGTAAGAGAGGGGAGTTGAAGTGGGGAATGTTGTCAACTTCAGAACCTCTGGTCCTTAAACTGTCACTTTCCTTCAAGAGCCATCTTGATCGTGTCTTGCTGAAAGGCCTGTAAATTGTCGGGAAGTGATTTCCACTTTTGAGGTGCCGGCCTACAGCTTGCATCTTTCTCTACATATCTTGTAAGCTAGGTGCTTTCAAGTCAGGCAGAAGTAATAGCCCAATGCCACTAAAGACTTCATTCAGCTGCCAGCATGATCATCTTTGTTAAGTGAAAGATTGCAGGTGAAGTTCTGGCTGGACCTCTTCTCATATTATTGCTGCCAGATCAGCAGAATGATCTTCTACAGTGAAAAGAGATCACAACTCCTCCAGTTGTAGTCAGCAAAATACAAATGATGAGAATCAGTGAAGACATCCATGAGGTGTGAGACAGAGAGAACTTGGAACATGGTACCATCTGGGAGGCTGTGTACTGCTGATTTGGAAGAAGTACACCAGTATCTGATACTTTCAGAAATGTTCCACCACAACATTCTATCGTCATTTTCACTTTGTCTACTCTTTGCACCTGGCAACCACAACATTACTTTGCTTGTGAGGAGTCTACAGCCTGATGCACAGTATAACTGGAATTTTGAAACAGCAGTCTGCTCTTGTCTCACTTTCATTTATTCACTAGTCTTCAAGGTACCTTCAGCACTGTTCATCTGTCCAGGATTGTCCCTGTAGTAACTGCAGCAACTTAGAAATATTGGAGAATATTAGAATCATGTAATTTCATTGGTGATGACACCGCCAACAGCAGCAACAGTTAACATTTGACATGGTTTACATCCTTCTGGTAAGGATCCTTTATGATGTGTAATGCTTCTTTTTCCACCCCCTTTTCTGATGCAGAGAAGCATCACCAACTATGGTTCAAATTTTGTTCCCAAACTGGGGGTATTGTGAGTGTATGGTCATACTGACACTGCTGTCTACACATCAAGTATGGCTTGTTCCGACCTCACCATCTCTTGCTTGGCCTTCACATCCGAGAATTATTTTCAGGCCTGTGACAATGAAGATTTTTACATGCATCATTTACCAACTAGACCACATAACACCCAGCTTGGAGGACAAGGCTTTCTCCGATTGGTTTGCCCCCTAGGAACGCTGGCTTCCCCTTCACCAGACCTGAGACAGCACCCTCCCCCTTCCATGGGAGGTGAGATTGAAGAATGAGAATGAAAGACGCCCTCTGGCCTCGCAACCTAATACCATTGGGGGCAAATAAAACAATAAAAGAAAACAGATGATCGACAAGTAAGTGGAAGCAAGGTCAGACTTTGTTTCATTTGTGCAAATAGTCTGCTAGTAATGGTTAATGTTGCTGTACTAAGAATTGTCAAATTCTTAACAGCAATAATTCTAGTCTAATTGTGCTTCTATATTATTGTTTACAAAGGAATGATGATGTCAAATAGATCAGCAGCATTATTAAATAAGTAACTTTTACCATACACAGTATGCAGATACTTCTTTTAAGTTACCTTCTATTAGACATTGAAAGTTTTTTTATCATTACACAACCAAAGCTACATGTAGCTAAAAATAAAAACATCTTGAGTTAAAATTTTCTTAATCTCAGTTATAGTTGAAATAACTATGCTAGTTGTTTGATCTGGTCATAAGAAGTCGTGTATTCATTACAATTCAACTGTAAAGCATTTTTTATGTCTACCATTTACCAATCATACTACAGACAATTTTTGTAACAGGCATTATTACAATGCCTGTAAGAATTAACACTAATTTCAAAATCTCAGCAATATTTCAGATTATATTACAGTTTCCTTTCAGAGAGAGGCATTCCAATTGACTGATATACAAATGTCACTAATGATAAATTTATGAAATGCAAATATTAGGAAGAGTTCTCTGACTGAGGCACAATTTTTTTCCAGATCCAGAGGAATACTTCAAGCACATAACAAATTCCATTTTTAAGAACTACTTTGAAAAGTCTGTATGAGCACATTTGCAATATATTAAAGAGTGAAAATGAAAAATTATCAAGTGTTATATACACTGTTTAATCCATACAATGACAGACTTTAACAATATGAAGAGACACAGAAGTTCGTGTAAGCACATTAATGGTAATGAAGGGAAAATACAATTAAGAAAATCATGGATTCTGTAATTAGTAGTTCCTTTTTCAAATAGGAGAGGTAGGTTTGGACAGATTACAAACTGTAAAGAAAACAAATGTACAAAGTAGGCCTACAATAACACTCGGCTACAGAGAACTGAACATCATCCCCAATGCTACTGTTACATCTGACAGGTCTCACGAAAATTTGGTACCCAAGTGCAAAAATGGTTTGGATCATACCAACATCAGAGCTCAAGCAATCTCTAGTTTTATCTATATTAGGTGTGCTGAATTATCACAGCTGCCTATTCCTGCAATAGTTAACTCTCAAAGGAAATCTTTTTTAGACTAAAGAACAATAAGCGTTACAGAGTAAATGTTGTGCCCGAGTCCCACTCACCTGAAAAACCATTGTACTCACACAAAAAGTCAAAATTTTGTGTTTTCTTCCAGAACATGCAAAGCATAAGGAACAAAAGTTTAGAACTACAAATATTTTTAGAAAGCTTTAGAGACACTACAGATGTGCTTTGTATAGCCGAGCATTGGCTTAAAGATAATGACACTGCCTATTTTTCCCTTCCAGGCTTTCAAATGGTTAACAATTTTTGCAGAACTAATAAAAAAGGGAGGTGGCTGTCTAATACTTGCCCAAGATAATGTAGAATGTAATCCATTACTTAAAACCAAGCATACGAACTGTGAAAAGCATTTTGAACACATAACTAAAAGCTTAATAGATTTAACTTCTACTGTGACATGTATCTACAGACCACCTGATGGTAACACACAAATATTCACCTCCAAACTAGATATGCCACTACAACAGTACAGTTTAAAATATCCCAGTATTATCTTATGTGGAGACTAAGTTTTTCATGTTATAACATTGCAATATATTCACTATTTTCCAGGAAGCAGTGGATTCTACTAGGAAATCTACACTCCTGGAAATTGAAATAAGAACACCGTGAATTCATTGTCCCAGGAAGGGGAAACTTTATTGACACATTCCTGGGGTCAGATACATCACATGATCACACTGACAGAACCACAGGCACATAGACACAGGCAACAGAGCATGCACAATGTCGGCACTAGTACAGTGTATATCCACCTTTCGCAGCAATGCAGGCTGCTATTCTCCCATGGAGATGATCGTAGAGATGCTGGATGTAGTCCTGTGGAATGGCTTGCCATGTCATTTCCACCTGGCACCTCAGTTGGACCAGCGTTCGTGCTGGACGTGCAGACCGCGTGAGACGACGCTTCATCCAGTCCCAAACATGCTCAATGGGGGGACAGATCCGGAGATTTTGCTGGCCAGGGTAGTTGACTTACACCTTCTAGAGCACGTTGGGTGGCACGGGATACATGCGGACGTGCATTGTCCTGTTGAAACAGCAAGTTCCCTTGCCGGTCTAGGAATGGTAGAACGATGGGTTCGATGACAGTTCGGATGTACCGTGCACTATTCAGTGTCCCCTCGACGATCACCAGTGGTGTACGGCCAGTGTAGGAGATCGCTCCCCACACCATGATGCCGGGTGTTGGCCCTGTGTGCCTCGGTCGTATGCAGTCCTGATTGTGGCGCTCACCTGCATGGCGCCAAACATGCATACGACCATCATTGGCACCAAGGCAGAAGCGACTCTCATCGCTGAAGACGACACGTCTCCATTCATCCCTCCATTCACGCCTGTCGCGACACCACTGGAGGCGGGCTGCACGATGTTGGGGCGTGAGCGGAAGACGGCCTAACGGTGTGCGGGACCGTAGCCCAGCTTCATGGAGACGGTTGCGAATGGTCCTCGCCGATACCCCAGGAGCAACAGTGTCCCTAATTTGCTGGGAAGTGGCGGTGCGGTCCCCTACGGCACTGCGTAGGATCCTACGGTCTTGGCGTGCATCCGTGCATCGCTGCGGTCCGGTCCCAGGTCAACGGGCACGTGCACCTTCCGCCGACCACTGGTGACAACATCGATGTACTGTGGAGACCTCACGCCCCACGTGTTGAGCAATTCGGCGGTACGTCCACCCGGCCTCCCGCATGCCCACTATACGCCCTCGCTCAAAGTCCACAACTGCACATACGGTTCACGTCCACGCTGTCGTGGCATGCTACCAGTGTTAAAGACTGCGATGGAGCTCCGTATGCCACGGCAAACTGGCTGACACTGACGGCAGCGGTGCACAAATGCTGCGCAGCTAGCGCCATTCGACGGCCAACACCGCGGTTCCTGGTGTGTCCGCTGTGCCGTGCGTGTGATCATTGCTTGTACAGCCCTCTCGCAGTGTCCGGAGCAAGTATGGTGGGTCTGACACACCGGTGTCAATGTGTTCTTTTTTCCATTTCCAGGAGTGTATATTAAACAAAAAACCTACTAGAACAACTAATACCAGTTCATCTGAAATAGATACTGTTTTGGTTAACACTGGCATGTCATCTGTCTGCAAACTAGACATAATCTCCAACGGTATATCAGATCACTACTGCTTGATACTGAATATGACCATGCAAGATGCAAATAGACAGACAAAACCTCCCCAACAGACTTACAAAAGATCAACTGACAATAAAAACAATATAGCACATTTCTCACTTCTGCTCCATAAAGCTGACTGGAAAGGTGTCTATTGTGCCAGCAATGTTGACAGAAAGGCTAATGAATTTATGAGTATCTTGCAACACTGCTATGAAGTGGCATTCCCAATCAAACATACAGCTAAAAAATACACATCTCAACTGTCCAATAATAAATGGTTAACATGAGGAATAGAAACCTCTTGCAGAAATAAGAGACTGCTATATGCCTACATTAAAACTAGAATTCTTTTATACTGCTTGAAATAGTTACGGTATATCTCACTGTCCATAAACAAGGTAATTCATGAAGCAAAGAAAATGTATAATAGGCAATTCATTATCAACTCAAGCAATAAATCAAAAGCCATGTGGAGATTGATAAATGAAACAGTTGGCAAAAAAGACAGGACACACTCAATAACCTGCATTAAAGATCAGGATGGTGTTACCAATGACCCTAAGCAATTATGTGAAATATGTAATGACCATTTCACAAAAATTGGTGACAAGTTTTCTTCTTTAATCAAGACTGCTGCACTCACTTATCACTCAGATTCAGCAGTATTCCCACTATAAATGTTCCCTGACCCAGTCACACCAAATGAAATCTGCAATATTATAAGGCAGAGACCAAACAAACATTCCTGTGGTCTTGATGGTATATCTGTTTGCCTTTTAAAACGAGCCTGCCATCATGTGTGTGAACCACTGACAGATATAATAAACTGCTCTTTATCATCGGGTAAATTTCCTAGAATTTTTAAAGCAGCAAAAATTATTCCTCTGTTTAAAAAAGGGGAAAGGAGTGATGTAAACAACTACAGACCCGACCCATCTCAGTCTTTTCAAGCTCATCAAAAGTCCTCAAAAAATCAGTATATGACCATGTTATAAGTTTCTAGTAAAGTAACTGCATACTAAGTTCTCACCAGTTTGGGTTTAGGAAAGGGAGATCAATAACTGGAGCATTATACTCATTTTTAAATGAAATCTATAGGGCACTCAATGATAGAAAACACACAACAGGTGTGTTTCTTGATCTCACTAAAGCTTTTGATCTTGTCAACCATGTATTACTTTTGGAGAAACTACTACATTATGCGATTAGGGGAAATGACTGGTTTAGGTCATATCTCTCAGACAGAATACAGAAAGTAGTGACTGAGCATTTTCACCAATTTTCATGTAATCAGAGGAGCAAGTTGTAAGACAAGGTATTCACCAAGGCTCTACACTTGGTCCCCTTTTATTTCTAATATTCATCAATGAATACCCCAAAGCATTCAGGAAAGCCTGCCGGTAATGTTTGCTGATGACACCAATATACTGTTTTCAAATCACTGTCCTCATCAGCTCAACTCCTCAATTGCTGATACAAATTGTAGTCTGGTAAACTGGTTGAACAAAAATAAACTTCTCCTAAATAGAGATAAAACAATGTATATAAATTTCCACACGACACAAAAGGTATTGTCTGTGATAGATGATATCAGGATTGAGAAAGTGCCCATACAGCGAGAAAGAGCCACAAAATTCCTTGGGGTGTGGGTAAATGACACACTACAGTGGGACATACATAAAGATAAATTATTAAGTAAAATGAACAGTTTGTGCTATGCTTTTAGTATTTGAAGTAAAATCTGTGATATCAAAACACTAAAATGTGCCTACTTTGCGTTAGTAACTCAATTATGTGCTTCTGCATAATGAATACATTCTTAAGGGAGAAGCCCCAAAAAGGAATGCAGTATGTAATTATTAAGACAATGAAACAAGTACCCCTGTCTTCCACAACTAAACATCTCTTTAAGGAGCTCAGTATTTGAAAATGTCAGGTCTTGCCAGAAAGGATTCAGATCCAAAATAAAGTCAATCCTGCAGAAGCACTGCTTCTATTCAGTGGAATAATTTATGAATAGTAATCTAAAACAATTTTTGTGATGTATTTTACTGCATGTGTTAAAATATTTCTTTAAACTGACTTATTTGACTATTTACATTGTGTTATAACTGTTCCTCGTTATGGCTCATCTGCACTTATGATATGTGTGAACAGTGTTACATACAGTCATCAGATAATGATTATAGAGTAACATACCAAAAAAGTTATGATTCGCTATGTACAGCATATAATTTATATAAGTCTATACCTTAAGTATATCTACGTATCATAGCATGTTAACTGTAACTTATCCTACATCTATGTGTAATAACACAACAAGATTTCTGAATAAATAAATAAATAAGGGGGGTCTATGATGAGAGGTATTCTTCTGTGGTGTTTGTGAGGAATCACAGGATAGACAAAATTACTTTTATCATCATCTATCAGCAGTAACATTTTATGTTCACACTGACAATACTGAGTTCACTGGGAATCTGTGTGATGTTATTGGCTTGCAAAAATCTGTGACAATACTGTCTTCTAATCCTTATTTATTATTATTATTATTATTAGTTTACTTCACAGACCACACTCACAGTACTATACAAAGGCCATAATAGAGAAGCCAATGTAACAACAGAACAAAATTCAATATCCAATGAGATTACATAGTTGTCTTCACATACTTATCGTAAACTATTTATCACATCATCAGATATACTACATTTCTCCAGGTAAGAAAAATAACTATCACAATAAAAATGTATAAAACAGTGAACATAAGTTTGCAGCATTCTAGTTACACACTGTCAGGACAAACAAAGCATAGCAACATCGAACAATTTCTGCCAATATGTTGTAAGATTGTATTAATGTATGAAAGTAAATTTGTTACATTCAAAGAAAGGGAATTTTGGAATTAAGAAAATTGCTATTACCCCCACAGTGACTGAACTGTATGTATAGAGTGCGCACTCTTTATTAACATAAACTACACATAAACCCAAAGGTAATTAGGACGTACACCAAATATCAATCATTAAATTGAACCCACTACAGTGAAATACAAGGAAATCATGTTAAGGAATACAGTAATAAATTATACATCCAATATTTATTAAGTACCTAATATTATGAAGAGACTTACAATAAATGAGTCCAGAAATACTCTTATTACATAACTAAAGATTCTTAAGCATATGGATGATGACATTGAATTTGAAGACAACACATGAATGTAACGTGAGAGCTTCTGAATGTGGTCTTAGAACTGTCAAATTACTATTCTACTTTAGACAAAAGGGGGAGAGGAATGTTAATATCAGTAGGCCACCAATACTAAATATAATTCTGAAACTGCATGCGAGTATTCCACATGCATAATGATTGACTGGAAACACAACTACTCACAAATCAACCACAATAGTGTACACAAAACAAATTTAGAACAAAATGTATAAGCCAATAAATTTGTGATTTAAATACTCATACAAAGTGAAAAATGGGTAGAGTTCAATAGCACAAGACTAATAACACATGCTTGTTTACCTCCATATGAACTTCAAATTACACTGAGAGCATAATTACAGTTATTAATATAAAAATGTCTTTAGATAAATACAAAGATACAGTGAGCACAGTTACCTAATATTACAGAAGGAGTTATAAGATCACATTTGGTTGCTTAAGAACACAAATTTTCTACAGTATATAATAAAATCCATGGATCATTAAAGAGCATAAAGGCATGAAAGCACAATTATAATACATTCGTTGTGTTGGCCCTTGTAACTTTCATATCCATTCTAAAGCACACACTCTTTATTACCGTATTGCTTGTCTTTCAGCTCTAATATCTAAAATTATATATAGTCTGCAAATTGCTGAATTTTTCAGTGAGGGAAAGTCATTGAGTGAATGTAGTTAGATGTTTTGGTGCTTTGCTATCATCACACATCTGTAGAAATAAATCAAATCAACTACTCGTGAAATAAAAATGGTTTACAAAACCATCATCAGCATGCAATAATGGCATTGAAATTCTTAAGATGACATGTACCATGGAACTGTATGCAGCCAGCAGACATAGCAGTTACAATTATCACTGGACGTAATAGTTACAAGTTGTAAAGGTAACAAACATACACAGACTAATAACACTGCTGACCATTAGATGAGAACACAAATGTTTAATAACAGATGGCATTGCAAGAGAGGGTGTGGCATCCTGCAGCTCCATCTTATGGAATTATGTATGACTTATAAAGAGCATTAAACCAACAGAAATGCAATGCAACAACTGTAATAAATGTTTATACAACATAAGTGTAAACTAAAAAAATGCATAGAAACACAAACAGCATTTTATGAATATTCAGGAATTTATAAGTGTTTGTGCCAGATGGCGTTGCAGATGCAAGTATGATGCTACATAGTGACAGTTTTAATTGGTGGTATGTACAAATGTATTACATAGAATTTTTACATACTAGCAATGGTCACAATAAAAATAAGCTTGGTTCTATACATAAAACACAAAACATATAACTTGAATAGTACATTTTCCTGCCTATTCCAAGTGGAAAGTAGCATATGTCAGTGCTAAGACCACTATATGCACTCTTTAGCATAAATATTGACAAGGAATTACACACAAGGTGTCAAGAGGTAAGTACAATGAAACAGTGAGTTCTGAATTACGAATTGCATATACAAGCACTATAATAGCTACACGCATTGTATGGCCTAATTGGTTACAAGAAAATAAACATTTAGTACCAACTTATTAACACAAAAGATATCCATATAGTACTCAGCCTATTTAAAGTTTACATTGGTGTAAATAAGTTTCCTATTTATGCCATGCCGTACATGAAGCTACTGCAACAAGTAATGAGTAGTAACTGCTGACCTATTGGCACAACAAACAGCACAGTTCTCTGCTTGTTAAAAGTGAGACGTAGGGTACATAAGCGGTAAAGCAGCTAGGTACACTGCACGGCATAAATAGTTACAAAGAATTACACATTTAGTGACATCACATTAGCACAACAAAACTAATTATAAAAATATTTATGACAATCAGTACATCTGTAATGAATAAGTGCCATAGACCTATGCAGAATAAAAACATAAACAGTTACTGTATAGCCCTTTGTTTCACTTCAATTGATATAGTTCTCATTGGAGACAAAGTATTAGGTCTCAAGGAGATGCTAAAACATTATTACAGAAGGCAAAATATAAAACATGGAAACCTCAGTCAGCAAAAGTATTAATAGCAATTACAAATCAAGCAGTAAACCCCTGATCATTTATGGAGTCAAACTCCCATGTTTTGAACTTATTTGCAAAGCAATTTGATGCATAAGCTGTTTCAGTGTGTTAAATGGTTTGACATTAAGTGTGCAAGCAAGAAAAAATTAGAAAGGGTTTGTGAAATAATGTTTAATGTTTTCTTGGGAATTTCTAAATACCCTCATTGTGAAATACTGCATATGTCTGCATGTCATGAGTCCTGAACACCCCCCCCCCCCCCCCCCCACACACACACACACTATTAGATCAAAGGCTTGATAAATAAAATATCCTAAACAGAATCAAGGATACTGCTTCTTGATGAGCAGATTGTGTCGAATTTTATTTCCAAAATTAATATTTTTCTGAAAATGAGTCTATAATCAAATTTTTGTTGCTCCTGGAAGCTTTTGTCACGTACCATGGAACTGGCACCGAGTGTCATGTGTCATGAAACACATTAGTCATGTAGTATTATAGATGCACTTTCTGTTCTGTGTCCTTTATTGTCTGATTTATGCTTATCTGCCAGCAGTTGTGAATGATGTAGAGTGAAAATTTTCCATGTTTGACAAATGTTCTGTTACAATGCAGGTGTCACCCATTAACAGTCAGCAACAACATTTTATCCAAAGTCTAACTGGTTTGCTGTTACCTCCCTTTCTGCGTACCTAAGAAAGATAAATTTTACGCAATTTAGATCATGTCACAGAGTGTGAGGAATTCTCAGTGACACTCAATAATGAGCATGTGTAGGAGATGGTGGCACCAAATTCCTGGGCATTCACTTAGACTGAAAACTACGCAGGGTATGTTCCAGTCTGAAATCATATTTAGCTCAGCAGCTTTCGGATCCAGAATGCTCTCTTGTATTAGATACAAAACAGTCACAAAGACTGCATGTTTTTGCTTTTGGGTACTCCATGTCACATGGAATTATATTCTGGGGAGATCTCTTGCTCAAAATATTTTCATTGCTTAGTAGAATGATAAGAGTTATATGTTGGTTAAGTCCAAGAAAGTCCTCTTGCAAATTACTGAGCAAGATGATAATACTTACCAGTGGTTATCAAAACACTTTTTCTCCAATTTGTTTTGTTATCATGGTCTCCATACCCTTTGGACACAACTCTCTAGTTCCATGTGTGACAAAAATGGAATATCAATTACATTACCTGTCCCTGCTGTAGAGAGACACTAAGTACGTAGTAAATCTCTATTCAAATCAAATGTACACCAATTTCTCTTGAATGACTCATTACAGTCTGGTGAGCAAAATTGGAGTAAATAGCTTACCTAAGGTACAATCAACTGTGGAACTGTTGAGCTATATCTTTATGTAAGTATTTCGGGAATAGAGGACTACGCCTACGGAAGTGAAGGTACATTTAAGTGTCCTACAGATGACACCTGGGTGCTGGTAAGGAAGCAATGGAACTGACTACCAGAGAATATTTTGATATCTCCTGACTATATAAGACTTTGTGCACATTGAGTCCTTATGTAATCAGTGATTGTAGATTAATTAAGTAAGAATAAGGACACTGAAATCGGAAGAGAAATGACTCAGCACCACATCATAAGCTCTTTTTCAGGGCCAAACATCTAGAAAAGTGGGAACAAATATTAAAATATGCCAGCTGATCATTGAGGGCATTACCAGAACCAAATGCCAAAGATTATAAGAGATACTGTTTAAGCTCATCGTCTACATTTTTGTCCTAAATACTGGGATATGATACCATTGGTGCAACATATCACCATGCCTATGAAGTAGTCACACACGTCCAGACTAAAACTGTGAATGCTTACTTGCTATTCAGTTGCACAGACAACAGTATTCATTAATTCTGAATAAAAATTGGGGAACTGACCACACGTAGTATCTACAAACCACAATGTTGCTCCTGGCCAACATATGTTTTTGAAACATACTGACATCCTCCACCAGATGCGATGGCCATATACACTGATGGAAAAAGAAACTCAACTCGAAAAAGAAAATTAATTTAGAGGAATGAAATTTTTAGAATATATTTGTCTAGGTGACTTATATAATTGATTAACATTGCAACAACACAGGTTAATGTAAGCACAAGATAAGCCACTGCAAATGTGAAACGCTGTTACGTTAATAACTGGTGTAACCACCAGAATGTTGAATCCAGGCATGCAAATTTGTATGCACTGTGTTTTACAGGTGGCAGATGTCAGTCTGTGGAATGGAGTTCCATGCCTGTTGCTCTTGGTTGGTCAATAATGAGAATGTTAATGCTGGTTGTGGATGACCCTTAAGCTATCGCCCAATGATGTCCTACATTTGCTTGGTAGGAGACAGAGCTGGTGACCATCCAGGTCAAGCCAACACATGGACATACTGTATAGCATGTTGGGTTACAACAGTGGTATGTGCGCGAGTGTTGTCCTGTTCAAAAACAGCCCCTAGAATGCTATTCATGAATGGCAGCACAACATGTAGACTCACCGGACTGACATACAAATCTGACGTCAAGGTGTGTGGGGCAATCATGAGAGTGCTCCTGCTGTCGTACGAAGTCTCATTCCAGACAAAAACTCCAGGTGTTGGGCCAGTGTGTCTAGGACAAAGGTTGATCACAGGCCCAACAAACATTCTTTACTAACACCACATCCAATCTCAAAAGTAAGTAACACTCACGAACACAACAGTGTCTGCTTGAAGCAATCCTGATTTGCATCCTCATACTGGCATTACTAGTGCATCTCTCATGTGAGTAGAGCAAAATCTGAACAGGCATCTTTCAAATATTGAAGCATGACTAACAGCTTTCGTTTATGTCTAACAACTTTTCTTTGTTGCTGCTATTTTTTCACTCAGCATAGAGTATCTGAACAATACAAGGATGCCTAGTAAACTAGGCAGTTGGAAAGAACATCTATTTTACTTTCAGTGCTAAAGATGCCAGTTCCACCAGTTCAGCGGCTTGGAAACATGAGAACCAGCCAGACTCACGTTTTGTCACTGGTGATGGAAGCCAACGTTTGGTCGCCATGACTAAAAATATTGTCAAATTTCCCTGCTAGTCAACACTACCTGCTTTAGAACCAATCAGCATAAGTATTCCATTTATTGGGTTGCTGCCTAAGAGACATACATACCAGTTCAGTCAATAATATATTATCCTTCACTATTTGAAACAGTCTGCCAACCCTGGGGTAACTTTTTGATTCCGCAGCTGTAGAAATAACAGGTGGTTTTGTAGTGAATAAGTCTCTGAGCCATGTTTGGAGCACATTTTCAGCAGGAAGGGAAATTCCAAGAAAGTGGTTTGATATGGCGCAAAAGGTGAAAATCTGAGTATTTTGTTTTGCTTTGTCACTCAAAAACAACCAGGGCACATGTGCTCATGTCAGAACTGTAGAACATGACGACAAAGAGAGGAGTTAAAAATGATTACACATTAATCCCAATTGACAAAATAGAAGATAGTTAAAAGAAAAAAAAGGGGGTCATGGAGAAAGTTCTGTGCTGGCCAGAGTGGCCGAGTGGTTCTAGGTGCTTCAGTCTGGAACCACATGACCGCTATGGTCGCAGGTTCGAGCCCTGCCTCGGGCACAGATGTGTGTGGTGTCCATAGGTTAGTTAGGTTTAAGTAGTTCTAAGTTCTAGGGGGCTGATGACCTCAGGTATTAAGCTGCACAGTGCTCAGAGCCATTTTTGAAAGTTCTGTAAAATACTCCATAGAGAAACAAAGCTCATGAACTAAACATTAAATAGCCTTCACCATATTGCTACGATGGATAGAAAGTAAAGTGCGGTCGACACCAGTCACTAAAATGACTGATAGCTAACACGAATTAACAAATGATGATGGCTAAAAAGACAGTACATGATATGCAACCTAGCTGATCTTGCAGCGAGACGGCCGAGAGGAAGTCATCCAACCCACTGAGAGGTGCTTAATAACCTGCAGCTTGTTCCCATGAAGGGAGAACCAGTGGTGACACCATCTGCTGACAGACAGCAACGCAGATCATCGGAGGGAATGTAAGAACCAGTGGGTTGAGGTATGACGACTGCAGCATTGACAGCATCGTCAGTGGCCTAGTTTCCTGTCACACTGAGGTGACTGGGGACCCACATAAACATCATCCATCAAGAATGAGCATGTGACAGCTTTCCTGGACCGGTTGCACTAATGGATGGACATTGTGCCCTTTAAAGCCTCTGTGTTCTGTACAGAGTCTGAGCAGATGACGCAATTGAAAAGTCTGTGTCACCAGATGTGCTGTGTGGCCTGATACAGGGCGAACAGCTTTGTTATAAATACTGAGCACTGTACCAGAAGATGATATCGAAAAACGTCAGGACCAATGATGAAGGCACACCTGACACAATATCTTTGTCAGTACAAGTGTCATCAGTGTACACAATCGTGAAGTTCTGTGCGAAGGTTGTGAAATTGAAAGAGATAGAACAAGGCTGGAGTAGTATCCTTAGGAATTGAATAAAGGCAAAGTTGAACACGGGCCGCCACATGAAGTTGATGAAGATGATGATAACATTGATGTTGTTTGGTTTGTGGGGCACTCAACTGTGTTGTCATCAGCACCTGTACACATTCCCCAATCTGTACACAGTCCAATCTAACCACTTACATGAATGATGATGGAATGATGAGGACAACACAAACACCCAGATCCTGGGAAGAGAAAATCTCCAACACCATGATTCAGAGGTAACAACACTAACCACTACACTATGAGCTGCAGACTCCGCTGCACAAAGCCAAGCTGGTAAAGGGTTTATATTCTGTGGAAAAGTTGCAGGTAGCATGAAGTTAAGCTGCCGGAGCAAGAGCTGAAAGTGAACTCCAGTACGTAACAGAGAAGAGGGATGCAACTCATACTGACGATCAAGAGTCTTCGAAGAAAGAGGCATGTGATGGATGGCCATGTATCGCAAACAAACAGCATCTATATCTGCTGAGGAGAAAGTCACAGTCCTAGGACAGTGGTGGTTTGGCAGCTTCTGTGTGCAGACTCTCAGCAGGGCTAATGTAGAAGGCACCAGTGGTCAAATGGATGCTATGTCGGTTGATAGTACTGAGACGGCATGAGAGGGATGGTCGTGCAGATACATAAACGAAACAAAGATATTCCAGTTTCTAACAGACAATGGACCAGTACAATCGGAGGAGTACATTTCAATCTGTTCTCCAGGTAGTACCACTGAGAACACACAAGACATTCAGGGAACAGGTAAGACACGTGGGAGGATGCAGAAAGTTTCCTATGGAGCATGAGCCCCAGGAATTTTGTAGCTTCAATGAACAGAAGAGTAACATGCTGAAGATGTAAAGATGGTGGAAGAAACAAATTGTACTGCCAGAAATTCATACAAATGGTTTTGCCAGTGGAAAAACTACAGTGACTGTTGATGCTCCATGAGTGAAGACAATTGAGACATCACTGGAGACACTGCACAATGACCGTAGTTCATGGAGAACTCTAATAGATGGCAAACTCGCCAATGAAAAGAAGCCAGACAAGTCTGGTGGGAGACAGGCCATTATAGGGTTAGTGGCAATAGCAAAGATGCCGATGCTCATGCCAGGACCCCGAGTCACACTATTTTCCTTGGTAAATGCATCCAACAAGGTGAAACCAACATCCTGTTCTTAAGAGTTCCTGAAGCAAACAGAGTAGGCAGCCATGGAAGCTCCACGCATAGAGGGTATGGAGGATACCTGTCCTCCAGAAAGGTATCTTACACTTCCTCCAAATCGAAAAACACTGCCACAGTCGGATTTAGGCAGAAAACAATTCATGACATTGGTAGATATTGCGAGATGGTCAACTGCAGAACTGCGCACTAAAATCCACATTCTGCAGTGGTTAATAAATTGTGAGACTCGAGCCACTGTACCAGCCAGGCATGAATCGTATGTTCCATCACAGCTGGTGAGGGATATGGGGTGGTATCTAGAAGGAAGGTGTTTGTCCTCATAGGCCTTAGGCATAGGTATGACAGTGCATTGGAAATCTGCTCTCTGCCCCCACAGTTGCATGGATGAAGGAGAACGTGCTTTTCCAGCAGGAGAAAGATGCTGTAACATCTGACTGTGAACATCGCCTGGCCCTGGAGGGGGATTCAGATGAAGCGAGAGCATGACCCAGCTGCCTCATAGTTAAGGCAGTATTGTAGTACTCAAGATTCTGAGAAGAGAAGAGTATTGAACGAGCTGCCTTTGCTCATTTCCGATGGAGGAAGGCAGGGTGATAGTCAAAGGAGCTCGAAATCTCAGCAAAATTGTGGCACAAGGCGTTGGAGATTACAATAAGGTGCATGATGACATCGTTTGCTACTGTCAGGCCGGAAACTGGACTATGGCTATTGGTACCACAGAGCTATCAGAGCTTGGTCAACATGATGGAAGAGAGAGTGGAACTGTTAAAAGAACTAGTGAATGAAATCCAGCACGTTTTACACTATCCCGAAACCAGGATGACACTGTACACCTAACTTTTTATAGTGAACACAGTTTGTCATTGTAGGATGACGGTAAAAATGTGAAGAGTGTGTCCCCGTGTGTAATTGGCGTCGCAGCATGCCTGAGTCCACCTAGGGACCAGGACACAGCGTAGTAAAGAGATAGTGCAAGGATCAGAACATTCTGTGGCGGTAGGTTTAACATAATAAGATATTCTACCTAGTCATCACAGCTGGGAAAACGCTGTCTATTGAAGGTTGCCAGAGTGGAGTAAAGCCTCCAGTCAGCTTTAGTAAGCTGCTGTCTGGGTGTGAACGTAAGTGGGGTAAG
This sequence comes from Schistocerca serialis cubense, assembly GCF_023864345.2. Classification (NCBI taxonomy): domain Eukaryota; kingdom Metazoa; phylum Arthropoda; class Insecta; order Orthoptera; family Acrididae; genus Schistocerca; species Schistocerca serialis. The sequence continues at coordinate 51,751,526 of NC_064638.1, forward strand.
AGTCAGTAAACGAATAGTACAGGGGGAATTGTCACTCGAGTATGTGTCAGAGAGCAGACCACTCAGGTTGATGGGCAGATGGGTAGTGCAGGAGAATAGGTAAAAATGGAAATATGTGTGTGTAGAGTCTGAAAAGACTCTTGCGTTATGGCAGAAGAGGTTACGCTGACTGAGAAGGTCGGCTAACGGGGCACCTGTCTGACAGGTTCTGGGTTAACCCCAAAGGGCATTGTGTACACTGAAGTCACCAAGGAGCAGAAAGAGGTGAGGTAGCTACCCAATAAGCAGTAGGAAGTCTGTCCTGGTGACGTCAAATGACACAGGGATGTAAATGGTATGAAGGGAAAAGATCAAGTGAGGAAAGAAAAGGTGAACTACAACAGCTTGAAGGCAGGTAGTCAGGGAGATGGGTTGACTCTGAATGTCATACCGCATGAGCAGCATGACTCCCCCATGCGATGGAATGCCATCCTATGGGGAAAGGAAATGCAAGCACTCAAATTGGTCATGGGGACGCTATTATTTTTTTTCTGGAGGCAGAGAACAAGAGGACATTGTGATTCTAAGAGCAGCCATAAATCCTCTTTGTTGGATAGAAGACCACAAACATTTCATTGACGGAAAGTTATTATGAGGAAAAAAAAAATGAAAGGGTGTCACTTTGGTGGCTGCCGAGTGTCAGCCTTCGAAGACTTGCTGCTACAAGGCACAGAGGCAGGAGGATCATGCTCCACGAGGTCTGGAGAAGTGTCAGAAGGCTCCTTCTGTGAGCCTGCGGAATCCAGTGCAGAAAAATGGTTGGTGGTGCACACCGGAGAAGCACAGGCAGCCGGGCCAGGGTATCAACTGGCAACACTGTCTAAGAGGATATCAGACTTGGTGAAGGAGAAGACCATCTGCCTTTGACTTCTTGTAGACTTCCCAATTGGCACAGGAAGACTGATGTTTGTTGGCTGGAGGGATGTAGTAGGTCTTTGTGTATATTCATTCAGTCCATCCTGGCCTGCCGGTTGTGTAGTACATGACTTCACCCCAGTAGGTCAATGTTTGGTGGCTTGTTGCACAGTTGTATGAGGAGACGGCAATGCTGCCAGGATGATGGGTGATTTCATAACCTCAGTGCCGAGTTTGATGTCACAGGTCTTTGTGGCCATGTCCTTCATGGAGCAAGACATAGCAAGAACAGTACTGTAATTAGCAGATGGTAGAACACGTGGTTTGAGACTAGCCAATAACTTGCAATAACCAGGTAAGGAACTTCTTCCTTTACCTGGACCTCCTGGACAGCCTATTCATCGAGATGCACGAGACAATTTTGAGAGGAGGCAGCAATGGTCACCATTGAAGTTGATACATCCAGGAGGAGGAGGAGGAGGAGGAGGAGGAGAAGAGCAATTGCCCTCGTACGCATCCCTACCACAGGTTACACATTTGGCTCGGCGTTGACAAGACATTCCAGTGTTTGGATTTCTGCATCAGGCAGACTAGTGTAAATGACACCATGGGAAGTATTCAGAGTTCAATAGGCCTCAACATGAACAGGATACCTGTGGAGAAGTGAAGCAGCAAGTAGTTGTGCTTAAGACTTGCAGAACTACACATAGTTTCCAAAACCAAAGTGGCATTGCATAAATGAGAGCAGGATTTTGCAGGGCCGGCAACTGCATCAATACCTTGCTGAATAAGAAACTGATTTACTGAGGCAAAGGATTGGCCATCTTCAGTACATGAAACCATGAAGAACCATGGTGTATCTGGAAGTGTCTATGAATCAGGAGCTTCATTCCATTTACATTTAGTAGATGCAAACTGTGAAGATGACTGCCAGCATATCCAAAGGTATGCTTCATCTAACTGGTGGCTCCCTCCCTCAGTCTGGGGCTCACCTGCTTTAGGTGATTGTTCAGACCTCAGGTCACACCTCTTCATCACCTGACAGAGAGACCAATTGGCAATTTAGGAAGGTAGCAACTCAGGCAATAACCCCTCCCTGGGCCTGGTCTGTACCAGGGGGTGCATGTGAAACCTGTCAACCCAGGTCTGGGAATTACACACTACCCAGTCATCCGTTATATGACAGATGCCTTCAGGAACACACAGGGAGGAAGAAGAAGAAAATGAGTCTCAAACACCGAAGCAGAGGAAGGACAGGAGAAGGTGATCGAAGGAAGAAAAAAAGGAACTAAAAACAGTGGTGAAACATATCAGCTACTGATACTGCAGAACACATCCCTAGAAACATCCCAGACATGTTCTCCAATGGAAGCAAAAAGGAATAGCAACAGGAAGGATATCCAACATAGAAGGGTAAAGATGCTGCAAAGGCTGGGGACCTATGGTAGCCAAGCACATACACGCCAAAGAGTGGTGAGCCCCTGAGGGAGAAACCTGAGGGTGCAGTATCAGGTAAAAGAAGTGAGGGCTAAATGACTTGATACTGCCTGTATTCTGCTAGGCTGCCAAAAAACACTGTACAGGAGTTGGGTTGTCATCACTTCATGCAGTCTTCCTGGTCATTGTCATTGAATTGCATCTGCAATTCATTGTACACCACACTGTCCTTGTTCTACCAGATGGACAATATCTTTTGTGGATGTGTGCACGTCTTTGTGCTGGGAATTGCTTTGTTTGCACTAAACCATTCCTTTTTTTCCTTATGTTGCTATAAAAACACCATTACCAAGACAGAACAGTAATGGTCAGTGTTTTCTACATATGCCCACTCCTGGTCTTTGCTATTTTGGTTTAGATCATACAGTACCCATACACTCCATTTTTGAACCTTTCTCATGCATGTATATGTTACACTTCAGTGTACATGAAACTGGCAACTGTAATGAACTGTGATCATTCCACAATCGTGTATCACTGGGGGGGGGGGATGTGTTTAAACACTCTTCAACCCCCAAAAGTCTATCTGTATATGAAAAGTCACAGATGTCAGAACGATCCTCCTCAAAATGAGAAAACAATTTGCTTGCCGTGCTCTCTCCAGTGGCATTATCTCCATACATGGTGCACATGTTTTTGGCTGCCTCTGCTGCTGTCACTACTCCATATGGCACTTCATTTTCTAGCATCCTCAGATCCTCTATCTCCTAGTGATAGACCAACAGTATTTAAACTCACATATAAAAATGACAATTGATAATTTCTTAGTAACCAGAATATCAACATTCAAAACAAACCTGTGACTAACATGCATCTATTTAATATGACCTTAATTCCTCAATCCAGAATGTACCTAAAAAAAAAGCAGACTGGAATGCTTTCCTGGATAAATATCTGGACTGGATTCCTCATCCTGCTCATATCTGCCACAATTTTGTACATGTAGTTACCAGAACAACTAACAAGTGTTTGTTCCAAGGATATCAGAAAGGATATATTTAAGGCTGGGATGAGAAATGTGAGGAATGCCACAATGGTTTTCAAAGTGGTGGTTACAGTTCACTGATTAACTGACACAGCACCTGGATACTGCACAAAGTAAAATCCTATCATCTGAGTAGTTTTCATCCATATTTAAGTATCACCAGAAAGCATGGTCCTTGCTGTAAAATTAGGTTGAGCTGTAGCCAGCCTCATCAACTGAGAACATTTTCTCCGCTTCACTCATGGTCAAAACATCTGAAAAAGCACATCACTGAGAGACTAAACATGAGCTCAAAGATAGAAAAGCAGCAGTCGTCTAGGACACTAAATATTTGTGACATAACCCTTGAAGAGATTGCAGACTTAATCTCTTGGCTCAGTTCACATACTCCCAAAATTTCTCATCAAGTCTGGCAAATAAAGTTGAACATGGTTAGCAAAATTGGTCACCTCATTACTGCAGATGAGAAACAGTCCCCAAGAACTTAAAACATACCAAGGTGACTGCTCTCCCAAAGCCAAGCAATGCTTTTGTCCCACTGCATTGCTTAGTGTCATCCATAAACTTCTAGAACTTGTACTGTTTTGCAAGACTGGTCAAACAACACTGTAGAACAAGCTGGCATTCACCCAAAACGAATCTGTGTGGTTTAAGTCCTGGCCCTCACAGCACACATTGAAATGGGCTTTCAGAAGATGAAAACATCTTTGGCTTGCATCAATCTATTAGCAGCCTATGGTACTGTCTGGAGACAAGGCCTTCTCTATAGACTGATGGATGTAATCTAAGCCAAAACATTACATAGCTTCAAAACATGACTGAATTTAGGATTCCAGGTCATCATGGAAGAGAAAATACGGAGCCAGAAATTTCTCCATAATTGCTTTCCTCAAGTATTGATATTAGTCCCACTGCTCTTTATCTTTTATACTGGATGTCCCACAAACAGTTTTTAAGCACTTTGGTTAACCTGACTGGGCCACATTAACAAGGCACATTTTTTGAAGTCATGCTGAAAGTCCTGATATCAGATTTGTCTGTTCTGTTGTGTTTTAGGGTGCAAGAACTAAGTTCAAATGTGCACGTATCATAACCATGGAACACTAAGATGAAAAAGGAGTTAAAAGCAACTACATATTCAGGCATGTTACTAACTATTTGGTTGTATAAATATTTTTTTTAACCATATGTGTTCAAGGGAAGCCCAGGTATTTATCTTGTGACTATAGACATCTACCTCAAGCTTCAGGAAGGGTAGGCAAGCAGATAACAACATAGCAGTGGTACAAAGGATCTATGAGCAGTGATCGTGTGTTGGTGAGGTAACCTGTGGTATTAGTTAGTATTGCATTGATCTAGCCCAGAGCGTTTCCTGGTAGGGGATTGATTGATTGATTGAGAGGGTTTATGGGACCAAATGGTGAGGTCCTCTGTCCCAAAATTCTGAAGTTATTCACAGAAGAAAAAGGGTCCACTAAAAGTGGACAGATCCAGTCAGGAGAATCAAATTGTAAAATAATTAAGATTAAATGCTTGCAGAACAAGGCATAAAAGGCGAGACCAAATCTAAAAACTAGAAAAGAGGGCAGTCATTCCATAGGGGAGTGGTCATGGGGTCCCACACCGAGAGTGCATGAAGAGAGGTCACAACTGCAAACAGTCTGCCCCTGCTCCAGGCGTGAAACAAAACCTTATATCTGGAAACAAAAATCACTTCCATGGAAGAAACTGAGGACCAGTTCAACTACCTGTGAATCATCTGCTAATAATAAATTTAAGGTATCTGGAAGATGATACCTGGCACAAAGAAACAAAAAGAAGGGGACATTCCACCAATATGTGGGATACATTCAGGCTTTTTTTTTTTGTGGTTTTAGGGCGCACAACTTCAACAGTCATTAGCGCCCAGACTATGTTAGGAATGCACCACGAGTCACAAGTTTAAAACAGCAACGAAACGGAAAACACGATAAAAGACAGACTGAGGCATAGGATTAAGAAAAAGGAAAACAGCATAATCAAATGTCCTTAGAGAGGGTTGTCAAATTGATAAAATGAAGAACGCGAGCAGCTGCTCGTGGGTCATCCACTAAAAGGGCTTCTAGAGTACATGGCAGGCCAAGATCAAGACGCAGTGTGTTAAAATCCGGACAGGATGTTAAAATGTGGTGGACCGTCAGCAATTGCCCACATGGACAGAACGGTGCCGGCGCAGCCGTCAGCAGATGGCGATGGCTGAACTGGCAGTGTCCAATTCGTAACCGGGCCAAAACTACCTCCTCCCGCCGAGAAGGGCGTGAGGAGGACGTCCAAGCCACAGGAAGAGGTTTCAAGGCCCGAAGCTTGTTGTCTGTAAGTGCAGCCCAATAGGCATGCCACAGCGATAAAATGCGCCGACAAATGACCCTGCTAAAATCTGACGAAGGGACACAACAAGAAGCTGTCTGAGGCTGGAGGACCGCAGCCTTGGCCACGGCATCTACAGCTTCATTCCCAGGGATACCGACATGGCCAGGAACCCACATAAAGCTAACCAGAGAACCGACGTCCACCAACTGCTGAAGAGAGCGTTGGATTCGGTGCATGAAAGGGTGAACCGGGTACGGATCACTGAGGCTCTGGATAGCGCTCAGGGAATCAGAGCAGACGACATATGCAGAATGTCGGTGGTGGCAGATGTAAAGAACAGCCTGGTAGAGGGCAAAGAGCTCAGCTGTGAAGACCGAACAATGGCCATGGAGCTGGTATTTGAAACTTTGTGCCCCCACAATAAAAGAACACCCGACCCTGTGATTGGTCTTAGAGCCATCTGTATAAATGAAGGTCATATTAATGAACTTCGAACGAAGTTCGACAAAACAGGAGTGGTAGACTGAACCGGGGGTAACCTCCTTCGGGAGCGAGCAGAGGTCAAGGAGGACGCGAACCTGAGCCTGGAGCCAAGGTGGCGTATGGCTCTCGCCCACTCGAAAGGTTGCAGGGAGTGAAAAATTAAGGTGTTGAAGGAGGCGACGAAAGCAAACTCATGGGGGTAGCAAGGCAGAGATATACAACCCGTATTGACGGTCGAGAGAGTCGTCAAAAAAGGAACGATAAGACGGGTGGTCAGGCATTGCCAGTAGCCGACAGGCATACCGACAAAGCAGTATATCGCGCCGGTAGGTGAGTGGCAACTCACCAGTGCCAGCATGAAGACTCTCGACGGGACTAGTATAAAACGCGCCGATCGCAAGTCGTAAACCCCGATGTTGTATGGAGTTGAGGTGGCGTAAGATAGATGGCCGTGCAGAGGAGCATACGAAGCTCCCATAATCCAGCTTGGAGCGGACGATCGACCGATATAGACGAAGTAGGATGGTTCGATTTGCTCCCCACGACATACCACTGAGAACACGGAGGACATTTAAAGAACGGATACAACGGGCGGAAAAATATGACACATGTGGAGACCAGCTAAGTTTCCTGCCAAATGTAAGGCCTAAAAATTTGGTTGTCTCCACGATTGGGAGAGCAACGGGACCGAGTCGTAAGGACGGTGGGAGAAACTCTTTGTAGCGCCAGAAGTTAACACAGACCGTCTTCTCGGCTGAAAAACGGAAGACATTGGCGACACTCCAGGAGTAAAGACTGTCAAGAGAATGCTGAAGACAGCGCGCCAGGACACGTGTACACTGCGCGCTGCAATAGATGGTAAAATCGTCCACAAAAAGGGAGCCTGATACATCAGCTGGGAGGCAATCCATTATTGGATTGATCGCAATGGCGAAGAGAGCGACACTCAAAACTGAGCCCTGTGGCACCCCATTCTACTGGCGAAAGGTGTCGGACAGGACAGAACCCACTCATACCCTGAACTGTCGATCCATTAAAAAGGAACGAATAAAAAGAGGGAGGCGACCGCGAAGGCCCCATGTATGCATGGTGCGGAGAATGCCCGCCCTCCAACAGGTGTCGTAAGCCTTCTCCAAATCAAAGAACACAGCCGCGGTCGGGCGCTTCCGCAAGAAGTTATTCATAATGAAGGTCGACAAGGTAACCAGATGGTCAACAGCAGAGCGGCGCCTACGAAATCCACATTGTACATTGGTAAGTAGGCATCGAGACTCGAGCAGCCAAACCAATCGAGAGTTAACCATTCGCTCCATCACTTTACAGACACAGCTGGTAAGCAAGATAGGTCGATAACTGGAAGGCAAGTGCTTGTCCTTCCCTGGCTTAGGAATCGGGACAACAATAGACTCACGCCAGCATGCGGGAACATGTCCCTCAATCCAGATGCGATTGTATGTACAAAGAAGAAAACCTTTACCCGCAGGAGAAAGGTTCTTCAGCATCTGAATATGAATAGAATCAGGCCCTGGAGTGGAGGACCATGATCGGCCAAGTGCGTTTTCGAGTTCCCGCATGTTGAATGGGGCATTATAACTTTCACAATTCGAGGAGTGGAAGTTAGGTGGCGTAGCCTCCTCTGCCTGTTTGCGGGGGAGGAAGGCAGGGTGGTAATGAGTGGAGCTCGAAACCTCTGCGAAAAAGCGGCCGAAGGCATTGGAGACAGCCTCAGGGGCCACAAGGACGTCATTCGCGACCTTCAAGCCAGAAACTGGGGAGTGGGCCTTAGCCCAGCTGGCTTTCTTGCTTTCTTTGATAATACGACGACACTGAGCACGTAACTGTTTATAATTGATACAATTCGCCACTGTAGGGTGGCGTTTAAATGTGCGTAAAGCATGTCGATGAGCACGTAAAGCGGCCGAAGGCATTGGAGACAGCCTCAGGGGCCACAAGGACGTCATTCGCGACCTTCAAGCCAGAAACTGGGGAGTGGGCCTTAGTGCCAGATAGCCGGCGCAGGCTACCCCAGACAACAGAAGAAGGAGTAAAACTGTTGAAGGTGCTTGTGAAAGCAGCCCAGCTGGCTTTCTTGCTTTCTTTGATAATACGACGACACTGAGCACGTAACTGTTTATAATTGATACAATTCGCCACTGTAGGGTGGTGTTTAAATGTGCGTAAAGCACGTCGATGAGCACGTAAAGCGTCTCTACATGCTGCGGTCCACCAGGGGACCGGTACGTGACGTGGCGAAGAAGTAGGGTGTGGGATGGAATATTCAGCAGCAGTGAGAATGACTTCCGTGAGGTGTGCGACCTGACGATCGCAACTTGTGAAGGTTTGATCCTGAAAGGTCGCCCTGGAAGAGAAGAGCCCCCAGTCTGCCTTGGAGATGGTCCAACTAGAGGAGCACGGAGAGGGGGTATGCTGCAGGAGATGGATAACACACGGGAAGTGGTCGCTCGAATATGTATCAGAAAGTGCATACCACTCAAACCGGTGTGCAAGTTGGGGAGTACATATAGAGAAGTCTAAATGGGAATAGGTGTGAGATGTGTCCGAAAGAAAAGTAGGGGCGCCAGTATTGAGGCAGACAAGATTGAGCTGGTTGAAAAGGTCTGCTAACAAGGAGCCCCTCGGGCAGGATGCTGGAGAGCCCCAAAGGGGATGGTGGGCACTGAAGTCTCCAGTTAACAAAAATGGTGCAGGTAGCTGAGCAATAAGTTGCATCATGTCTGCCCTGGTAACAGCAGATGACAATGGAGTGTAAACGGTACAAAAGGAAAACGTAAAAGTGGGGAGAGTAATGCGGATGGCAACTGCCTGCAGGCCGGTGTGCAACGAGATGGGATCGTAGTAAATATCATCCCGGACCAGCAACATAACCCCTTCATGAGCTGGGATACCTACCACAGGGGGTAGGTCAAAACGCACAGAGGTGTAGTGTGCCAAGGCAATTTGATCGCATGGGCGTAGCTTCGTTTCCTGGAGGGCTACGACGAGCGGACGGTGCAAGCGGAGCAGCAACTTCAAGCCCTCTCGGTTGGAGCGAATGCTGCGAATATTCCAGTGAATAAGTGCCATCGAAGAAAAGGAAGATGAAAGAAGGGGTCACCTCGAAGGCCGCTGAGGGCCTGGTTTCGAGCGAGCACTGCCGCCGCTATCAGCTATCAGTAGGCGGACAGTCATCGTCCATTGGGTCTATAGGTTCATCGGCCATCTCGGGAGGATGGCCGGGAGGCGGAGCTTCCTCCGCCGGTGAACGGCCAGATGTACGGCTACCAGCGGTGTGGCCAGGCGAAACGGATGACGGCCTGGGGCGGCAACCGCTGGGTGGCGCAGGAGAAGAAATGCGCCATGGCGGAGAAGGAGAACTGTGCTTCCTATGAGCCTTCTTGGAAGGACGTTTGGTGGAAGTACCGGTCGAAGGCTGGGAGGTCGAGGTACGTAGGAAGTCTGCACGGGATGGTTCCTTCTTGAAGGCCCGTGCATCTGACTTCGGGGTCGTCGTCTTAGCAGAAGCTGATGAAGGGGCTGGTGTCTGTGGGGTGATGGGAGGAAGAGGAGACGTCGACCGCGTGATCTTAGCACTGGCCGAACGGACGACCGTGGTGCTGAAGGTCAGGTCGCATGTCTGGGTTGCCACCTCCCTGGTTGTCCGAGGAGAGGCGAGGACAGTACTGTATTTCCCCACTGGGAGCAGCGTGGGCTTCCTACTAGCCAATAGCTTGCGAGCAGCCGAGGTGGACACTTTCTCTTTGACCCGAATTTCTTGGATACAGCGTTCTTCCTTATAGACAGGACAGTCGCGGGAGGATGTGGCATGGTCACCCTGACAGTTCACACAACGAGGAGACGGAGGTGGACAGTCACCCTCATGGGCATCCCTGCCACAAGTGACACATTTAGCCGCATTGGAACAAGACTGTCGAGTGTTATTGAAACGCTGACACTGGTAGCAGCGCGTAGGTGTCGGGACATAGGGGCGAACAGAAATAACCTCGTAGCCCGCCTCGATGCGCGATGGCAGCTTAACACTATCGAAGGTCAAGAAAAGTGTCCGGGTTGGTACAAGGTCATTGTTGACCTTTTTCATGACCCTATGGACAGCCGTCGCGCCCTGCTCAACGAGGAAAGATTAAATCTCCTCGTCAGTCAATCCGTCGAGGGAGCTAGTATAGGCTACACCACGAGACGAATTTAAAGTTCGGTGGGCCTCCACCTGGACAGGGAACGTGTACAGGAGTGTGGCCCGAAGCAGTTTTTGTGCCTGAAAGGCACTCTCAGTTTCTAGTAATAAGGTACCGTTACGCAACCTGGTACAAGATTTGACAGATCGGGCTATGGCATCTACGATCTTCTGGATAACGAAAGGGTTGACAGAGGAAAAATCCTTTCCGTCCTCAGATCGAGAAACGACGAGGAACTGTGGGGCAGGCGGTAGTACTTTTGTCACTGGTGGCTGGTCATGTTTCCGTTTTTGGGCAGAAGTCGAAAGAGATGGAGTAGAATCCATTGCGGAGGAATCCCCCATGATTGCCAGCGTCTCCGATGGCGCGCTCCTTCCTTGTGGGAACCCTCTCAGAGGGCTCTCCCGCCTTAGGTGAATGTTTACACCTCGGTCACACCTCCCGAAAAACAGCCGGAGAGACCAATCGGCATGGTCAGAAGGTATCAGCTCAGGCAATCACCCCTCCCTGGGCCTGGCCTTTACCAGGGGGTACGCGTGTGCCTTACATGTCTACCCAGGGCGGGGAAGTACGCGTTACCCCATCACCGGCTACGCATGCGAACGCATGGGTCGGCCTTCAGGCACGCACAGGGAGAAAGGAAGAAGAGGAAAAAGAAGAGAGAGAGGGAGAAAGAGGACAGACTGTCTCAAACGCCGAGGCGGAGATCAGAGAAGGCAAGGAGAAGAAGGCAATGAGAAGGCAAGGAGAAGAAGGCAACGAGAAGGCAAGGAGAAGAAGGTAATGAGAAGGCAAGGAGATGAAGGCAATGAGAAGGCAAGGAGAAGAAGGCAATGAGAAGGCAATGAGAAGGCAAGGAGAAGAAGGCAATGAGAAGGCAAGGAGAAGTCAAGGGGAACAGTAAGGAAGGCAGTGAGGTGGAGAAGAGCAAAGAAAGGAACCAAGAAAAGGAAGGAAGAAACGAGAAGTGAAAAACGAAAAAGACCACAATTATAGGTCGTGGAACCGTCCGTCTCCGGACGCAGGCGCTAACTACCCCCGTGAGGGGGATGGACTCCTTTTAGTAGCCTCTTACGACAGGCACGAATACCTCGGGCCTATTCTAATCCCTGGACCCGCAGGGGGAATGCCTAGAATGGTATGTAGCAGCGAATGGAAAAGTAACAACCAAACTAATGTCTTACACCCAAACATGTGGAGAGAACAATGCAGTTGCTCTTATAACGTTAACAGAAATATGCAGGGTGAAAGTAGTGAAAAATGACAGATGAATGTTGTGGTGACACCACAAGGCACCACACTTGCTAGGTTGTAAGTTTCAAATCGGCCGCAGTCTGTCAGTAAACATTGGACCCGCGAGTTGCCACTCTCAATGCTAGCAGAAAAAGTGCCGCCACTCAGCTGGTCTTAAGAGACAGGCTAGCTCACTGGCCAGTTCTACAGCCAACTTTGAAGCCGTAACCAGTGAACCATTCCTATTAGAGATCTCATTTGCAGAGATACGCTAGTTAGCACAGCCTTCAGCTAAGTCAGTAGCTATGACCTAGCCGGGTGCCACTTACAGTTTACACATTGAAAATTGATCTATATGCGTGAAGCAATCAGAATTGTAAGGAATTATTCAGTCTATAACTGCACTTCTAAATATTATTGTACAAGGTCAAGATCAACGTTCACCGCTGATGCTGAATTAAAGCTAAGTATTTAATAGTATTCCTGTCTACTAACTTGCTAACCACCTAAGTTACAGATACATCCCATCAAGTATAGTTCATTGATCCTCATGTGAGCCCACGTGATCAACGCTGCAATTAATGGCCACACCGCATTATCAGACTAAGAGTCAAACTGCGTGACTCAACCGGGTCACCCTTTTCCCACGAGGCGCATAGTTCCGCCTCATACATAACGAATGTGTGTGGCAATAAAAAGGAAAACATTCCTGCAAACACGAGCAAGTAAATTAGTCATTAGTGATGTAACTGTAGAAGTAGCTGTGAATGGCCACTGATTTAAGTCAAATATATTTGTACTAAGTAGTATAAAATTCCTGAAGATAAACTTTTAAATTACCTAATTAGGCTCAAATATTATCCATGACCAACACATGTACATTTCCTTTAACAGGTAATTGTGTAAAACAGATACTGCCAAGTAATGTCATGAAGTAGTATTGAACTTCCTGTTCAAATACCCCATGGATGAAATCTTAGCACAATTAAATGAGGAAAGTTTGCATTTGATGGAAATTTTCACTAAGCCAGACAGTATTCCATATGAGGCAGTGGCAAGACCATATATTTTCACTCATGCTCACCATTCACTTCTCCTTATGATACATCCTGTACAAAACTTAACTGAACAGGAGGATAATGCTAAATACGTGGAGAGACCAAATACAATTGCTCCAGCAGGAAAATTCTAAATACATGTCAGATGTACACCTAGCCATGTTTAGGGAGGAACACAGTTTCTCTCAAAATATTAACAGAAACACACAAACATTAACTCAACAGATGCATTATGTACCTAATCTAACTATCCAGACCTAACCAGTGTTGAAGATGATGCTGGGAGTGTGCTTAAATGAACTTGCATTATGAACTCAGAGAAATGTAATAACATGGTAAGGCAATACATGGAGAAAATACTGCATATGAGTAAAAACCCCCAATGACCGACTCTGCTATCGAGTTTAAATGTTCATCTCTCACATGTATGCTTGCTCTTCTGAAACTGGTGCCAGGGACCTGCACCCACAGATTAGGGATCTCGTAGGAACAGGATGGAGTGGAAGCACTTCTGCAACACCGGCAACCAGATAATGCTAAGCAACTTGAGGTTTGCATCAGAAATGATTTACATGAGCAAAGCATATTCTGTTGTTACTACTTACCGGAGTATACAACCACTACCTTCACTTGTCCTGTTTCAAATTCAAATTTAAATGGCTCTGTGCACTATGGGACTCAACATCTGAGGTCATCAGTCCCCTAGAACATAGAACTACCTAAACCTAACTAATCTAAGGACATCAGACACATCCATGCTCGAGGCAGGATTCCAACCTGTGACTGTAGCAGGTGCGCAGTTCCAGACTGAAGCGCCTAGAATTGCTCGGCCACCATATCCTGTTTCCTCTGAGGTTAAGTCACCTGAGGCCATCACCATCCATAAACCCCAATCTGCTTCTTCCCATAAGTTCTAGTCCAATCTCATTCCTTATTTTCTCATTCAGAATTCTTGAACATACTGAAATACAGTTGATCCAGTAATTCATTACAGACTACAATACCCTAGTCCCAGAACAGTCTGGATTCTGTGGATTCTGCACCGAGCATTCCACGATCCACTAATTCCTGCACTCAGCAGATGGCATCCTCATGGCAAAGTATCAGCGATAAAGCACTACATTAGTGTTCCGGAAACAGAGAGAACTTTTGACCCCATCTCCTGTGATTACATAATATTTAAATCACACATCATATTGTAACCAGGATACTTGCTTATAATGATCGATATGTTTCTGGGGTGGGATGATTCTCTGTTAGGAATGTCAAACATCACAGCAGCATAAATTTGATTAAGGCTAGAATTCTGTAGATTGTGTGCAATCCCGCACTGTAATATCTACACAAAAATGTCCCCAAAGCGTTTGGTAGATGATATTACCCTGGGAAATAGGTTATTCCACAAAAATGGAAATAAAGCCAGACAAATACTGCAATTCAGGAGTATACAAAATAAACTGAAATGGCTGAGACAAGTTTTATATAGGACAAATGAGGAGCAGATCCATGACAAGTTTTAGGGAGTAATCCTATGATAGAAAAGGAAGTGCATATACAATGCACTTCTAATGGAGAAGCATAAGTTATGTCACCTAAATGAAAGCATGGAAGTGTGGTGTAGAGCCCCAAAGGGAGAACCTAGAAATTTTGAACCACAAAAAAACACAGGTCCACAATCTTAATGAAACAAAATAAATTTAGCCCTAAATGGTTTTTTGACATTTTTCCAGAATTGCTGGTGTAATGTATGCCAACTGTGGCATGCTCTCCTGCTGCTGACTGAGCCACACCTCACCTCAGATCTGCTGGTCTGGCGGATTCACTGCTGGTTGCACAGTAAATGACCAACACTTGGAAGTGAGTTGCTGGTTCTTCCACAAGATAGAGTGGCCTTCAAAATATTTGAATTTAATAGTGATGTTCTTTTTTCTATTAAGAAAATAATATATTTTACAAGTCTATATCTTTTAGTGTATTCTTTGGTAAGCTTTAGTTCATAAGGCACAGTTTTTCTATCCATTATACAAGCCTAATTGTAACAATACTACTTCTATTTATTATTATTATTATTATTATTGTTATTATTAAATACTGCCATTTCATGTGCCTGATGTGTAGATAATATTAACAGATTCAGTGATTACTTGGTAAGTTTGGGTCCACTGCACATGGACTACATGTCATATCTAAAAAGTTGTCCCATTAGTAAGAAATTTTACTGAATTTAATCCTGTTTTATAATTTGAATGTGTATATTTGTAATTTAACTTATTTCTACTTTTTAATAATTATAACTAGAAGAAGGAAAAATACAATAATAAAAAATTGAAACTTGAAGGCAATGTTTCCCACATCAGTGCTGCCTGTAAGCTGGAACTCAAATCTTTGTATTAACTTTCAACCAGTTATTAAGTGACGTGCTGATTAGACATAGATTTCAATATTGACACTGAATTTTGCTTCACAAGTTCGAAGTTTCTTTGTGAGTGAACCTTTAAAATAATTTTTACTTTTTAAATTTTTTGAGCTCAATGTCGTTAACAAGCATCTATCACTCTTTATGTTTCTCTAATCGTTATTGCAGATATCTCATGAAGACAATGAACAAAGACCATATTTTTAACGATCTAGACAGTTTTATTTGCTTCAAAAGTTTCATTGGAGTGAAGGATGATCCCAGTACATTCATTTCTGCTAATATTTATTCTATGTAGATCCTACTAATACCATGTGAACACATTTGTGTAGCTACTGTTGCATTTTTAGCATTTGCAAGGAAGAATGCTCTAGTCACTAACACTAGTAAGCATAACCCAGGGGCAAGAAGTAACACCATTCAAAGCAGAACTAAATACCCAATCTGTGACAAGCTGGTGTCCACGGTTCTTCAAATTGTCATGGTGTAAAGACTGTTCCATTAAATTTTTGGCATTCACCCACATAAATTTTGCTTTTTCTTCTTCTTCTTCTTCTTCTTCTTCTTCTTCTAATATTTTGGCTGAATACCATCCAGCCATCTTCAGAGAGATCAGAGGTGACTGACACTCAAGCACTTGCTCTGTCATTTTTAACTCTAAGACTCAGCCACTGAATATGCGGCCTTAATGAGCTACAACAGATTTCTGCTTGTAATGCATTGTATGAGGTTTGCTAATATTTCCACTCAAAATGAAAGGAAAATCTTGACAGCATAACCGCTGTCAGAAAGTGTCCACATTTCTTTGCAATCAACCTGAAGTGATCATATAATCCTGCTGATTATGTGACAATCGATGAAATGTACACAAGCTGCCAGTAGTGGAAGACATGTTAAAGAAAAAAATTGACCATCCTAGGCACTCTGCACAAGAAGGAAAGAGAGATCCCTCCTGAATTTCACATCTAAGAGATCAACCTGTGGAGTTTCAAAACTTGGCTTCCAAGCTAATAAATCTCTTGTCTTGTACCCAACAAAAAGTAATTGTTCACTGATACTCGTGTCCACAATGCATGATATCAACCCTGAAACAGGAAATCCAGGTATCACTATTAAATTACAATCACACTGAAGGAGGAATGAATACTGTGGATAAAATGATTATAGGTTATGCTGTTTCCAAATTTAGGAGTTGGCCTATGGTGTTAGTTTATAGTATGCTGAACATGTGTGTTGTGTTGTGGTCTTCAGTCCAGAGACTGGTTTGATGCAGCTCTCCGTGCTACTCTGTCCTGTGCAAGCTTCTTCATCTCCCAGTACCTACTGCAACCTAGATCCTTCAGTATCTGTTTAGTGTATTCATCTCTTGGTCTCCCTCTACGATTTTTAGCCTCTACATTGCCCTCCAATACTAAATTTGTGATCACTTGATTCCTCGGAACATGTCCTACCAACCAGTCCCTTTTTCTTGTCAAGTTGTGCCACAAACTCCTCTTCTCCCCTATTCTACTCCGTACCTCCTCATTAGTTATGTGATCTACCCATCTAATCTTCAGCATTCTTCTGTAGCACCACATTTCGAAAGCTTCTATTCTCTTCTTGTCCAAACTATTTATTGTCCATGTTTCACTTCCATACATGGCTACACTCCATACAAATACTTTCAGAAACGACTTCCTGACACTCAATGTTAACAAATTTCTCTTCTTCAGAAACACTTTCCTTGCCATTGCCAGTCTACATATTATATCCTCTCTACTTTGACCATCATCAGTTATTTTGCTCCCCAAATAGCAAAATTCCTTTACTACTTTAAGTGTCTCATTTCCTAACCTAATTTCCTAACCTAATTTGCTCAGCATCACCCGATTCCACTACATTCCATTATCCTCATTTTGCTTTTGTTGATGTTCATCTTATATCCTCCTTTCAAAACACTGTCCATTCCGTTCAACTGCTCTTCCAAGTCCATTGCTGTCCCTGACAGAATTACAACATCATCGGCGAACCTCAAAGTTTTTATTTTTTCTCCTTGGATTTTAATACCTACTCCGAATTCTTCTTTTGTTTCCTTCACTGCTTGCTCAATATACAGAATGAATAACATTGGGAAGAGGCAACAACCCTGTCTCAATCCATTCCCAACCACTGCTTCCCTTTTAAGTCCCTCGACTCTTATAACTGCCATCTGGTTTCCGTACAAATTGTAAGTAGCCTTTCGCTCCCTGTATTTTACCCCTGCCACCTTCAGAATTTGAAAGAAAGTATTACAATTAACATTGTCAAAAGCTTTCTCTAAGTCTACAAATGCTAGAAACATAGGTTTGCCTTTCCTTAATCTTTCTTCTAAGGTAAGTCGTAGGGACAGTATTGCCTCACGTGTTCCAATATTTCTGTGGAATCCAATCTGATCTTCCCTGACGTTGGCTTCTACCAGTTTTTCCATTAGTCTGTAAAGAATTCGCGTTAGTATTTTGCATCCATGACTTTTTAAACTGATTGTTTGGTAATTTTCACATCTGCCAGCACATGCTTTCTTTGGGACTGGAATTTATTTATTCTTCTTGAAGTCTGAGGGTATTTCGGCTGTCTTATACATCTTGCTCACCAGATAGTAGAGTTTTGTCAGGACTGGCTCTCCCAAGGCTGTCAGTAGTTCTAATGGAATGTTATCTACTCTCAGGGCCTTGTTTCAACTCAGGTCTTTCAGTGATCTGTCAAACTCCTCACGCAGTATCTTATCTCCCATTTCATCTTCATCTACATGCTATTGCATTTCAATAATATTGTCCTCAAGTACATTGTCCTTGTATAGACCCTCTATATACTCCATCCAGCCTTCTGCTTTCCCCACTTTGCTTAGAACTGGGTTTCCATCTGAGCTCTTGATATTCATACAAGTGGTTCTTTTTCCTCCAAAGGTCTCTTTAATTTTCCTGTAGGCAGTATCTATCTTACCCCAAGCGAGATAAACCTCTACATCCTTACATTTGTCCTCTAGCCATCCCTGCTTAGCCATTTTGCACTTATGCTGAACATAACTGGGCCAAATTGCCAAATTTTGTATTCACTTTCGCAACCAAAAGGAAATGTCATAATTCAATGTATTTATCTGAAGAATTTCCATTGGCAAATGAACACTTGAAGAATAGAAATTCAGGTATCAGTCCTCATTGAGATGATTTCCAACCTAAGAAAGAAATTCCCTTCAGAAGCTGTCATTGACACACCAGAGCCATCAGAGATGAAGAAGAATGGGTGTTACATGTGTGTGGAAGGAAAAAAAAGGCAACTCCATGATAAAAGTTTGTATGAAGTGCAGCACGTTTACTTGTCAAGCACATCTGACTACAGAGCCTTTGTGTGTTGCATGTCATAGAGAGGAGACTGACTAGATGTGTTGTGTCAGCTGCCTAATGACACTCTTATCAATGGTCATGTGAGTATTGTCACACCCATTGCTCGGTTGGTTGATTTGGGGGAAGGGACAAAACAATGAGGTCATTGGTCCCACTGGATTATGCAAGAATGGGGAAGAAAATTAGCCATACCCTTTCAAAGGAACCATCGCAGCATTTGCTTGAAGTGAATCAAGGAAAACCTAAATCAGGATATCTGTTCGCAGGTTTGAACCATTATCTCCCAAATGTAAGTCCAGTATGCTAACCACTTTACCACCTCCCTCAGTGTGTCACTCACATGAAAGAGATCCTGGACCTACACACCGCACAGACAACTGTATAGACAGACATATGGTAAGGGCTACAGTGGCAGTTCGTACAGCTACCACACACAGATAAGAGGTCTTGTGAGCCCATATGTGCCAACATGAACTGTTGAAAATTGGTTATTAGCAGTCAGGCTAGCCTATCTTCCACCCATGGCACAGCATCGACTTGCACTGTTCGTGCTATCAGAGGATCATTTGGAAGACAGCATGGTGTGTGATAGACTTCAATGATGAAAGCAGATTCTGCCTGCAAGCAAGTGATGCTCATTTGCGTGTATGACAGACCTGGTGAGCGATGTCTCATAAACTTATTTCATTCGAGGCATACTGGTCCCACCACAGTCCTTACATTTGGGGTTGCGATAAGCTACAATTCTCGTTTATCTTTGCATTTATGAAAGGGATGTGAACCATTGATCTGTATGGGCAGAATGTTGTTAGCCCAGGTTTTTTTGCCATTCTTGCACCATGAAAATGATGTGTTGTTCAAACAGGATAACGCTAGCCCAAACAGTGCCCATGGAACTCAACATGCTCTGCAAGACCTGAAGAAAATTCTTGGGCCAGCACTTTCTCCACACTTGTCCCCAATGGAGCCCGAGCTGGAGATGATGGTTGACGAATGGCACGAGTCATTTCTTGTCCCAACAGCTCTTACAAAACTGCAAGAACAGGTCTGGCAGGTGTAGCATAGTGTATTCCTGTACAATATTCACCATCTGTATGATGGAATGGATGCCAGAGTCAGTATCCGCATTGACACATTTGGAGGCTGCACCACGTACTAAAATAGAAATTTCAGCATGGGCCGATATCTGAGACCTCAGTACCACTTCGGCTACCAACCTGTAAATTTAGTCATTTCATGTACTCCATACACACTGTAGCAACAATAAATCTTGAGTGTGAATGTTTCAACAAATCTTGAGTGAATTGGAAACCTCTGAAAGGGTTTACCTAATTCTTTTTCCAAGAGTGTATTTTCACACAAGTCACTTTCACTTTTAATTATGACAAAATCTGTATAAACCTGAAGTAAATATGTGGATAATGTCAAATGCATGGAAGAAACCAACACAGTTGCTCTCACAGCAGCAAAATACATAATACACATTGGACATATATATAGCTACGTGTAGCGACAAACACATTTTCTCTCAAAACATTAACAGCATCTTGTTAACAGGGACATTATGCAAATAATTCAGATGTCCACATCATATCAGTGTTGAAGATGATGCTGGGAAGATGGTTAAATTAGCTTACATTGCAAACTCTGGTAATTGTAAAAACCTGGTAGGGAAATACGTGGAGGCCATACCGCATATGATTAACAAACCAGAGGAGCAGTCAGCTGTCTATTATGAGCAAAGAATCCACTTTCAGGACAAAAAGCCAATATTGGCTGAAGCTGGCAAAATTCCTCAGAATGCAGTGAAAAAACTATGCTTGAAGAGTTTAGCCTGTTCAGAGAAAGTAGTCCTCAAATTATGACCTAATCAATGTAGTTTTAATTTCAAATTCACCTAGTAAATGACGACAAGAAGTAAAACACAGCAGTTATTAGAAGAAAATAATCAGTTTTTGAAAATATAATGCAACTGAATAAATAAAAAGTCTACTCAGCAACCTTTGGCAGGAGAACAATCATATAGAGGGTATTACAGTTTGTAAGTTTTGGGAGCCAGTGGCCCCTCTCCTGGCAGAAGAGTTGAAGGGGAAGGAAGAGGGGTGACGGAGATGGCCTGATGAATTTTAGTAAAAGTAGTAAATTTGGAAAAGTCAACCAAAACAAGGGGCTATGGCTGCATGAAGTCTTCCAAATTTTCCCATCTCTACTCCTTTTTTCTAAACCTCACCATTTCTTTTCCTTGACCACTCTTCCTTCCCCTTCAACATTTCTGCCACAAGGAAGGTCCACTGGCTCCATGAGCTTGTAAACTTTAAGACCTTCTATATATTAGACTCTCTATGTATCCAATTACATTATGAATTATCAGAAGAGTAAGTCAACTGAGGACATAAAGACAAGATAGACACTCGACACAGTGAAGGTGGGACATTCGATGCGCTCTGAGCATCGGTCAACCACAAAATACCTCGACCCAACTGAATTATGGCTCCTCCTCTCAAATGTCGTCAACCTTCTGTCATTACCTTCTTATGACACAATACAATTACAGCCTTAATTAATCATGTTTCCCCTCTCTTTAAGTCATCTGAATTCATCACCATTCCCTTTTACTTATTTATGTAGATAGTCCCTGTGAGTTAGTATGGATAGGTTATATTTGACAACTTGAACAAATTAATGACTAGCTCATTTTACCAACCACCTGGAAGAGTTGCTGAACAGCTCAAAGACATGCTCAGTCATTTCAAATTGGTACCCCAGTCATAGAATTACAGATGGTGATGACTTCAATCTACCCTCCATATGTTGGCTAAAATAGACATCACAAATTGATTGTAAGTATAAGATGTCATCTCAGATCGTACCAAAAGCATTCTCAGATAAGTATTTCAACAATAATTATTAGCTCAGGGTCCCACTTTAAGCATAAATTGTTTCAAAAGCATAATAGACCAATTACCAACAAATAATCCTGAGCAAATAGGGAGCATTAGACTGATACATGGGTTAGCGTCCAGACATATATTGTAGTGAATCTAGATATCATAAGATCCAAGCACACAAAAATAAACACTATATAAACGCTATATACATATATAAAAGCAGATAAAAATTGTGGTTGACCCCTTTTTAAGAGACAGCCTCAACTTCTTCTAATCTGACTATGTAGACCTAGACAAGATGTTATGGATTTGAATAAATAGAATCGGTGGCAGTTGTGGGCTATATATCAAATAAAATGATAAGAGAACCTTCATAGTACACAAAACAGGTCAGAACACTATTACAGGAGCTATGAGGAAATGCACGCCAAATGTAAAATAATGTAAAATCCCAAAACTGGCAAAAAAGGTTTTACAAAAACTGGAAATTTAGTGCAAACTGCAGTGAGAGAGGCTTTTAATAGTTACCACAATGAAACTGTCCTTAAATCTGGCAGAATTGAAAGTGATTCTGGTTGTATGTAAAGTACAACAGTGCCAACATGCAATCAATACCTTCACTGCATGATAACAATGGTGATGTTACTGATGAAGTGCCACAAAAGCTGAGTTACGATGCATAGTTTTCTTTGCTGACACAATTTCAAAAACCAAGTAAATATTCCAGTATTCAAAACAAGAATGACTGCCAACATTACTAACTTAGTTATAGGTGTCCTCCATGTTGAGAAGCAGCTTACATCACTCAATAAATGCAAGGCCTCCAGTCCAGGTTGTATACCACTCAGGTTCGTTTCAGAGCATGCTGATACAATAACTCCATGATTAGCAATCATACACAGCCGTTTGCTCTTCGTAAGATCCACACCTGAAGAATAAGCTGCAAAATTTGCACCAATACAAAGAAAAGGAATGGGAGTAATTTGCTCAATTACAGACCTATATCAATTATGCAGATTTGGTGCAGGATTTTTGAACATAAACTGTGTGTGTTCATCATGAATTTCCTCCAGGTAAACAATCTGTTGACACACAGTCAGCATGGATTTGGAAAATATTTTTCTCATGGAGCACCGCAATACAACTAGCACTTTAGTTCCATATAGTAATGAGTGCTATCGACAGGGGGATCTCAAAATGATGCCATAATTTTAGATTTTCAGAAGGCTTTCAACACTATTCCTCAGACGTGACTTCTAATAAAATTGCATCACATCTTAGTTGTGCACTGGATTCATGATTTCCTGTGAGAAAGGTCATTGACTATAATAATTTATGGAAAGCCATCAAGTAAAATGGAAGTAATATCTGGTGATCTCCACCAGAGCGTTATAGGCCCTCTGCTGTTCCTGATCTACACAAATGAATTAGGAAACAATCTGAGCAGCCCTCTTAGATTGTTAGCAGTTGATGCCGTCATTTACCGTCGTGTAAAGTTGTCAGATGATCAATACGAATTGCAAAATGTTTTAGATAAGATATTTGTATGGTGCAAAGAGTGGCATTTGTCTCTCAATAAGGAGAAATGAGATCATCCACACGAGTATGAGGGGATACCCGCCAAATTTTGGTTTCTCAATACATCAAAATAAAGGCTGCTAATTAAGCTTAATACCTAAAATTAGAATTACAGATGAATTAAATCAGAATGATCATATAGACTATGCTGTGAGGAAACCAAACCAATGACTGCAATTTATTGGCAGAACACTTGGAGAGTGCCAAAGGTCTACAAGAGAGACTGCATATAATCAAGCACATCCACCATCTTCTGAAGTATTGCTGTGCTTTGTGAGATCTGTGCAAGACATTACTGACATAGGACAACAATCAGTTCAAACAAGGGCCGTTCGATTAGTATTATAGTGAAATTAGGGGAGACAGGGTCATGGATATAATACGCGAATTGGGGTGTCAATCATTAAAACCAAGCCCTTTTTCATTGCAGTCAGATCTTCTGATGAAACTTCTGTGGTGTCACCGCCAGACACCACACTTGCTAGGTGGTAGCCTTTAAATCGGCCGCGGTCCGATAGTATACGTCGGACCTGTGTGTCGCCACTGTCAGTGATTGCAGACCGAGCGCCGCCACACGGCAGGTCGGGAGAGACATCCTAGCACTCGTCCCCAGTTGTACAGCCGACTTTGCTAGCGAAGCTACACTGACAAATACGCTCTCATTTGCCAAGATGATAGTTAGCATAGCCTTCAGCTACATCATTTGCTACGACCTAGCAAGGCGCCATGACCAGTTTATATTGAGATTATATAATGTATCAACAAGAGCGATGTTCTCCAATTATGGGTTAAAGTTAAGTATTACATCAACTCTGTACTTTATTTATTAGAATCAACTACTTTAATCTGTTCCAGACCTCACGCCAGCCTGCGTGAGTTAAACGCATGCTATTTGGCTACAAGTCATAGTGGATTGGCTGTCTGGTCAGTCCACTACAACTTCAATCACCAGCTTTCTCCTAGAGTGTGAAAATATTTTGTTGCCACCCACCTACATAGCGAGAAATGATCATCATCTTCACCAACACCAAATAAATTAGAGCTCACAGGGTGTGACTGAAGTGTTCATTTTTCGCTCATGCTGTCCGTGAGTGGAATGGAAAAGATAGCTTGAAGATGGGTAGACAAACAATCTGCCACACAGTTTATTGTGAACTCCAGATCAGTCATGTGGATGTAGATTGTGTCAAGCATCACAGTACTGTATTTGAACATTAATGGCTTGTTTCTCCTACTCATCCACATTCACTTACATTTTTGTACATGTAAAACAAGCTGCCATTCATCACAATAAACAGAAATTCAGTCCAAGTCAACATATTTCCTCCTAGAATCCCTAAACAATGTTACTTTTCTGTGTATTACAGTGTCATCAGCAGATGGTACTCTAGGTAAAGTGACCAAAAGGCGAAGCAGCTGAACATAATGCATGTAAGTATAGAAGAATATAAAGATATCTTATTTGCTAATGGTTCTACCGGTCTACTAAAAGTTGAAAACAGCGAGAAGCTGCAACGGGCTGTTAACTGATCTACAAATCGAATCAGCAGTCTGGCAGACCACATCCACCAATAAGATTGTATACAACAATAGAACAACCCACATAATCTGCAAACATTCACTGCAACTGTGTTTTCCTTAAGGGTGATAAAGTGGTGAGTAGCCCTGTTACAAAAGTCAGTGGTGTTTGGCTGTGAGCGGCTATGAAACAGCTTCCTACTGGTCCACTTATTACGTTTAATCCACCACAGAAAATCTTGTTCCTAGAGACTGGATACTTGGTGACAGAACTCAACAATTCACAAGTGTGGCAGTAAACAAAACAATTATGTGCAGTGTCTCTGCTGCAGAGAGATGCTATGTATGCTGCTGTAAAAAATTTTCAACCTCCTTCCCACTGAGCTGAAAACCTTATGTTTTTTTCTTATTTAGTTCAGCTTTGAATAGTTATTTACTATTCCATAATTGTCCCTTTAATCACTATGTTGTACAATATGTTTATAAACAACTTATCCAACAGAAGATATACCTAACAAGTTGCATAACTGACAAAAGATTAATAAAAGTATTTCAGCTGACAATGCAGCTTCACATGCACACATATCAATCTTAGACGACTCTTCACATGATCCCTGGGTGGTACTACAAAACCAACACATCAAAAGCCCTTTACCAGGTCCAAACATCTGCAGAAATGAGACCAAGTATTAAAACATGTCAACTGAACACCTAAGGCATTAGTTGAACCTAATGCCAAATTCTAGGGAAGATGCTGTCTAAGCATGTTATCAACATGGTTGTCCAACAACAAAGTCATACAAGTAATGGAGATCAGCTATGGGCAAGAGGAAAGTGGCTAGCAAGCATCAATGTGCAGTAGCGTGTGTGGCAAGAAAGGTCAGTAGAGGTTGTGGGCAAGTGCTAGAGTGTACTGGAGAATATGAAATCCACTGGCAATCCACAGTCTGTGACAAAGGGTCAAAAGGAATAAATAAAGAGCTTCTTCTGCACAAGATTAATGCAGCATTGAGTGAAATAGAGACTAACATTGACAATGCACCTCAAATAAATGTAGATAATGGAACTTTCAGGAGAATCAAAAAAGGGCACAGGGTGTTCACCTTGCTTGGGTTCCAACAGTTCAAACTTTTCAAACATTTATTTCACAAACATTAAACCAAACAGGGCAAAGTAGACACGTGCGTTAGCCACATGTAATGTTAAGCAAATGTATGGGTCATTTGTGTAATCAAAATTTATTGCAACTGTGAAGAATTTTAACCACATTCTTAAAAAAAATTTGGTTGTGTGAAAAAGAGCAGGATTAAAAATAAAAATTTCCAACTTATGCCAGAGACAGAGTGCAAAACAAATGGCCAGAAATTCCACAAGTCAAAGTCATAATATGTGAAGTCTTTATTCAGTAAACTAAATGAAGTTATCAAAGGAGGCCGCTCAGAAATTGAAATTGTCAGAAATGCGTCAGAAGTTACAATGAACACTACCTAGCGCAAACCTGTCACTGAAGTGAAAGAGGATTTATAAAGGGAGGAAAAATAGAATCATGAATACATTTTAATGTCTTTCGTGTGAGGAAGATGGGAGCTATTACAGAAAATCTACATCCTTGCATTTTCAATATTTACTCTTAATGATCTGTGTATTGACACTGCTGTAAACAATCAAAGTAAACCCACTAAAGGCCAGGCACTGTTAAAGTTCAGAGTTTAGGAGAGTATGTATGAGCAGAGTGTATTCATTTTTGGATGACTTAACATCAGTTTGGTTCTCAGAATTCACTGATTCTGAATAGGTTTGTCAATGCATTCTTTCACACTTCTGTTCCTTCCACTAGTCAGACAGAAATGAAGAGGAGAGTGTTTCAGGATTCGTCAAGGGAGACGATTAGGTTACTCCATTCGTAAATATGAGTTTGGGAAATGCATCTTTAAGTAAGTCGGGGGAAGATGCTGGGCTCCAGGAGAATAATGATGATTAAAATGCTCTGACCAGCACTCAAAGTATGAGTCAAACATTAGGGGACATGCCTGAAGCTAAACAGAAGAAACAGGTAAAAATATAAGGGTGTTATGTCGATCTATTTTAAGAACATCTTGTCCAATCAGATGATGTGCTTGTAAAACTCAAGTTAAGAATCATGAGCCATTCCATAGTAAATTGTACCCAGTACCCTTGCCCTAGAAAGCCATAGTTAATAAAGCAATTAAGGGTGTGTAGAAGAATCAGATTATTTAACACTCAGATAGTGAAAGTTCTAATGCAATCCACACTGTAACAAAAAGGGATGGCAGTGTGCATTTACTAACTGATGCCCATGGACAAATGATGCAGTTTACTGTACAATGTGACCAACTGGAGGATGAAGGTATAGCAGGAAGAACACAGCCTTTCTGTGGAATGGAAGGTGTTAGCAGTTTAAAAGGATGGCCTTCGGGCTGTCAGTATCATCAGTGGCCTTTATGACAGCACTCACAGAAGTTCTAAGAGAAGAATTATTGATACACTTATCACCTACATAATGTTGTTCTAATTAGTACTTTAGGGCGAACATTTATACATTCTATGTCGTGTAATGTAAGCGTTTAGTGGATGGGTAAATAAGAATTTGCCAAATCGCTTGTTTCCTCGGGCATGTAATTTCTTTGCATGGAATCAAACCTGATCCAATGAAAATGGAACCAGTGAGAAATTTTCCTGCACAAAAATGATGTAATCAACTGAAAATCTCTCAGTTTGTGCAATTTCTATCACAGTATTTATCCTCGATTTTTTTATCTTCACAAGTACATCTCCACTGGAAATGGAATAAGGAATATCAAGAAGCATTTGAGTTAATTAAAAACCAATTGCATGAGGCACCGATACTTCATCATCCTGATTGAAGCAAAAATTTCTACACTGGAACCGATTCAATTTATTCCTACTGCTAGCTTAGTACATTTAATCCACCACGGAAAATGAATGAGTATAGCAGTCTCTCTAAATAGCCACATTACAAGTATTTAGAAACATTCTAGAGAAACACTCCAGCACTTTGCCTTCTTTTCAATTGTAAATGTACTGAATCACAGTAATAGAGGGGAACAATGAAAGAATCGAAGTGCGCAAACATGTCATAGCAGTACTCAGGCAGCAGTAGCTTGCTGCGACAGATGCAGCAACAGATAAGTAACCACATTTGTCATTTACGAGTTCCTAACCAGGAGCGAATTTTATTATATCATCTGTCTACTTTAATAGTTTAATTTCTTGAGTTTCTGCGTGTAAATTTAACATCTAATAGCCACAGTTCTCGTGTTTTCATTTGCGTCAGAAAGTAAACTGATTTTGTGACATATTACAAGTTCCAGATCAGGGTCAAATTATTTAGTTTGACCTGAGTGCTTCGGTAGTTAGGTTTCTGAACATACGCGTATTACTAGACACAGTTTGTGTTTTTGGCAGGTTCTATAGTAGAATTGCACAGCATGTGCTGACAGTTTGTTTATCTGCATAGTTTAGTCTTCCATGGTCTTTTGTATGGACAGGGATTGTGATTGTTGTATGCGGATGTGAGCCGAGTTGGTGACACTTCGCTCTCAGCTACAGGCTGTGATGGCTTCCGTTACAGAGCTTGAGGCTGCAGTGGATGGGCACCACTGTTGTGGGCCGGCTGTGGGGACACAACGGACGTCCAGCACGTCAGAGTCTTCTGATCAGTCCTCACCAGTGGCCAACCCAGTTACTGCTCGCACTGAGGCTGACCCCTCACCTGTTGTCGAGTGGGAGGTTGCCCCGGGGCGAAGCACATGGTGAAAGACTTCCCAGGTGGCCACACATAATGCCTCTCCGGTTTGTCTGACAAACAGGTTCCAGGTTCTGTCTGTGGCTGACACTGTCACTGAGCCAGATGCTGTCACCTGTCCTGTTTCAGAGGAAACCACTCAGCCTCCAAGATCTGGGCAATCACAGAGGCTGAGATTATTGGTAGTTTGGAGCTCCAAGGTTAGGTGCATTATAGGGCCCCCTTAGGGACTTGGATGAGAAGAATGGTAAGAAATCCAGTGTGCATTTCGTGTGCATACCGGGTGGAGTCACTCCAGATGTGGAAAGGGTACTCCCAGATGCCATGAAGAGCACAGCATTCAGCCAACTGTAGGTGGTTGCTCAAGTTGGTACCAATTACACTTGTCACTTTGGATCAAAAGAGATTCTCTTTGGTTTCGAGCAGCTAACAGAAGTGGTAAAGGCTGCCATTCTTGCTTGCAAGATTAAAGCAGAGCTGACCATTTGCAGCATAGCCGTCAGGGGCAATTCCGGACCTCTGGTACAGAGCCGAGTGAAGGGTCTGAATCAGAGGCTCAGATGGTTCTGTGACCGTGTAGGCTGCTGATTCCTCGACTTGCGCCAAAGGGTGGTTGGGTTTCGGGTTCCACTGAATAGGTCAGGTGCCCACCACATACAGGTGGTGGATAACAGGTAGCAGGGTCTGTGTGGCATCGACTGGGCAGTTTTTTACGTTAGAGGGTCTCGGGAAAAAAACACAAAAAGCACTTGAGTTACAAAGGGTGGAGGCTGAACACAGCAAAAATGTAGATACAGGAACCACTGGTATAACAGTTGTAAATTGTCGTAGCTGTGTTGGGAAAGTACCAGAGCTCCAAGCGCTAATAGAAAGCACTGATGCTTAAATTGTTATAGGCCCTGAAAGCTGGCTAAAGCTGGATATAAGCTCAGCCAAAATTTTTGTGAAGAACCTAATGGTGTTCCAAAAGGATAGGCTAAACATGGTTGGCGGAGGCGTGTTTGTTGCTGTCAGAAGTAGTTTAACTTGTCACGAAATTGAAGTAGATACATCCTGTGAATTAGTATGGGCAGAAGTCATTGTTGGCAAATGGAATAAAATAATAATTGTATCCTTTTACCGACCTCCCAATTCAGATGGCACAGTTTCTGAAAGGATCACAGAAAACTTGAGTTTGATTTTAAACACATACCCGAATCATATGATAATAGTTGGTGGTGACTTTAATTTACCCTCGATATGTTGGTGAAAATACATGTTTAATTCTGGAGGTACGCATAAAATATCATCTGAAATTGTGCTAAACACATTCTCTGAAAATGATCTCGAGCAATTAGTTCATGAGCCCACGTGAATAGTAAACGGTTGTGAAAACACGCTTGACCTCTTAGCAAGAAATAATCCTGAGTTAATAACGAGCATAAAAACTGATTCAGGGATTAGTGAACACAGGACTGTTGTAGCAAGACTGAATATTGTAATCCCCAAATCATCATTCTTGTGAAACACAACTAGCTCTCTATTCACATGAAGTGCTGAGTGCTATTGACAAGGGATTTCAGATTGATTCCATATTTCTGGATTTCCATAAGGCTTTTGACACTGTAGGTACTACACAAGCAGCTTGTAGTGAAATTGTGTGATTATGGAATATCATCTCAGTTATGTGACTGGATCTGTGATTTCCGTCAGAGAGGTCACAGTTCATTGTAATTGTAGGAAAGTCATAGAGTAAAACAGAAGTGATTTCTGGCATTCCCCAAGGTAGTGTTGTAGGCCCTTTGCTGTTGCTTATCTATATAAACAATTTGGGAGAGAATCTGAGCGGCTGTCTTCAGTTGTTTGCAGATGATGCTGTCATTTATCGACTAATAAAGTCATCAGAAGATCAAAACAAACTGCAAAACGATTTAGAAAAATAGGATCAGAATGGTAGGAAAAGTGGCAGTTGGCTCTGAATAATGAAAAGTGTGAGGTTATCCACATGAGTGCTAGAAGGAACTCATTAAACTTCAGTTACACGATAAATCAGTGTAATCTAAAAGCTGTAAATTCAACTAAATACCTAGGTATTACAATTATGACCAATTTAAATTGGAAGGAACACACAGAAAATTATGTAGGGAAGGCTAACCAAAGACTGTGTTTTATTGGCAAGACACTTAGAAAATGTAACAGACCTACTAACAAGACTGCCGACACTATGCTTGTTCGCCCACTTTTAGAATACTGTTGCACAGTGTGGGATCCTCACCAGATAGCACTGACTGAGTACATCGAAAAACTTTATAGAAAAGCAGCAGGTTTTGTATTATAGTGAAATATGGGAGAGAGTGACACAGAAATGATATGAGATTTGGGATGGACATCATTAAAAGATAGGTGTTTTTCGTTGCGATAGAATCTTCTCACGAAATTCCAGTAACCAACTTCCTTCTCCGAATGTGAAAATATTTTGTTGACACCGACTTACATAGGGAGGATTGATCACCAAGATAAAATAAGGGAAATCAGAGCTCGTGCGGAAAGATATAGCAGAATGAAGAACCTTCCACAACTAGGAACTGCTTCTATCATTAGCCATAAATTAGTGGATTGAGTTAATGATTTATGATCACCTAACAACCATGTATGCAAACAAGATCTACACTAATCAATGTTCATGTACCCAAAATTCTGACACATTAAGTAAGAAATGTGCATAGAGTGGACGTGCACGGATACATGCATCTGATGGAGAAAAATCTGTAGCCAATGGTTAGTGTAATAAAAATAGACAATAGCCCCAATGAAGATGCACTAATATTAATAACTCAAGGCTTATTATGTTAAAAAAGTCACTTTACAATCAGACAGTATTGCGAAACTAACTTTAGGCACAGAAGTTGCTTACATAACAATGAATGACATCATCACTTATTAAACTAATGCTGTTCGAGTAACTGACCTTCAAGTTAACTCTTACACTGGGCTACTGGAGATTCAGCTGTATGTCCAGGAACCCGGTACCAGTTGCAAGTTGCCTAATTAATGCCTTCCAGAAACTACAAAAAATATTTTGGATAATTATTGATGGACTTGAACACAACAAGACATTTTTAACATAAGACTACACATCTTAGCGAGTAGGTATTGCCAAGTAGTACAGTGGGAAACAGTGTGCTTGCCAAGGCAGTGTAACTGATCATGTGTGCAAATACCCACACTTTATTAATTGAGTATTTCAGGATGAGTGCACTTACAGACTTCTGATGAACTTCAAGCATGTAAGGAAGAAAAAGTTTAGCAAATGATTGCACTTATGCTTTAAGTGGAACATTTAGCTCATTAACTTATTTGCAAACCAGTCAGAAGTTTAACTCTTGTGTACAACCGGGCATCAGAGTCTAAACAATTAGCAATTTACTGGTACCTGTACAATATCTGGATGGTAAGGTACTAAATTTTCACATATGAATGACAGGAACATGGAAATATCACTATAATTGGTGTACATACCAATGTCGCAATGGTGTTGATATTGTGAGTACAAAGAAATTATTGCAGTAACTTGTGAACAACAAAAAAGCTTGTTGTAATAGAATAAAGGTGACATGTATACTTTCTTGTTAACAGCACATGCACTCTGAACATATTTATGAACAAACCATTGTACTATTACCTATTGTGTTTCAATCACATTCTTCATCACTGTAATACTGAATTTATAAGGGAAACATGGAAGTCGATAACTGACAACTCCAAACTGGGGTAACATTTCCACAAAAATATCTAAACTGATAATCGTATGGACATCACAGAATAATGATGTATTTGTATTATTGCAGATTTATATCCATTAGGTAAGACTAAAGCAAAGCTTCCTAAGTGCAAGCATTTTTTTTTTCACTGCCAGGTAATGAACTAATTGCAAAACAAAGTTTCAAGAATTTACAAAACCCTTACAAAAACTTTCTTCACTACATTGGCAACAAAATAAGCTTTACTGCAAACAACAAGCTTCTAAGGAATCCAATTGACCAATTGGCATCATGACAAGAAACGAACTCACACACAAAATTAATATAAAATTTCTATCTGTGTAGTAATATTTATAACACTTGTATCAAGTGGAATGATGTCCATAATAGATATAAAGGAAACTGACTACTGAGCATCAGTAAGTCTACACTCGACACATGCCATCCATCTGCTCACTAAAAATCCAGAGTGTTTCACAATTCCTATTACAGAGAGGTTCCAGAGCAAACTCTATCCACCAGGTTTCATTACTGAACCCATGTCTGGAAATGTACAAAGTCCCTTCTTCAACTCTTACACACCTGTAACAGGAATTCTGACATGCCCTGGGTACAGCAAGAAAACCCTGTAGCAATTTTACAACAGATTGCATAGTTTACATTAAGTGCATGTAACACCAATGAAAATATCCCAAGAGCATATGGTATTTATGACTACATAAATAAATGACCAAAATAGTGACTTTATCATTTCTTTTATCCATGTAATTCTGAAGTTATGGTAGTATCTGGGAAACTGTTTACTGAGGAGGTACTCTTTTGTGAGGAAGTACAGCAGTACCTCATATACTTTCAACAATGCTCAACTATAAAGTCCTGTCCTCATTTTCATTTCAGTCTTCTCCAAACACCTGCCACCTCCAAATTATTTTTGTGTGCATCAGGAATGTCCAGCCTTTTGCTCAACTTCACAGAAATTTAATAATGCTCCTCCACAGCATGGTCATCACTGTTCTGATACAAGCATGGCTAAAGGTTTCTCCAGCCACATTGTGGAGATACAAAGTAGTATCACAACTACTTCCTCTGCCTCTTGTTCTTGTTCTTGTTCTTCAATACCCGAACAGGTCCTCCCCCATCAGAGAGAAAATTAAATAAGGAAAATGAAAGACACCCTCTGGCCTCGTAACCTATTACCATCGGGGTCGAAAAGATCAAGAGTTGGTCAAGAGAGACCGACAGAAAAGAGAACAGAATACGTCTGACACATGTAAGTGGAAGCAATGTCAGACGTTTCTAAAAAGAAGATTGTGAGACACATATGACTGTTCTGTTTATGGCAAGTGGTACCTGACCATATTTAAAACCAAAGTAATGTCAAATTTAATATGTGAGATTCACATGTTTATGCTGAGCTAACAAGTTGACACAATACCATGTATTCTAACATCACAAGTATATTCTTTGGACATAACACAATTAACAATGGGTAAATATACAAAAGTGAAACATTAAATGATTCAAAAATGTAACAGCACTTTATGCACTGATATATGCTGTTAGATATTCCTTCCAAGTACCTGGTACCTTGCTGATATTAAATTTTTTAAACTGTAATATTTGCAACATAGAAACATTAATGAAATGTAACATCTAAGAAGCCTCTGTAGTCACTACAGAGAGATATAATATTAAATACTAAGTGTTAAAAGAAATTTCTTGACATCTATTACACTTGAAGTAGCTATTCAGATTGTTTGAGCTAATCATAATACACAAGTTAGTACATTCCATATTACTAATCTGGAACATTCGATTGTCTAAAATGCTGACTTAATTATATGAGGGGTGTTCAGTAAGTAACGCAATAATTTTTCTGAAAGCAGGTTGGCTTTATTCAGGATCCCATTACACCATATTATTTCCTATGATCTTTGATACAAAACCCGAGTTTTCAGCACAATTTCTGTTCAATTTGATGGCCTTAAGCCACCTTACTGGGAGGGCTTGTATGCCTCATGACACCATTCTACTAATTGATGACAGCACCATCTTGTTGCATCAACAACTGCCCCCATTATCCACACACTGCTTTCTGCAGAGTGCAGAATGGACAGTTCTTCCTTGTCTACCCAACAGTCTGGACATCGCACCATCTGGATTTTGTCTCTTTGCCCCAATGAAGTATGTGTGCTCCTCTCAGGTGTGCAGATTTGGTGAGGTCTTGCAATGTCACGGAGAAGAAGAGTTCATTTCCATTTTTGTGGTGACGTACATGCTGAAGTTGTTTCTTCAACTTCATGATGGTAGTGCAAAACACTACACCATGATGGAGGTAATCACACAGAATAACAACTTCAAAATTCCAGAAGACCACCACTATGACTTCACTGGTTGAGGATGCAGCTTTGAACATTTTTCTTCAGAGCAGGTGATGTGGTGCCACTCTGTGGATTGCTGTCTTGTTTCTCAGTTCAGAGTGTTTCACCGTCTGACAATGTTTGACAAAAATTATCACTTTAACCCTTGTAATGTGCAGACAGATTGGCACAGGTGGTCATTTGTTGGTCTTTACAGTCTCCAGTTTGGCGGAGCACACCTTTGAGTACCCTAACTGGTGGATGAGTGTGTCTGCACTAACAATAGAGACGTCCAGCTGAGCAGCAAGGTGTTCCATCCTTCGCGATTGCCAGATCACAATCAGAGTGTTCGCATGTTCCAACATTGCAGAATCACAACTGTGTGCAAATGGCATACTTCTTTTATCCACAACCAGGTCTCTGTAGATATTCTGCAAGTGCCTATGAATACCTGTGATGGTCTGCTTTTGCACTGAAAACTCAACAGGTCCCTGCTTGCAATACACCTCTGTTATAGACGCCATTTTTAAGGCACAAATAGTGCTGCCACTTATTGCAACTTTGTGGAATATTCCTTCTTCAGCCCCTATAGCTTTATCATATCCGAAGATGTTAAATGCAGAATTTTTCGAAGTGACATTGGCCGAGAATAGAAATATGTTGCATTACTTATTGAATGCCCCTCCTACATTGTGTTACAAATGCAGACTGTCATTATGTAGAAAATCATCATATAGAAATATCAAAGTTGAGAGATACTACAATTTTGGGTAAACATATTGCTATTGTGGTAATGATATAAATGTGCGCAGGTAACAATTTAACCATGGCAAAATATCGTAATTCCCTGTACACACAGGTTACCTAACACAAAGTGAATATAACTTGCCATAAATTCCTCTGTGTGTTTGTAAATTATTTATTCATAAAAAACATACTTTAGCATAAAATTTAAAAAGTAATGACAATCACATATTTACAATGTCATTAACAAATTCACATCTGCAGTTATTCCTTCTTGACCAGCAGTTATTGTAGCCACATTTGATTATATGCAGATCCACAGCCTCCATATATGATAATCATTTTGTAAAAGAAAATACTGTCCATGAACTGCTTCTTCAAGTTGTAATGCATGTAACAGTGTAACAGACAACTAATATTCAGATTATTAGGACAATGGCAGAATACATTTCAGCAAACACATGTATCCATTACTTATCTGTGAAGTACATTTAGAAGAGTAACCTATAACTGAAATTTTTAATAATACTTTGTAATCATTTAGTGTGTATATTATTGTTACATCTGCTTAAGAGAATTTCTAGCATGAGTGATGAGCCACATTATTATAA
This sequence comes from Schistocerca serialis cubense, assembly GCF_023864345.2. Lineage (NCBI taxonomy): Eukaryota > Metazoa > Arthropoda > Insecta > Orthoptera > Acrididae > Schistocerca > Schistocerca serialis. The sequence goes on from NC_064638.1 coordinate 51,787,216, forward strand.
AAATACGCTCAAATTATGATGCATAATAAATATCTTCCGTATAAATCATATTCAGTATGTTTAAAGACTCAAACTACAAGGTATAAAACAACTTCATACTTCTGACTGCTTTAGAAATGCACAACTATGTTATGACATTAAGCATTTACGAGAGGTTTGAAATTATGTTTGAAGTTTTTTGGAAATCACATAGTGCTCTCATTATGAAACATGGGATATATGCAGTGGGTATAATTTGTGCAACTTGAGCTACACTGCTGCAAGACATATATGCACTGTTTCTGACTGTAATACTCATCCTACAGGGTTAAACTTTTGTTATAAGTGCTAAGCCCCGTGGGATTAGCCGAGCGGTCTAAGGCGCTGCAGTCATGCACTGTGCGGCTGGTCCCGGCGGAGGTTCGAGTCCTCCCTCGGGCATGGGTGTGTGTGTTTGTCCTTAGGATAATTTAGGTTAAGTAGTGTGTAAGCAGAGAGATGCTATGTATGCTGCTGTAAACATTTTTGATCTCCTTGCCACTGAGCTCAAACTCTTATGGAATAGTAAATCTCTTTTAAAAACTAAATGTCCTGACTTTACCTTGAATCAATGTGTTGTACAATATTTTTATAAACAAGTTATCCAACGTAAAATATATTTTTATTAACCTTTTTTCAGTTACTTGTTACTATTTCAGGGGTCAATGCAGCGTCACAAGCACACATGTCAACCTCAAAGGACCCTACATGTGATCCCTGAGTGGCACTAAAAAAGAAACACAAGTGGCTAATCTCCCAACTACATGAGAAGTACATACCAGTCAGGGAACGAATGACTCATCATCACATCAAGAGCTCTTTACCAGGGCCAAAGATCTACAGAAGTGGGACCAAGTAATAAAACACGTCAACTGAACATTGAAGCATTAGTTGCACCAAAGGCCAAATTCTAGCAAAGATACTGTTTAAGCACGTTATCAACATGGTTGTCCAAAAATGATCTCCGTTATTTGTATGTCTTCAGCTACGTGCAAGGGTAAAGTGGCTAGGAAGTGGTGTCGTCGTTACAAAGTACCACTGTACCTAATGAAGGGAAAAGTACCTGTACATCTTCAAATCTAATATCCCTTACAGCATGAATGTGCAAGAGCACGTGGCAAAGGTCAGTAGAGGTTGTGGGTGAGTGTTAGTGTGAACTGGAGAGGATGAAATCCACCGGCAATTCACTCACTGTGATGAAGCATCAAATGGAATAAATAAAGAGTTTCTACTGCATGAGATTAATGCAGCATTAACTGAAGGACAGACTAACATTGATAATGCACCTCAAATAATTGTAGATAATGGAACTTTCATGACAATCAAAAGAGGGCACAGGATGTATGCCTTGGTTGGGTTCAAACAGTTCAAACATCTATTTCAGAGACATTAAACCAAATAGGGCAAAATATACACATGTGTTAGACACATGAAATGTTAAGCACATATATGTGTCATTTGTGTAATCAAAAATTACTCTAAAGGTGAAGAATTTTAAACCATTTTCTTAAAGTTTGGTTTTGTGCAAAACAACGGGATTAAAAATCAAAAATTCCAACATATGCCAGAGACAGAGTGCAAAAACAATGGCCAGAATTTCCACAGGCACAAGGCATAACATGAGAAGTTGTGATTCAGTAAACTAAATGAAGTTTTGGAAACGGGCTGCTCCGAAACTGAAGTTGTTGGAAATGGGTCACAAGTCACAACGAACACTACCAAGTGCAAACCTGTCACTGAAGTGAAAGAAGATTTATAGAGGGAGGTAAAAATAGATTGATAAATACATTTTAATGCCTTTCATGGAAGTCCAAATATGCTGAATTATGGTCGCAACATCTATTTTGGTGAGGAGGACGGGAGCTTTTACAGAAATCTACCTCCATGCATTTTCAGTATTTCCTGTTAACAATTTGCGTATTGCCACTGCTTTAAAAAAATTGAAGAAAACACATTAAGGATAAAGGGTACTTAAAAAATTTCGATTTTTCCACAATATATACAATATATATATAGGGTTTAAAATGAAAAATTACCAATATATAGCAAATTTCAAAGTTACAGTAATGTATGAAGTCATGCCTACTTTATTTCTGTTGCAGAAACCAGTATTATTTCGAAAAGAACTGATAACTTTCTGTTTCCAGTGATGATACATTGTATATGTTGTAACAGTGCAGGTTTCTAGTGTCCATAAATGATTATCTTTGCTAGTATTTACTTTTGTTTTGCTGAAGCAATTTGTTCATGTGTTACTGAATGTTTGTTGCCCAAGTACTACATATATTTGTGGAAGTATATATCATTTAGTGTGCAATAAATGCAAACTATGCCATGCATCAAGAAATTCAATAAAAGGAAATTCCATGGTAACCAGTTCACAAGCAAAGGAAGCCACACTATTGAAAGTAACGTACGTATCATCTCCCGCCAATCCTACTGCTGATTCAAATTTTTGTGTTAACGGTGACACTGTTTGTAGTGGATTTGTTGTTGTTGATGTGGGCACCTTATCTGCTTTGATAAAGGAAGTGGTGAAATGTAAGCAATGTGATGGTATAGGCTGTCTGGAAATAACTGAACAACAAACTAGCAGGAAGGGTTTAGCACCAAAAGTAGTTTTTCTGTGTAGATCCTGCAATAAATCTCGAAAATGACTTCAAACATTGTGCGTAATTCAATGTGATTTTGAAGTTGGTGTACGCATGTGTGCAATACGAAAAGGGAAAAAGGCTATCAAGTGTTTTGTAGTTTGATGGACCTTCCCCCTCCTCGCACTAGGAACAACAAGTACATAAAACACTTTTAGGTGCCTTGACTGTTGTGTCGAAAGCATCTATGAAATGTGCAGTAGAAGAAACTGTAAATATTATTGGAACCAGGGACATTGTTGTTGCATTTGATGGAACATGAAAACATAGAGGACAAGTGGTACTTCTCTAGAGAATGGAAAAGTTGTTGATGTTGAGTGCTTATCTAAGTACTGCCATACCTGCCATGGTAACACTGGAGGACATATTGAACATCAGTGTTCTAAGAATTATGATGGTTACACAGGAGGTATGGAGGAGTGTGGTGGAGCACTTAAAATATTTCTGAGGTCGATTCCCATTTATAATGTTATATACATGAAGTACCTAGGCAATGGGGACTCTAAAGCTTTCAATAAAATTAAAAGAAACAGCATAATCAAATGTCCTTGGACAGGTTTGTCAAGTTGATAAAACAAAGAATGCGAGCAGCTGCTCCTGGGTCATCTGCTAAAATGGCATCCAGAGTACATGGCAGGCCAAGATCAAGACGCAGAGTATTAAAATCGGGACAGGACGTTAAAATGTGGTGGACCGTCACCAACTGCCCACATGGGCAGAACGGTGCCGGCGCAGCCGTCAGCAGATGGCGATGGCTGAATCAGCAGTGTCCAATTCGTAACTGAGCCAAAACGACCTCCTCCCACCGAGAAGGGTGGGAGGAGGACGTCCAAGCCGCGGGAAGAGGTTTCAAGGCCCGAAGCTTGTTCTCCGTAAGTGCAGCCCAATCGGCATGCCACAGCGATAAAATGCGCCGACAAATGACCCTGCTGCAATCTGATGAAGGGACACAACAAGAAGCTGTCCGAGGCTGGAGGACTGCAGCCTTGGCCGCGGCATCTGCAGCTTCATTCCCAGGGATACCGACATGGCCAGGAACCCACATAAAGCTGACCGGAGAACCGTCGTCCACCAGCTGCTGAAGAGAGCATTGGATCCGGTACACGAAAGGGTGAACCGGATACGGATCACTGAGGCTCTGGATGGCCCTCAGGGAATTGGAGCAGATGACATAAGCAGAATGTCGGTGGCAGCAGATGTAAAGAACAGCTTGGTAGAGGGCAATGAGTTCAGCTGTGAAGACCAAACAATGGCCATGGAGCTGGTATTTGAAACTTAGTGCCCCGACAATAAAAGAACACCCGACTCCGTCATTGGTCTTAGAGCCATCTGTGTAAATGAAGGTCATATTAATGAACTTCGAACGAAGTTCGAGGAAACGGGAGTGGTGTACCGAACCGGGGGTAGCCTCCTTTGGGAGCGAGCTGAGGTCAAGGTGAACATGAACCCGAGCCTGGAGCCATGGTGGCGTGTGGCTGTCACTGACTCTAAAGGTTGCAGGGAGTGAAAAATCAAGGTGGTGAAGGAGGCGACGATAGCGGACTCCAGGGGGTAGCAGGGCAGAGACATACAACCCATATTGATGGTCGAGAGAGTCGTAAAAAAAGGTACGATAAGACGGGTGGTCGGGCATTGACAGTAGCCGACAGGCATACGACAAAGCAGTGTATCGCGCTGGTAGGTGAGTGGCAATTCACTGGCTTCAGCATGAAGACTCTCAACGGGAGTAGTATAAAATGCTCCGATCGCAAGACGTAAACCCCGATGTTGTATGGAGTTGAGGCGGCGTAAGATGGACGGCCGTGCCGAGAAGTATATGAAGCCCCCATAATCCAGTTTGGAGCAGACGATCGACCGATATAGATGAAGTAGGATGGTTCAATCCGCTCCCCACGACATACCACTAGGAACACGGAGGACATTTAGAGAACGGGTACAACGGGCAGCCAAATATGACACATGTGGAGACCAGCTACGTTTCCTGTCAAATGTAAGACCTAAAAATTTTGTTGTCTCCACGAATGGGAGAGCAACGGGACCGAGTCATAGGGAGGGTGGGGGAAACTCTTTGTAGCGCCAGTAGTTAATATAGACAGTCTTTTCGGCAGAAAAACGGAAGCCACTGGCGACACTCCAGGAGTAAAGACGGTCAAGAGAACACTGAAGACAGCGCTCCAGGAAACATGTACGCTGCGTGCTGCAATAGATGGTAAAATCGTCCACGAAAAGGGAGCCTGATACATCAGCTGGGAGGCAATCCATTATTGGATTGATCGCAATGGCGAAGAGAGTGACGCTCAAAACTGAGCCCTGTGGCACCCTATTCTCGTGGCAAAAGGTGTCTGACAGGACAGAACCCACACGTACCCTGAACTGTCGATCCATTAAAAAGGAACGAATAAAAAGAGGGAGGCAACCGCGAAGGCCCCATGTATGCATGGTGCGGAGAATGTCCGCCCTCCAACAGGTGTCGTAAGCCTTCTCCAAATCAAAGAACACAGCCGTGGTTGGGCGCTTCCGCAAGAAGTTATTCATAATGAAGGTCGACAAGGTAACCAGATGGTCAACAGCATAGCAGCGCCTAAAAAATCCACATTGTACATTGGTAAGTAGGCATCGAGATTCGAGGAGCCAAACCAAACAAGAGTTAACTATTCGCTCCATCACCTTACAGACACAGCTGGTAAGCGAGATGGGTCGATAACTAGAAGGCAAGTGCTTGTCCTTCCCCGGCTTAGGAATCGGTACAACAATAGACTCATGCCAGCATGCGGGAACATGTCCCTCAATCCAGATGCGATTATAAGTACGAAGAAGGAAACCTTTACCCGCAGGAGAAAGGTTCTTCAGCATCTGCATATGAATAGAATCTGGCCCTGGAGCGGAGGACCATGACCGGGCAAGAGCATTTTCGAGTTCCCGCATGGTGAATGGGGCATTATAACTTTCACGATTCGAGGAGCAGAAGTTAGGTGGCCTAGCCTCCTCTGCCTGTTTTAGGGGGAGGAAGGCAGGGTGGTAATGAGTGGAGCTCAAAACCTCTGTGAAAAAGCGGCTGAAGACATTGGAGACATCCTCAGGGGCCACAAGGACATCATTCGTGACCGTCAAGCCAGAAACTGGTGAGTGGACCTTAGTGCCAGATAGCCGGCACAGGCTACCCCAGACAACAGAAGAAGGAGTAAAACTGTTGAAGGTGCTTGTAAAAGCAGCCCAGCTGGCTTTCTTGCTTTCTTTAATAATACGACGACACTGTGCATGTAATCGTTTATAATTGATACAATTCGCCATTGTAGGGTGGCGTTTAAAGGTGCGTAAAGCACGTCGATGAGCACGTAAAGCGCCTCTACATGCTGCGGTCCACCAGGGGACCGGTACGCGACGTGGAGAAGAAGTAGTGTGAGGGATGGAATATTCAGCAGCAGTGAGAATGACTTCCGTGAGGTGTGCGACCTGACTATCGCAGCTTGTGAAGGTGTGATCCTGGAAGGTCGCCCTGGAAGAGAAGAGCCCCCAGTCTACTTTGGAGATGGTCCAACTAGATGAGCACAGAGAGGGGGTATGCTGCAGGAGATGGATAACACACGGGAAGTGGTCGCTCGAATATGTATCAGAAAGTGCATACCACTCAAACCGGCGTGCAAGTTGGGGAGTACATATAGAGAGGTCTAAATGGGAATAGGTGTGAGATGCGTCCGAAAGAAAAGTAGGGGCGCCAGTATTCAGGCAGATGAGATTGAGCTGGTTGAAAAGGTCTGCTAACAGGGAGCCCCTCGGGCAGGATGCTGGAGAGCCCCAAAGGGGATGGTGGGCATTGAAGTCTCCAGTTAACAAAAATGGTGCAGGTAGCTGAGCAATAAGTTGCATCATGTCTGCCCTGGTAACGGCAGACGACGATGGAGTGTAAACAGAACAAATGGAAAATATAAAAGTGGGGAGAGTAATGCGGATGGCAACTGCCTGCAGGCCGGTGTGCAACGGGATGGGATCGTAGTAAATATCATCCTGGACCAGCAAAATAACCCCTCCGTGAGCCGGGATACCTACCAGATGGGGTAGGTCAAAACGCACAGAGGTGTAGTGTGCCAAGGCAATTTGATCGCATGGGCGTAGCTTCGTTTCCTGGAGGGCTACGACGAGCGGACGGTGCAAGCGGAGCAGCAACTTCAAGTCCTCTCGGTTGGAGCGAATGCTGCGAATATTCCAGTGAATAAGTGCCATCGTAAGAAGAAAAGGAAGAGGAAAGAAGGGGTCACCTCGAAGGCCGCTGAGGGCCTGACTTCGAGCGAGCACTGCCACCACTATCAGTAGGCGGACAGTCATCATCCATTGGGTCTATAAGTTCATCCGCCATCTCGGCAACATTGCCGGGAGGGGAAGCTTCCGCCGCCAGTGAACGGCCAGATGTTCAGCTACCAGTGGTGCAGCCAGGCGAAACGGATGATGGCCTGGGGCGGCAACCGCTGGGTGGCGCAGGAGAAGAAATGCGCAGTGGTGGAGAAGGAGAACTGTGCTTCCTATGAGCCTTCTTGGAAGGTCGTTTGGTGGAGGTACCGGTCGAAGGCTGGGAGGTCGAGGGACGTAGGAAGTCTGCACAGGATGGTTCCTTCTTGAAGGCCCGTGCATCTGACTTCGGCGTCTTCGTCTTAGCAGAAGCTGATGAAGGGGCTGGTGTCTGAGGGGTGATGGGAGGAAGAAGTGACGTCGACCGCGGGATCTTAGCACTGGCCGAACGGACGACCGTGGTGTTGAAGGTCAGATCGCATGTCTGGGTTGCCACCTCCCTGGTAGTCCGAGGAGAGGCGAGGACAGTACTGTCTTTCCCCACTGGGAGCAGCGTGGGCTTCCTACTAGCCAATAGCTTGTGAGCAGCCAAGGTGGACACTTTTTCTTTGACCCGAATTTCTTGGATACAGCGTTCTTCCTTATAGACAGGACAGTCGCGGGAGGATGTGGCATGGTCACCCTGACAGTTCACACAACGAGGAGACGGAGGTGGACAGTCACCCTCATGGGCATCCCTGCCACAAGTGACACATTTAGCCGCATTGGAACAAGACTGTCGAGTGTTATTGAAACGCTGACACTGGTAGCAGCGCGTAGGTGTCGGGACATAGGGGCGAACAGAAATAACCTCGTAGCCCGCCTTGATGCGCGATGGCAGCTTAACACTATCAAAAGTCAAGATAAGTGTCCGGGTCGGTACAAGGTCATTGTTGACCTTTTTCATGACCCTATGGACAGCCGTCATGCCCTGCTCAGCGAGGAAAGATTGAATCTTCTCATCAGTCAATCCGTCGAGGGATCTAGTATACACCACACTACGAGACGAATTCAAAGTTCGGTGAGCCTCCACCCGTACCGGGAACGTGTACAGGAGTGTGGCCCGAAGCAGTTTTTGTGCCTGAAAGGCACTCTCAGTTTCTAGTAATAAGGTACCGTTACGCAACCTGGTACAAGATTTGACAGATTCGGCTATGGCATCTACGCCCTTCTGGATAATGAAAGGGTTGACAGCAGAAAAATCCTTTCCGTCCTCAGATCGAGAAACGACGAGGAACTGTGGGGCAGGCGGTAGTACTTTTGTCACTGGTGGCTGGTCACGTTTCCGTTTTTGGGCAGAAGTCGAAAGAGATGGAGTAGAATCCATTGCGGAGAAATCCCCATGATTGCCAGCGTCTCCGATGGCGCGCTTTTTCCTTGTGGGGACCCTCTCAGAGGGCACTCCCGCCTTAGGTGAATGTTTACACCTCAGGTCACACCTCCCGAGAAACAGACGGAGGGATCAATCGGCATGGTCAGAAGGTATCAGCTCAGGCAATCACCCCTCCCTGGGCCTGGCCTTTACCAGGGGGTACGTGCGTGCCTTATATGTCTACCCAGGGCGGGGAATTACGCGTTACCCCGTCACCGGCTACGCGTGCGAACGCGTGGGTCAGCCTTCAGGCACGCACAGGGAGGAAGGAAGAAGAGGAAAAAGAAGAGAGAGAGGGAGAAAGAGGACAGACTGTCTCAAACGCCGAGGCCTAGACCAGAGAAGGCAAGGAGAAGAAGGCAATGAGAAGGCAAGGAGAAGAAGGCAAGGAGAAGAAGGCAATGAGAAGGCAAGGAGAAGAAGGCAATGAGAAGGCAAGGAAAGAAGGCACAATGAGGAGGCAAGGAGAACAAGTCAAGGGAAAGAGTAAGGAAGACAGTGAGGTGGAGAAGAGCAAAGAAAGGAACCAAACAAAGGAAGGAAGAAACGAGAAGTGAAAAACCAAAAAGACCACAATTATAGGTTGTGGAACCGTCCGTCTCCGGACGCAGGCGCTAACTACCCCCGTGAGGGGGATGGACTCCTTTTAGTCACCTCTTACGACAGGCAGGAATACCTTGGGCCTATTCTAATCCCCGGACCCGCAGGGGGGACATTCAGTCTGACTCCCCAACAACATTGTTTCTTCCTAAGTAATGAATCACCCCCACAATGGGTAATCCTACTATGACCATTGCATAGAGGGTATAAAACAGTTGATTCCTTTCTAGAGGAGTGCAAGGAAAAGAGCCAAACTGCAGCAGATTCCTTGCCCTTGCGGAGTTTATTACCAGGAGCAGTAGCACACCGGATGTCATTCCACTTCCGGGCAAAGAGGTTTGATCTAGATCCAAATATCTGCAGCTGAAATCATGAAAAGGAATGGGGTTAAGTATCATCTTTCTCTGGGTCCCAAGTCATGTGGGCATCCCAGGGAATTAACTGGCTGAGTGTCTGGTTAGAAAAGCAAACTGAGCATGTGGCATGGCCAAGGACAGTGAGAAGGTCATGGATAGCAGAGATCAAAGGGTGACAAAAGTAGCAACAGTTGATAGGCTGCAGGCTGCTCATTGTGTCTGAACAAATTAAAACACTGTGGAGGGAAGCCTGAGAAATGGAAAGGAGGGCCCTGTGAATAGCTAAAAGCTCTGCTGTGAACACACCACATGATCCTGGCAATAAATATTGTTCAATGGCAGTGCAAGATGTGGAAGTGTATCCCACCTTGTCAACTGTCTTAGAACCATCAGTGTAAAAGATGAAGGCACCCTGTAACTGCATGGATGGCACCTAAAAGATTCTAGAAAACCATAGGTGCAGCAGAGACCTTAGGACCCTGAAACAGGTTGCTCCTAATCTGTGGTCTAGGTACCATCCAAGGAGCATAGGAAGGGGGGGGGGCTGAAAGGGAAGGGGGAGGGGAGATAAGTGAAATTCACAAGGTCCATTCCAGTGAGTGGATATGGAGATCCCAACGAACGACAAAGGGAAGTGAGACACATGCCAACCAGCAATCCCACCTGTGGGAGGTTGCCACCAGGGAGACAGCCCTCACTTGCAAAGAGGACACCATTCACAGGATGGTCAGGGAATTGGCAAATGGTGATTGTGTAATTTCTAAGCAGAGATGTCAATACATGTATAGATTAATTTACATACATTTACAGAATGAAATTTTCACTACAGTGCAATGTGCATGCTATTTCTGAACTTGGTGGCAGATTCAGACTGTTTGTTATAATGGAACCCTAACCTAGAACTGCGCCTTTTCTTTTCTTCTTCTTTTTTTTTTTTTTTTTTGAGAACAGATCATAGCAACTGTGTTTTCTGGTTATGACTCACAGCCTGTCCTCACAGCTTTTCTTTTTCCAGCACCTCAATATACCTTCCACAACTTCAGACATTCTCATGCATTAATTTCTGAACGAGCACTCCTGAGAAAAAGAGTATCATGGGGAAACCATTACCAAAATTAATCTCCATTGCAGAGTGAAAATTTGATCTTGTTAAGTCTTTATCTTGTTAAAAGCATAGGTTAGTGGTGAAACACACACATGTAAATGACATGAATACTAGCCCTGTGCTGTCCTTATCCCTTCTTGTGAGAGAAATAATCGTTCTTATGTCAGATATTAAACACTTATCACCAATTGCATGTAAATAAATTTCAAATTACTACAGGATACTTTGTTTCATTTTGAGCCACATGACACTGGTGAAGTGAGTTTATTTGATACTTTGTTGTTTGATGTACTCTTACTTGAGAATTACTTTCTTATTTCTAAATCCCACACTGAAAAAACACTGGGCGATCCATTGTTGTGCGAACTATGTCAAGATTAGACATGTTGTCCTCTCCTTTTTTATAAAACAGTAAGGAATATTGTGTAGTGCGCATTTTAACTGTAAAGTTATGTGGAGAATTTCTACGAGTTCAGCTGATGCTCAAGAGAGATTGTCTGTCTACAGTTCAAGGGGCTGAAGATTACACCCAGGTATGCAGAATCTACCTGCTCGACTGCCAGCTGTGAGCAAAGCTGTCAGTAGGACGGTGCAGAGGTTCCTCCATTCCAGTGGTGAACTGTTAGCCACACGAATGCACCCACCAGTCACTGGCACAGTGCACACAATGGAGGCAACACTGCAGTTTGGAGAAATCCCTGAGGAGCACGCTTAGGTAGGTGGGCTGATGGGCGATAAGCCAGCGGCCCGACTTCAAACCATTATAGGTGGTGCAGGAGCGCAACTGCCACCTGTGCTTTTAACAAGATGAAGATGCACATCTGTCAGTTCTTGGAGGCATTTGAGGTCAACCCAGTTGGGGGATTGGCAGCCCAAGATAGGTTTCAACTGATGCACCAAATCCACTACACATAAGTGGGGTTTCTCACTATGTTTGGCCACATGACAATCTGACAATGCACCTTGGTCAATGCTCTGTTTGCAAAGGGTGGGGGTGCTCAGAAGAGCCATTATGGGCCACCCTTGCAAAGGAATAGCCAAACAGCCATCGACACACCATGCTGGTAGGATGCCAAAGATATGCAGAGACTGAACTGGGACTACTGCTGTGCACCATGTCAACAGAATGTATGGGATGACATTGAGACAGCAAGGTAGCACATCTGGAAGTGGTCAGTCATCTCAGGAAACCATCACAGGTGCAAAGTACGGCCTCTGCTGACACCTGCAATGCAAAACCGCTTCTAGTTTGTGTCTTACGAAGGTTTACCCACTGCACTTGTCAAAATACTGTGAGTTTCTGAACAAAACATCTGTTTGAGGCGCGACTTACTGTTAACATTTGTTTTTTTGTTTCAAAGAATCACTTTATGAAATAATATCAACTTTCCTCTCCTCTAATGTAGCATCTTAAGATCGCCATTCCAGGCTGAAACCAGTCAAAATTAAAACTAGAAACAAGTATAAATATTTTCCCTAGGTCTACTTTCAATTTTAGTGAATTGGTATTAAATGCATATGGTTATATTTATGGGTGGCGTTTGGTGAACAGGTGTTTTCTGCTTTTATGTTTAGCTGAAAATGCACAATCAAGGAATTATATTCATACAACTAAGTGTACTGTTGCTTCTCTACTCATTGCACAAGATATGCATGTCCAGTATAAAGCAATATTCGACTGTAAAAATTCTATAATAGACAAATATTGTAACAACATTTCAAGCAGTTATTCACTAACAGTGAAAGTAATAAAGCACCTGCACATCTAGTGCAAAATGTAGGGAAGCAAAAGCACACTCAGAATATTGGAAATCAGGGAATTTCATACATAAAGCTGCTTAGTTGACAATGCACCCATTCACCAAATGCCTCCCATTATTATGAATCATGTGTATGTTGGTACCATTTTAGGAACTCTACAGTAGACCTAGTGAAAATATTTGCACTTGTTCAGGTCTCAATGTAAGTTGTTCTTTTCTTTATTTTGGCATTTGGAGATAAGGAGATAGCCAATGGCGGAAGAAACTGATGACTAAAATAAAAGTTGTCAAAAAATAAAAAATTTTAACTTTATAGTGTCAGAGTTGTATAGTGTGTTGAGATGAAGGGTCAGTTTTTTATTGGGAGAATTTTCAAAAAATAGTCTTCTTCATGGGTAAACTGAGTACATAACACTAGTGTGACCCACTCTTTAGTACTTTTCTATTGTGGCATCTCCACCAGATTAATACATTGGTCCCATAACCCCTCTCAGTTTATCAATCAATCAAACGGCAAGGTCATCAGTCTGTGATTCCAAAGTGAGTCACAGAAGAAAGAGGGCCTGCTAAAAGTGGACGGATCCAGTTAGGGGAATCAAATTATAAAATAATGATTATCAAACACATACATTAAAACATAAAAGGTAAGATCAAACCAAAAAAATGGGAAAAGGGGAAGGAGGGGGGGCACTGTGTGGGGTCACAGACCGAGAAGACTGTAAAAGAAGTCCCAACCACAACCAACCTGCCCCAGCACCAAGACTAAAGTAGAACATTAAATCTGGAAATAAAAACCACTTCCATGGAAGAAACTGAGGACCAGTTCAACCATCCATGGATTGTCTGCTAATATTACATTTAAGGAATCTGGAAGACAGTATCTCACATATTGTTGGAATGTCGCCCCCATCTCTTGGCCCTTCGTGTTAAGTACAGTCAGTCTGGTTCGACAACCACATTGTGGGGGAAGGGTCATTACGTAGGAGGAAACAATGGGTGAGCCTTGTACAACCAATGTGTAAACGGCATAAAACAGTGGACTCCTTCTGAGAGGAGTGGAAGGAAGAGAGCCGTACTGCAGTAGACTCCTTGATTGTACAGAGCTTTTTACTCATAGCAGTAGCACTCCAGAGGGCATTCCTCTTTTGAGGAAAGAGAGATTTAATGTAGATCCACATATCCACAGCTGTAATCGGGAAATGAAATGGGGGTAAGTATCTGCTTCTCTAATCAGTCAGCCAGTTCACTACCTGGCATGCCCACATGACTTAGGATCCAGAGAAAGAAAACTTAAGAGGCAGCACACTCAAGGTCAGAGAGAAGGTCATGAATAGTAGAGACCAAATGCTGACAAGAGTAACATTGATCAATAGCCTGCAGGCTGCTCATGGAGTCTGAACAAATTAAAACACTGTGGAAAGAGGCCTGAGAAAGAAAGGAGGGCTCTCTGAATAGCTAGATGCCCTGCTGTGAACACACTACATGATCTCAGAAATAGATGGTGTTTGAAGCCAGTAGAAGACAGGAGGGAGACATCCCTCATTGACGAAGAGCACAGGTTACAGACGATGGTCAGGGAATTGGCAAACTGTGATTGTGTAAGAAAAAGGGTTTAGCACCTTTGGATGTGTAGAAGGGAACTCCCCACTTCTGTGAGGAGACTATCAACAGGATTAGTGCAAAAGGCACCAATAGCCATATGCACCACACAATGATTGACAGGGTCAAGGAGTTAAAGTGGAAGCAGCTGCTGAGGCATAAGCCTGACTACCATGCTCTGCTCATGTCCAGACTAGATTATGGTAAAGATGGAGAAGAGTGGAATGGTCAGCACCCCAACATGTGTGGGCCAGGAGGTGGAGAACATTAAGCTTCCACATACATGTAGTCTTTAGGTGGTGAGTGTGGGGCAGCCATGCCAGCTTGTTATCAGAAATAAGGTCTAAGAAATGGGACTGTGCTATAACATCAAGGAACTGGTTACATTAATAAAGTTCTAGATCGGGGTGTAATGTGGGTCTATGACTAAAATGCACAATGCACATTTTGGAGGAAGAAAACTGGAAGCCACGGGTGGTGGCCCATGCAGAGGCCCATCGGATGGAAGCATCTGCTAAGCGCCAGCTCCAAGGTGCCGAGTGGAAGCTGCACCAGATACAAAAATTGTCGATGTACAATGCCGGTGTAACCAGAAGCCCAACAGAGGTCACAAGCACATTGATGGCAATGAGGAACAGTGTGACACTTAGCACAGAACCCTGTGGGATACCATTCTACTGAATCTGGGGGGCATTAAGTGAAATGCCAACCAATAGCCAGAAGAGCTGGTGAAATAAAAACTTATGGATAAAAATTGGAAGGGGACTACGGTAGCCCCAGTTATGGAGGGTAACTAAAATGAGATGGCGCCAAGCCATGTCATATGCCTTATATAGTTCAAAGAAGATGGCAGTAAGGTGCCAGCGGTGAGTAAAAGTCTGTGAAATGGCTGATTCCAATCTGGATAAATGACCATTCGGAGGTCGCTCTGTCCAAAAGCCACACTGATACAAGGACAAAAGGTCCTGAGATTCAAGTACCCAACATAATCTGAAGCTGATCATCCTTTTGATCAGTTTACAAAGTACATTGGACAGCTACCACCCAATTAGTCTGACTAGAGACACTGGGTTTTTACTGGGCTTAAGGACAGGGCTAACTATACTGTCTTGCCATTGTGACAGAAAAGCACAAGTGAGCCAAATGTGGTTTAACAGCAGTGTCAGCAGAAAATAGTGGCAGGGACGCCTTGCACGACTGCATCAAAGGTATTTGAGAGGGGGGTTCACAGCAAACATATATAAAGGCTAATTGGCCCAGTGGAATGCACAACATGGGGGCCTGTCTGCCTGGTATCAGCAGAGGAACCATAGAATCACCAGAAAGTGGTCACTATCACAAAGGTCATCATGGGATGACCAATGTAGGGAAGCCACCAGGGCAAGGGAGGAGATCGTGAGATTGATAGCAGAGAAGGTGCCATGGGTGGCATTGAAGTCAGTAGGGGAACCATCATTGAGGAGACACAAATCGAGGTCCGTGATAAGTTGGTCAATTAGGATACCCCTACCCACTGAAGTAACACTCCCCCACAGTGGATGGTGGGCACTGAAGTCCCCAAGGAGGAGAAATGGTGGTTGGAGTTGCTGGATTAAGGTAGACATAAGGAATTGGCCTACCTGGATGGAGGTAGACATTGAAAATGGTGATTGGATCCCCTATGTACCAACTTGGAAGCGATAGTGGTTTGAGAGCAAACAAATCTGGCAGTCACTAATGAGATCGGAGAGAACCAATGTGCAGAACCCACCACATGCTACCCCAGAGCCAGCATGGTTCCAACAGAACACCAGGTAACCACGAAATGTTGATCACACTCCCTCACAGAAATGTCTTTCTTGAAGAACAAGACAGCATGCAGAATAGAAGGAGACAAGATGTTGCATTTCTGGTAGGTGATGTACTATTCCCACATGATCATCCAGTGGAATTGCAAGGGATACTATCAAGGTAGACATGCAGAAGCTGGGGAGGAGGTCAGTCACTAGTCATCACCTGCAAGGATGGGGTGATAACCATGAATAAGATGTCAGACTCATGTTGCGAGAGGCAAGATGGCACCTCCAGGGGCACTGTTGGTGCCTTGTCTTGGGATTTATGTTTCTTCTTCTTCTTTTTCTGAGGTGGAGAAGGGCAGGACACAGGGGGTGTACAGGTTTCTGCAAGATCTGGAACTGAAAGAGAATGGGTGACCTTGGGGTGCACAAATGGTGCACTTCGTGGCTGAGTGGTGGTCAGAGTCTTCTGGCCTGAGAGACACTGGGGAGAGGAATCCCAGAAGGGAGCCCAATCACCAGCTGATGCTGAAGAATGGAGCACTCGGCACTTCTTTGACTGGGCAGGGGGAGCCACTCCCTGATGGGAGGCTGTGGGAACTGCAAGGGGTGGGGGGTTTGGGGAAACCGGGAAGGAGAAGGGGTAAGGACAAGGGAGGAGGAGGAAAGGAAGTAACAGAGGCAAAAGTTGAAGACAGTGGCAATGGGTGGAGTCTCTCATACTTTCGGTGGGCCTCAGCATATGACAGGTGATTCAGGGACAAGTATTCTTGGATCTTCTTTTCTCTTTTGTAAACTGGCAATCCGGCAAGCTAGGGGAGTGGTGGTCAGCTCAACTGACACACACAGGTGTTGGAATACAAGAGATTCCTTCATGGACTGGATGGCCATAGTCACCACACAAAGGGTCCCCTGCATGGCAGGAAGAAGACATACTGTATGCCCAAAATGCAAGCACTGAAAGCACCGCATACATGGAGGGACATATGGCTTCATGTCACATCTTCTCTGGGAGGGTATCCCTCTCAGAAGGCAGAATAAGGGAGCCAACACTGGTGCAGTTGTCTTTGCAAGCCTCCTCCACAAGTCGAATAAAATGAACACCACACCACTCCAGATTAGCTGGGAGTTCCTCATCAGTTTACAGGATGACGTCCCTGTGAAAAATTAATCCCTGGACCATATTTAGAGATTGGTGAGGAGTAATTGACACTGTCACAAGAAAGCCTGCAGTGTGGCAAAGACAGCCTTTATCAAAGGCTGCAGCACATCTACCTATTCCATCTTCTGACCATGAAAAAATGACAAGGACTATGTTTCTCTAATTAGTACAATAAAAGAGGAACTTAAGTGGTTTATGGAGATACTAAATCTATCCCAAGCTTTCGAATTGCTTTGAGATCTTTTTGTACTTCTGTAGATGACATTCCTCACAATTTGCAAATGAAATTAATAGATCTACTTTCCACAGCATTAGCCTCCTTGTCTTCATCATGAGTCTGTGAAAGTAATGGCAATGTTTGGCTCAACATAACTCTGTGACAGATTTTTTACTGTTATAAAAATTAATGTATTGTGGCTAAGAGCAAAGTAGTTGATGAAAATTTATATAACTGTTGTGGAGTTAGTCTGTATGTAGAAATTTTGTTTCCGACATTAATTTCATTGCAAAGTCGACTTGCAGTACTTAAATAAGCTGGACCTCAAGTGATATGCAGCTAGGAAATAAAAGACACCATGGAGAAGGAAGGGAAGAATATGGGGGGGGGGGGGGGGAGGGGAGGAAGAAAGCAGCTGCCTGGCACCCCTGTATGCACGCCACACTCAGGTGCCTGCTCAAGTGCAAGTGTACCTCACACAAGCAGGTTTCTTGCCCACTCCTGCACTACAGTTTACATAATTTCTCACTCCTTGTGACTAACGGTACTTTTCCTCCCCAGCGCAAGCATTCTTTTATTCATATAGGGGAAGATGAGGTAATCCCAAAGGGTAGGTCACAGTGAACATTTAAATTTCCAAGAAACCAACCACATTGCATAGGTTAAACTTTATATTTTAAATGCTTGCCCCCTGGAGTAAAAACATACAACTTAGTTGCAGTGTAGCCACTGATTGAGTTTTGCTGGCAGCGAAAAATTTTCATTGCTCATGTCAGATGACATTGGAGATCACCACGTATAGTATTTAAATCTGCATGCTTATTTTTTGTTTAAATATAGCAAATATCCAAAAACTCAAAAATTTGTATTAGCTTTCAGAACATTTTTAGTATGATTTGAGAGCTGTCTCTAAAAATGTTGTATTACAGCCAACAGGTACTACTGTAGAGTCTTTATGTCTTGAATTATGTAATATTGTTGTAACAAGCTAAAATTGTATTGTCAGTTTGCTGATTTATGGAAACAATTTTACAATGGTGTTTTTATTGTTGTCGGAAGACATGAATTACAAAATTCAAGGGAAGAAGGGATCATAGAAGAAAATAGTGATAAATTGTCTTCCATTTAATTTTCATTCTGAGATGAGGTGCAGACATGTATGATGTATTAAGCAGCCCACCTCATGAGCACCTGAAAGCTTTGAAAAGTGGCAGATTATTTTCCAATTAAAGCTGGGGGGGATTTGAACCAACATTTTCCAGAAACTTTGCTAAATAATTTGTTAACACATTAAACACCTTGACAGTCATCCAGTGCTAATCGATATGAACAAGTTTCTGAAATCAGAATTTGATCTAGCAGCAAGTCTCAAAATTGCTCAGAGATTTAATGAAGTGAAGAGAATCACAGGAAAACATTTTTTTTTTTTTACAGTTTTAGAAAATATTATCCTGAAATTTTTTAAGAACTCCAAAATTGACGAGTATTGTGTGGGCTCTTGTGTTCCATAAACCACAAGTTGACAATTTCTATGGGAACACTATATTTCTTTTGAAGGTAATTAAATTTCTTCTCTCTCACATTTGTAACACCACTCAAACAGGTGCACCAAATGCGCATAAAAATGATGAAGTCCCTTAAATAAAAGGGTGAAAAACTGGGCAAACTAACATCCGCACAAAGTGGTTGAAATATAACACCAACTCAATTAAAGTCACTGGTTATTTTCTACCACCACTTTTCATCAATGTTGCCAACGTGGGGGTACCCATAAGATTCGCAAGCGGGGATGGTGGGAGGGGGGATGGGGGGGGGGGGTCACTGTTCTGTGGGTACTTCATACTGGTCTCAATGTGCACAAGAAAGATTTAATTTAACATGCAAAAACAAAGGAGCACAGTGAGAAAGTGAAAATGGACAGAATTTCAAAATCTTGCCACAAAATTGAGCAGTGGGGAGTCAGTAACAGAGTGAAAAATGCTGAATTCTAAATTGTCAAGTGCAGAGCAACATCAACTGCAATTACTTAGTTTCTTAATGATGTGGAATGAGGCACTTTACATTAATATTACCAATAGTGTTTAGAGAATTTCCGCGTAATTTCTAGAACCACTCGGCCTTCTACCTTCTCGAATACATGATATTTTAAATATAAGTGTGAGAGAGCCTTTCTAGTGTGTGTCACCTGTCTGTGTGTGCAGGTCTAAAGTGTGTAGTGAGAAGACCGTAGACATGGCAGTCAAATGGAACCAACAGCACTTGTCGGTCATGTCAAGGAAATTGTAATGAAAGAACACACCAGCCCCAAGAAACTTATGTGTTGTTCTGAGCTGTTTCGTAACTTTATTGTAGTGATGAAATAAACAGATGAGTTGAAAAAAGATTTTTAGCAACTTTTAACACAGATGTACTAGAGGCAAGACTTGTTCACTGTTTCGGTGGCTGTTGAATCAACTATGTGGTAAATGTATCTTAATTTGTGTCTAATGTGAGATGATATGGATGACTTACAAGAAGTCTAATGTTTATGTGTGAACTGGTTATTTTTTTCTTTATGAAAGTTGATCTGTCTGTCTGAAGTTTGGGATGAGATTATCTCGAAAACTATACATTGAGTAAAAATAGTGGGTAAGATGAGTTCATAAGCTCAAAGGGGGCCATCAAATAATACTACAGGTGACCCCCATCCCCCACCCCCTTGCATGAGGGGCAACTTTTAAATCTTAAATGGAAACACCATTTTTTATTGCAGATTCGTATTCTCAATAAAAAAGTAATCAAGTATCATCTGACACATTTTTTTAAACCACTGGAATCAAGAAACTTTAAAATTGGGAAAGAACTCCAATTTATTTAGAATGATTAGATAAAGATGCATCAAATTGATGCAAAATGTGCACCAATTCTTTCATTACACCAAATTAAGCATTTCGTTTTTTTTTTTTTTTTTTTTTTTTTTTTTTTTTTTTTTTTTTTTTTTTTTTTTTTTTTTTTTTTTAACAAAAAAATTTTTGATAGAGGAAGGGGAATGGTATTAAAGTTTCGTTAGGGAACTCTTCACAACACCATTACTCACCCGACTGTGGTGCTACCATCGCCAAACTGCGAACTATTGCTCAGTATAAAGGTCGGTTCATTGTGATCTGACGTCACTTCACTTTCCGATTGTGAACCGTAAACATCAACTGACTAAAGTAAATTATTCTTTAGCAAAACATGGCTCACTATCCTCCTTCAGAGACTGTTGATGTGATGTTAATTTTAGATGAATGTCATAACAATTATGATGCAGCTGCACAATTGTATGCCGATCGTTTCCCAAACAAACGACATCCAAGCAAAAACATTTCAAGCTTGTTGAGAGCAGTTTCCAATAATGAATATGTGCACCATCCAACTTGTCATTGTGAATACAATGAAAATTACGCTGTTGCCCATACCATTCTCGCCTGTGTTGAACTGGATCCTGAAATTAGTAGTCATGCGATTCAGAGACAAACTGGAATACCGAAATCGACTGTTTTGAGGATTTTGAAGGCACATAAATATCATGCTTATCATATCCCACTGACACAGGCATTAATGCTGAAAGATATGCAAATACACGTGCATTTCTGCCAATGGGCCTTGGAAATCACAAGAGGTGACAATGATTTTTTTAGATAATGGAAAATTAAATCATCATGATTCTCAATGGGTCTGTGCCAGTGTGGTTTGAGAGAGGACCAATATTGACAATCAACACAGATGGTGGTTAATGGTCTGGTGTGAAACTTTAAATGGTTTACTTGATAGGACCATATTTTTTGTCTGAAATGTCACTAGGGAATCTTATTTACAACTTCTCTACAATGATTTGTTGGAGCTAATGGAAGATGTTGATTTAGAAACTAGGCAGTGAATGTGGTTCCAACAGGACAAAGCAGCTCCCCATTATGCTAAAAATGTGTGTAACATTTTAAATTTACAGTACCCTGGTAAGTGGATAGGACGCAGTGGACCAATTCAGTAACCTCCATGTTCACGAGACCTAACATCCCATGATTTTTTCTTGTGGGGTTATTTAAAAATTATTGTCTGTGAAAGACAGCCCACAACCTGAAACGATATGAAGCAACGCATTCAAAGAGCATGTGCAGCCATACCACAGGATGTGCTGCTCAAAACTGTGTACAACTTTTGCAGACAATTGACTTTATGCATTCAAGCAAATGGGGTAATTTTCAACAATTTCTTTGTGGCTAATTTCATTAATTAAGCACCCCAAATTGTGAGAGGTAAGGGGATTCACACTAATGAAGCACCCCAAAATGTGAGAGGCAAGGGGACTCTCACTAATGAAGCAACCCATGGGAACATCATTCCACTACATCCATGTTGTCGTTCCTGGGTAATGCTAAAAGTAGGATACAGTACGTTTTGTACAAAAATAGGTTAATTTGGCATAACAAAACATTTGGCACACATTCTTTAGTGATTTTACGCATCTTTCATGGATGATTCTAGATAAATCAGAGTTCTTCCCCAATTTTACTTTTTTCTCTATTTCAGTACCATCTGTCAATGGTTTAAAAACTGATTCAGACAAAACTTGATTACTTTTTTATGAAGAATTCAAATCTGGAATAAAAAATGGATGTTTCTTTTTAATATTTAAAAGTTGCCCCCTGCCCCACTCAATGGGGCAGGGGATGGAGGTTAAGTCTAGTATCATTTGATGTCCCCCTTTGAGCGTATGAACTCTTCTTACCCACTACTTTTACTCAATGTATAGTTTTCAAGATAATCTCATCCAAAACTTCAGTTGGATCACCCTGTATATATTCCTTTAACTACCATCATTCTTTGGAGAAGAAGTTTTTGGAGACTGACATAGAGCCAGCTATCCAGACAAGAAGATCAGCTAAGCATGCCAAGTAAGTCCATGCATGTAAAAGAAGTGAGAAGGTTGCAATCCAACTTCACACATTCTTGTGGTCAAAAACATTAGAATGTAGTGACCAGTGTGAAACGACCAAAGGAAAAAAGGAATTTTGATACAAAAACAAGAGAAAATCTATCAAGTGTTTCAATAGCAACCAAGCATAACAAGACAAAAGAACTATTTCAAGGAATTGGATTCTGCCTAAATATCCAATGAAGAAAATTTGTAACTGTAAATAAGGGAGAAGAAGTGAAAAAACCACAATGAGTAAAAACTGGAGAGTTGATCTCGACCTATTAGTTTAAGAAGAGATATGCCTAGAATGGTATGTAGCAGCGAATGGAAAAGTAACAACCAAACTAATGTCTTACACCCAAACATGTGGAGAGAACAATGCAGTTGCTCTTATAACGTTAACAAAAATATGCAGGGTGAAAGTAGTGAAAAATGACAGATGAATGTTGTGGTGACACCACAAGGCACCAAACTTGCTAGGTTGTAGGTTTCAAATCGGCCGCAGTCTGTCAGTACACATTGGACCCGCGAGTTGCCACTCTCAATGCTAGCAGAAAAAGTGCCGCCACTCAGCTGGTCTTAAGAGACAGGCTAGCTCACTGGCCAGTTCTACAGCCAACTTTGAAGCCGTAACAAGTGAACCATTCCTATTAGAGATCTCATTTGTAGAGATACGCTAGTTAGCACAGCCTTCAGCTAAGTCAGTAGCTATGACCTAGCCGGGTGCCACTTACAGTTTACACATTGAAAATTGATCTATATGCGTGAAGCAATCAGAATTGTAAAGAATTATTCAGTCTATAACTGCACTTCTAAAAATTATTGTACAAATTCAAGATCAACGTTCACCGCTGATGCTGAATTAAAGCTAAGTATTTAATTGTATTCCTGTCTACTAACTTTCTAAC
Organism: Schistocerca serialis cubense; assembly: GCF_023864345.2. Taxonomy (NCBI): domain Eukaryota; kingdom Metazoa; phylum Arthropoda; class Insecta; order Orthoptera; family Acrididae; genus Schistocerca; species Schistocerca serialis. The sequence goes on from NC_064638.1 coordinate 51,810,001, forward strand.
CACTTAAGTTACAGATACATCCCATCAAGTATAGTTCATTGATCCTCATGTGAGCCCACGAGATCAACGCTGCAATTAATGGCCACACCGCATTATTAGACTAAGAGTCAAACTGCGTGACTCAACCGGGTCACCCTTTTCCCACGAGGCCCATAGTTCCGCCTCATACATAACGAATGTGTGTGACAAGAAAAAGGAAAACATTCCTGCAAACACGAGCAAGTAAATTAGTCATTAGTGATGTAACTGTAGAAGTAGCTGTGAATGGCCACTGATTTAAGTCAAATATATTTGTACTAAGTAGTATAAAATTCCTGAAGATAAACTTTTAAAATACCTAATTAGGCTCAAATATTATCCATGACCAACACATGTACATTTCCTTTAACAGGTAATTGTGTAAAACAGATATTGCCAAATAATGTCATGAAGTAGTATTGAACTTCCTGTTCAAATACCCCATGGATGAAATCTTAGCACAATTAAATGAGAAAAGTTTGCATTTGATGGAAATTTTCACTAAGCCAGACAGTATTCCATATGAGGCAGTGGCAAGACAATATATTTTCACTCTTGCTCACCATTCACTTCTCCTTATGATACATCCTGTACAAAACTTAACTGAACAGGAGGATAATGCTAAATACATGGAGAGACCAAATACAACTGCTCCAGCAGGAAAATTCTAAATACATGTCAGATGTACACCTAGCCATGTTTAGGGAGGAACACAGTTTCTCTCAAAATATTAACAGAAACACACAAACATTAACTCAACAGATGCATTATGTACCTAATCTAACTATCCAGACCTAACCAGTGTTGAAGATGATGCTGGGAGTGTGCTTAAATGAACTTGCATTATGAACTCAGAGAAATGTAATAACATGGTAAGGCAATACATGGAGAAAATACTGCATATGAGTAAAAACCCCCAATGACCGACTCTGCTATCGAGTTTAAATGTTCATCTCTCACATGTATGCTTGCTCTTCTGAAACTGGTGCCAGGGACCTGCACCCACAGATTAGGGATCTCGTTGGAACAGGATGGAGTGGAAGCACTTCTGCAACACCGGCAACCAGATAATATTTAAATCACACATCATATTGTAACCAGGATACTTGCTTATAATGATCGATATGTTTCTGGGGTGGGATGAGTCTCTGTTAGGAATGTCAAACAACACAGCAGCATAAATTTGATTAAGGCTAGAATTCTGTAGATTGTGTGCAATCCCGCACTGTAATATCTACACAAAAATGTCCCCAAAGCGTTTGGTAGATGATATTACCCTGGGAAATAGGTTATTCCACAAAAATGGAAATAAAGCCAGACAAATACTGCAATTCAGGAGTATACAAAATAAACTGAAATGGCTGAGACAAGTTTTATATAGGACAAATGAGGAGCAGATCCATGACAAGTTTTAGGGAGTAATCCTATGATAGAAAAGGAAGTGCATATACAATGCACTTCTAATGGAGAAGCATAAGTTATGTCACCTAAATGAAAGCATGGAAGTATGGTGTAGAGCCCCAAAGGGAGAACCTAGAAATTTTGAACCACAAAAAAACACAGGTCCACAATCTTAACGAAACAAAATTAATTTAGGCCTAAATGGTTTTTTGACATTTTTCCAGAATTGCTGGTGTAATGTATGCCAACTGTGGCATGCTCTCCTGCTGCTGACTGGGCCACACCTGACCTCAGATCTGCTGGTCTGGCAGATTCACTGCTGGTTGCACAGTAAATGACCAACACCGGGAAGTGAGTTGCTGGTTCTTCCACAAGATAGAGTGGCCTTCAAAATATTTGAATTTAATAGTGAGGTTCTTTTTTCTATTAAGAAAATAATATATTTTACAAGTCTACATCTTTTAGTGTATTCTTTGGTAAGCTTTAGTTCACAAGGCACAGTTTTTCTATCCATTATACAAGCCTAATTGTAACAATACTACTTCTATTTATTATTATTATTATTATTATTAAATACTGACATTTCATGTGCCTGATGTGTAGATAATATTAACAGATTCAGTGATTACTTGGTAAGTTTGGGTCCACTGTACATGGACTACATGTCATATCTAAAAAGTTGTCCCATTAGTAAGAAATTTTACTGAATTTAATCCTGTTTTATAATTTGAATGTGTATATTTGTAATTTAACTTATTTCTACTTTTTAATAATTATAACTAGAAGAAGGAAAAATACAATAATAAAAAAGTGAAACTTGAAGGCAATGTTTCCCACATCAGTGCTGCCTGTAAGCTAGAACTCAAATCTTTGTATTAACTTTCAACCAGTTATTAAGTGACGTGCTGATTAGACATAGATTTCAATATTGACACTGAATTTTGCTTCACAAGTTCGAAGTTTCTTTGTGAGTGAACCTTTAAAATAATTTTTACTTTTTAAATTTTTTGAGCTCAATGTCGTTAACAAGCATCTATCACTCTTTATGTTCCTTTAATCGTTATTGCAGATATCTCATGAAGACAATGAACAAAGACCATATTTTTAATGATCTAGACAGTTTTATTTGCTTCAAAAGTTTCATTGGAGTGAAGGATGATCCCAGTACATTCATTTCTGCTAATATTTATTCTATGTAGATCCTACTAATACCATGTGAACACATTTGTGTAGCTACTGTTGGATTTTTAGCATTTGCAACGAAGAATGCTCTAGTCACTAACACTAGTAAGCATAACCCAGGGGCAAGAAGTAACACCATTCAAAGCAGAACTAAATACCCAATCTGTGACAAGCTGGTGTCCACGGTTCTTCAAATTGTCATGGTGTAAAGACTGTTCCATTAAATTTTTGGCATTCACCCACATAAATTCTTCTTCTTCTTCTTCTTCTTCTTCTTCTAATATTTTGGCTGAATACCATCCAGCCATCTTCAGAGAGATCAGAGGTGACTGACACTCAAGCACTTGCTCTGTCATTTTTAACTCTAAGACTGAGCCACTGAATATGCGGCCTTAATGAGCTACAACAGATTTCTGCTTGTAATGCATTGTATGAGGTTTGCTAACATTTCCACTCAAAATGAAAGGAAAAACTTGACAGCATAACCACTGTCAGAAAGTGTCCACATTCCTTTGCAATCAACCTGAAGTGATCATATAATCCTGCTGATTATGTGACAATCGATGAAATGTACACAAGCTGCCAGTAGTGGAAGACATGTTAGAGAAAAAAATTGACCATCCTAGGCACTCTTCACAAGAAGGAAAGAGAGATCCCTCCTGAATTTCACATCTAAGAGATCAACCTGTGGAGTTTCAAAACTTGGCTTCCAAGCTAATAAATCTCTTGTCTTGTAACCAACAAAAAGTAATTTTTCACTGATACTCGTGTCCACAATGCATGATATCAACCCTGAAACAGGAAATCCAGGTATCACTATTAAATTACAATCACACTGAAGGAGGAATGAATACTGTGGATAAAATGATTATAGGTTATGCTGTTTCCAAATTTAGGAGTTGGCCTATGGTGTTAGTTTATAGTATGCTGAACATGTGTGTTGTGTTGTGGTCTTCAGTCCAGTGACTGGTTTGATGCAGCTCTCCGTGCTACTCTGTCCTGTGCAAGCTTCTTCATCTCCCAGTACCTACTGCAACCTACATCCTTCAGTATCTGTTTAGTGTATTCATCTCTTGGTCTCCCTCTACGATTTTTAGCCTCTACATTGCCCTCCAATACTAAATTTGTGATCACTTGATTCCTCGGAACATGTCCTACCAACCAGTCCCTTTTTCTTGTCAAGTTGTGCCACAAACTCCTCTTCTCCCCTATTCTACTCCGTACCTCCTCATTAGTTATGTGATCTACCCATCTAATCTTCAGCATTCTTCTGTAGCACCACAGTTCGAAAGCTTCTATTCTCTTCTTGTCCAAACTATTTATTGTCCATGTTTCACTTCCATACATGGCTACACTCCATACAAATACTTTCAGAAACGACTTCCTGACACTCAATGTTAACAAATTTCTCTTCTTCAGAAACACTTTCCTTGCCATTGCCAGTCTACATATTATATCCTCTCTACTTTGACCATCATCAGTTATTTTGCTCCCCAAATAGCAAAATTCCTTTACTACTTTAAGTGTCTCGTTTCCTAACCTAATTTCCTAACCTAATTTGCTCAGCATCACCCGATTCCACTACATTCCATTATCCTCATTTTGCTTTTGTTGATGTTCATCTTATATCCTCCTTTCAAACCACTGTCCATTCCGTTCAACTGCTCTTCCAAGTCCTTTGCTGTCCCTGACAGAATTACAACATCATCGGTGAACCTCAAAGTTTTTATTTTTTCTCCTTGGATTTTAATACCTACTCCGAATTTTTCTTTTGTTTCCTTCACTGCTTGCTCAATATACAGAATGAATAACATTGGGAAGAGGCAACAACCCTGTCTCAATCCATTCCCAACCACTGCTTCCCTTTTAAGTCCCTCGACTCTTATAACTGCCATCTGGTTTCTGTACAAATTGTAAGTAGCCTTTCGCTCCCTGTATTTTACCCCTGCCACCTTCAGAATATGAAAGAGAGTATTACAATTAACATTGTCAAAAGCTTTCTCTAAGTCTACAAATGCTAGAAACATAGGTTTGCCTTTCCTTAATCTTTCTTCTAAGGTAAGTCGTAGGGACAGTATTGCCTCACGTGTTCCAATATTTCTGTGGAATCCAATCTGATCTTCCCTGATGTTAGCTTCTACCAGTTTTTCCATTAGTCTGTAAAGAATTCGCGTTAGTATTTTGCATCCATGACTTTTTAAACTGATTGTTTGGTAATTTTCACATCTGCCAGCACATGCTTTCTTTGGGACTGGAATTTATTTATTCTTCTTGAAGTCTGAGGGTATTTCAGCTGTCTTATACCTCTTGCTCACCAGAGAGTAGAGTTTTGTCAGGACTGGCTCTCCCAAGGCTGTCAGTAGTTCTAATGGAATGTTATCTACTCTCAGGGCCTTGTTTCAACTCAGGTCTTTCAGTGCTCTGTCAAACTCCTCACGCAGTATCTTATCTCCCATTTCATCTTCATCTACATGCTATTGCATTTCAATAATATTGTGCTCAAGTACATTGTCCTTGTATAGACCCTCTATATACTCCATCCAGCCTTCTGCTTTCCCTACTTTGCTTAGAACTGGGTTTCCATCTGAGCTCTTGATATTCATACAAGTGGTTCTTTTTCCTCCAAAGGTCTCTTTAATTTTCCTGTAAGCAGTATCTATCTTACCCCAAGTGAGATAAACCTCTACATCCTTACATTTGTCCTCTAGCCATCCCTGCTTAGCCATTTTGCACTTATGCTGAACATAACTGGGCCAAATTGCCAAATTTTGTATTCACTTTCACAACCAAAAGGAAATGTCATACTTCAATGTATTTATCTGAAGAATTTCCATTGGCAAATGAACACTTGAAGAATAGAAATTCAGGTATCAGTCCTCATTGAGATGATTTCCAACCTAAGAAAGAAATTCCCTTCAGAAGCTGTCATTGACACACCAGAGCCATCAGAGATGAAGAAGAATGGGTGTTACATGTGTGTGGAAGGAAAAAAAAGGCAACTCCATGATAAAAGTTTGTATGAAGTGCAGCACGTTTACTTGTCAAGCACATCTGACTACAGAGCCTTTGTGTGTTGCATGTCATAGAGAGGAGACTGACTAGATGTGTTGTGTCAGCTGTCTAATGACACTCTTATCAGTGGTCATGTGAGTATTGTCACACCCATTGCTCGGTTGGTTGATTTGGGGGAAGGGACAAAACAATGAGGTCATTGGTCCTACTGGATTATGCAAGAATGGGGAAGAAAATTAGCCATACCCTTTCAAAGGAACCATCGCAGCATTTGCCTGAAGTGAATCATGGAAAACCTAAATCAGGATAGCTGGACGCAGGTTTGAACCATTATCTCCTTATCTCCTAAATGTAAGTCCAGTATGCTAACCACTTCACCACCTCCCTCGGTGTGTCACTCACATGAAAGAGATCCTGGACCTACACACCGCACAGACAACTGTATAGACAGACATATGGTAAGGGCTCCAGTGGCAGTTCATAGAGCTACCACACACAGATAAGAGGTCTTGTGAGCCCACATGTGCCAACATGAACTGTTGAAAATTGATTATTAGCAGTCGGGCTAGCCTATCTCCCAACCACGGCACAGCATCGATCTACACTGTTCATGCTATCAGAGGATCATTTGGATGACAGCATGGTGTGTCATTGACTTCAATGATGAAAGCAGATTCTGCCTGCAAGCAAGTGATGCTCATTTGCATGTATGACAGACCTGGTGAGCGATGTCTCATAAACTTATTTCATTCGAGGCACACTGGTCCCACCACAGTCCTTACGTTTGGGGTTGCGATAAGCTACAACTCTCGTTTATCTTTGCATTTATGAAAGTGATGTGAACCATTGATCTGTATGGGCAGAATGTTGTTAGCCCAGTTTTTTTTGCCATTCTTGCACCATGAAAATGATGTGTTGTTCAAACAGGATAACGCTAGCCCAAACAGTGCCCATGGAACTCAACATGCTCTGCAAGACCTGAAGAAAATTCTTGGGCCAGCACTTTCTCCACACTTGCCCCAATGGAGCCCGAGCTGGAGATGATGGTTGACGAATGGCACGAGTCATTTCTTGTCCCAACAGCTCTTACAAAACTGCAAGAACAGGTCTGGCAGGTGTAGCATAGTGTATTCCTGTACAATATTCACCATCTGTATGATGGAATGGATGCCAGAGTCAGTATCCGCATTGACACATTTGGAGGCTGCACCACGTACTAAAATAGAAATTTCAGCATGGGCCGATATCTGAGACCTCAGTACCACTTCGGCTACCAACCTGTAAATTTAGTCATTTCATGTACTCCATACACACTGTAGCAACAATAAATCTTGAGTGTGAATGTTTCAACAAATCTTGAGTGAATTGGAAACCTCTGAAAGGGTTTACCTAATTCTTTTTCCAAGAGTGTATTTTCACACAAGTCACTTTCACTTTTAATTATGACAAAATCTGTATAAACCTGAAGTAAATATGTGGATAATGTCAAATGCATGGAAGAAACCAACACAGTTGCTCTCACAGCAGCAAAATACATAATACACATTGGACATATATATAGCTACGTGTAGCGACAAACACATTTTCTCTCAAAACATTAACAGCATCTTGTTAACAGGGACATTATGCAAATAATTCAGATGTCCACATCATATCAGTGTTGAAGATGATGCTGGGAAGATGGTTAAATTAGCTTACATTGCAAACTCTGGTAATTGTAAAAACCTGGTAGGGAAATACGTGGAGGCCATACCGCATATGATTAACAAACCAGAGGAGCAGTCAGCTGTCTATTATGAGCAAAGAATCCACTTTCAGGACAAAAAGCCAATATTGGCTGAAGCTGGCAAAATTCCTCAGAATGCAGTGAAAAAACTATGCTTGAAGAGTTTAGCCTGTTCAGAGAAAGTAGTCCTCAAATTATGACCTAATCAATGTAGTTTTAATTTCAAATTCACCTAGTAAATGACGACAAGAAGTAAAACACAGCAGTTATTAGAAGAAAATAATCAGTTTTTGAAAATATAATGCAACTGAATAAATAAAAAGTCTACTCAGCAACCTTTGGCAGGAGAACAATCATATAGAGGGTATTACAGTTTGTAAGTTTTGGGAGCCAGTGGCCCCTCTCCTGGCAGAAGAGTTGAAGGGGAAGGAAGAGGGGTGACGGAGATGGCCTGAAGAATTTTAGTAAAAGTAGTAAATTTGGAAAAGTCAACCAAAACAAGGGGCTATGGCTGCATGAAGTCTTCCAAATTTTCCCATCTCTACTCCTTTTTTCTAAAGCTCACCAGTTCTTTTCCTTGACCACTCTTCCTTCCCCTTCAACATTTCTGCCACAAGGAAGGTCCACTGGCTCCATGAGCTTGTAAACTTTAAGACCTTCTATATATTAGACTCTCTATGTATCCAATTACATTATGAATTATCAGAAGAGTAAGTCAACTGAGGACATAAAGACAAGATAGACACTCGACACAGTGAAGGTGGGGCATTCGATGCGCTCTGAGCATCGGTCAACCACAAAATACCCCGACCCAACTGAATTATGGCTCCTCCTCTCAAATGTCGTCAACCTTCTGTCATTACCTTCTTATGACACAATACAATTACAGCCTTAATTAATCATGTTTCCCCTCTCTTTAAGTCATCTGAATTCATCACCATTCCCTTTTACTTATTTATGTAGATAGTCCCTGTGAGTTAGTATGGATAGGTTATATTTGACAACTTGAACAAATTAATGACTAGCTCATTTTACCAACCACCTGGAACAGTTGCTGAACAGCTCAAAGACATGCTCAGTCATTTCAAATTGGTACCCGAGTCATAGAATTACAGATGGTGATGACTTCAATCTACCCTCCATATGTTGGCTAAAATAGACATCACAAATTGATTGTAAGTATAAGATGTCATCTCAGATCGTACCAAAAGCATTCTCAGATAAGTATTTCAACAATAATTATTAGCTCAGGGTCCCACTTTAAGCATAAATTGTTTCAAAAGCATTATAGACCAATTACCAACAAATAATCCTGAGCAAATAGGGAGCATTATGACTGATACATGGGTTAGCGTCCAGACATATATTGTAGTGAATCTAGATATCATAAGATCCAAGCACACAAAAATAAACACTATATAAACGCTATATACATATATAAAAGCAGATAAAAATTGTGGTTGACCCCTTTTTAAGAGACAGCCTCAACTTCTTCTAATCTGACTATGTAGACCTAGACAAGATGTTATGGATTTGAATAAATAGAATCGGTGGCAGTTGTGGGCTATATATCAAATAAAATGATAAGAGAACCTTCATAGTACACAAAACAGGTCAGAACACTATTACAGGAGCTATGAGGAAATGCATGCCAAATGTAAAATAATGTAAAATCCCAAAACTGGCAAAAAAGGTTTTACAAAAACTGGAAATTTAGTGCAAACTGCAGTGAGAGAGGCTTTTAATAGTTACCACAATGAAACTCAATTATGCCAGATTTAAGGACAAAGTGATTCAGGTTGTATGTAAAGTACAACAGTGCCAACATGCAATCAATACCTTCACTGCATGATAACAATGGTGATGTTACTGATGAAGTGCCACAAAAGCTGAGTTACGATGCATAGTTTTCTTTGCTGACACAATTTCAAAAACCAAGTAAATATTCCAGTATTCAAAACAAGAATGACTGCCAACATTACTAACTTAGTTATAGGTGTCCTCCATGTTGAGAAGCAGCTTACATCACTCAATAAAAGCAAGGCCTCCAGTCCAGGTTGTATACCACTCAGGTTCATTTCAGAGCATGCTGATACAATAACTCCATGATTAGCAATCATACACAGCCGTTTGCTCTTCGTAAGATCCACACCTGAAGAATAAGCTGCAAAATTTGCACCAATACAAAGAAAAGGAATGGGAGTAATTTGCTCAATTACAGACCTATATCAATTATGCAGATTTGGTGCAGGATTTTTGAACATAAACTGTGTGTGTTCATCATGAATTTCCTCCAGGTAAACAATCTGTTGACACACAGTCAGCATGGATTTGGAAAATATTTTTCTCATGGAGCACCGCAATACAACTAGCACTTTAGTTCCATATAGTAATGAGTGCTATCGACAGGGGGATCTCAAAATGATGCCATAATTTTAGATTTTCAGAAGGCTTTCAACACTATTCCTCAGACGTGACTTCTAATAAATTGCATCACATCTTAGTTGTGCACTGGATTCATGATTTCCTGTGAGAAAGGTCATAGACTATAATAATTTATGGAAAGCCATCAAGTAAAATGGAAGTAATATCTGGTGATCTCCACCAGAGCGTTATAGGCCCTCTGCTGTTCCTGATCTACACAAATGAATTAGGAAACAATCTGAGCAGCCCTCTTAGATTGTTAGCAGTTGATGCCGTCATTTACCGTCGTGTAAAGTTGTCAGATGATCAATACGAATTGCAAAATGTTTTAGATAAGATATTTGTATGGTGCAAAGAGTGGCATTTGTCTCTCAATAAGGAGAAATGAGATCATCCACACGAGTATGAGGGGATACCCGCCAAATTTTGGTTTCTCAATACATCAAAATAAAGGCTGCTAATTAAGCTTAATACCTAAAATTAGAATTACAGATGAATTAAATCAGAATGATCATATAGACTATGCTGTGAGGAAACCAAACCAATGACTGCAATTTATTGGCAGAACACTTGGAGAGTGCCAAAGGTCTACAAGAGAGACTGCATATAATCAAGCACATCCACCATCTTCTGAAGTATTGCTGTGCTTTGTGAGATCTGTGCAAGATATTATTGACATAGGACAACAATCAGTTCAAACAAGGGCCGTTCGATTAGTATTATAGTGAAATTAGGGGAGACAGGGTCATGGATATAATACGCGAATTGGGGTGTCAATCATTAAAACCAAGCCCTTTTTCATTGCAGTCAGATCTTCTGATGAAACTTCTGTGGTGTCACCGCCAGACACCACACTTGCTAGGTGGTAGCCTTTAAATCGGCCGCGGTCCGATAGTATACGTCGGACCTGTGTGTCGCCACTGTCAGTGATTGCAGACCGAGCGCCGCCACACGGCAGGTCGGGAGAGACATCCTAGCACTCGTCCCCAGTTGTACAGCCGACTTTGCTAGCGAAGCTACACTGACAAATACGCTCTCATTTGCCAAGATGATAGTTAGCATAGCCTTCAGCTACATCATTTGCTACGACCTAGCAAGGCGCCATGACCAGTTTATATTGAGATTATATAATGTTTCAACAAGAGCGATGTTCTCCAATTATGGGTTAAAGTTAAGTATTACATCAACTCTGTACTTTATTTATTAGAATCAACTACTTTAATCTGTTCCAGACCTCACGCCAGCCTGCGTGAGTTAAACGCATGCTATTCGGCTACAAGTCATAGTGGATTGGCTGTCTGGTCAGTCCACTACAACTTCAATCACCAGCTTTCTCCTAGAGTGTGAAAATATTTTGTTGCCACCCACCTACATAGCGAGAAATGATCATCATCTTCACCAACACCAAATAAATTAGAGCTCACAGGGTGTGACTGAAGTGTTCATTTTTCGCTCATGCTGTCCGTGAGTGGAATGGAAAAGATAGCTTGAAGATGGGTAGACAAACAATCTGCCACGCAGTTTATTGTGAACTCCAGATCAGTCATGTGGATGTAGATTGTGTCAAGCATCACAGTACTGTATTTGAACATTAATGGCTTGTTTCTCCTACTCATCCACATTCACTTACATTTTTGTACATGTAAAACAAGCTGCCATTCATCACAATAAACAGAAATTCAGTCCAAGTCAACATATTTCCTCCTAGAATCCCTAAACAATGTTACTTTTCTGTGTATTACAGTGTCATCAGCAGATGGTACTCTAGGTAAAGTGACCAAAAGGCGAAGCAGCTGAACATAATGCATGTAAGTATAGAAGAATATAAAGATATCTTATTTGCTAATGGTTCTACCGGTCTACTAAAAGTTGAAAACAGCGAGAAGCTGCAACGGGCTGTTAACTGATCTACAAATCGAATAAGCAGTCTGGCAGACCACATCCACCAATAAGATTGTATACAACAATAGAACAACCCACATAAACTACAAACATTCACTGCAACTGTGTTTTCCTTAAGGGTGATAAAGTGGTGAGTAGCCCTGTTACAAAAGTCAGTGGTGTTTGGCTGTGAGCGGCTATGAAACAGCTTCCTACTGGTCCACTTATTACGTTTAATCCACCACAGAAAATCTTGTTCCTAGAGACTGGATACTTGGTGACAGAACTCAACAATTCACAAGTGTGGCAGTAAACAAAACAATTATGTGCAGTGTCTCTGCTGCAGAGAGATGCTATGTATGCTGCTGTAAAAAATTTTCAACCTCCTTCCCACTGAGCTGAAAACCTTATGTTGTTTTCTTATTTAGTTCAGCTTTGAATAGTTATTTACTATTCCATAATTGTCCCTTTAATCACTATGTTGTACAATATGTTTATAAACAACTTATCCAACAGAAGATATACCTAACAAGTTGCATAACTGACAAAAGATTAATAAAAGTATTTCAGCTGACAATGCAGCTTCACATGCACACATATCAATCTTAGACGACTCTTCACATGATCCCTGGGTGGTACTACAAAACCAACACATCAAAAGCCCTTTACCAGGTCCAAACATCTGCAGAAGTGAGACCAAGTATTAAAACATGTCAACTGAACACCTAAGGCATTAGTTGAACCTAATGCCAAATTCTAGGGAAGATGCTGTCTAAGCATGTTATCAACATGGTTGTCCAACAACAAAGTCATACAAGTAATGGAGATCAGCTATGGGCAAGAGGAAAGTGGCTAGCAAGCATCAATGTGCAGTAGCGTGTGTGGCAAGAAAGGTCAGTAGAGGTTGTGGGCAAGTGCTAGAGTGTACTGGAGAATATGAAATCCACTGGCAATCCACAGTCTGTGACAAAGGGTCAAAAGGAATAAATAAAGAGCTTCTTCTGCACAAGATTAATGCAGCATTGAATGAAATAGAGACTAACATTGACAATGCACCTCAAATAAATGTAGATAATGGAACTTTCAGGAGAATCAAAAAAGGGCACAGGGTGTTCACCTTGCTTGGGTTCCAACAGTTCAAACTTTTCAAACATTTATTTCACAAACATTAAACCAAACAGGGCAAAGTAGACACGTGCGTTAGCCACATGTAATGTTAAGCAAATGTATGGGTCATTTGTGTAATCAAAATTTATTGCAACTGTGAAGAATTTTAACCACATTCTTAAAAAAAATTTGGTTGTGTGAAAAAGAGCAGGATTAAAAATAAAAATTTCCAACTTATGCCAGAGACAGAGTGCAAAACAAATGGCCAGAAATTCCACAAGTCAAAGTCATAATATGTGAAGTCTTTATTCAGTAAACTAAATGAAGTTATCAAAGGAGGCCGCTCAGAAATTGAAATTGTCAGAAATGGGTCAGAAGTTACCATGAACACTACCTATCGCAAACCTGTCACTGAAGTGAAAGAGGATTTATAGAGGGAGGAAAAATAGAATCATGAATACATTTTAATGTCTTTCGTGTGAGGAAGATGGGAGCTATTACAGAAAATCTACATCCTTGCATTTTCAATATTTACTCTTAATGATCTGTGTATTGACACTGCTGTAAACAATCAAAGTAAACCCACTAAAGGCCAGGCACTGTTAAAGTTCAGAGTTTAGGAGAGTATGTATGAGCAGAGTGTATTCATTTTTGGATGACTTAACATCAGTTTGGTTCTCAGAATTCACTGATTCTGAATAGGTTTGTCAATGCATTCTTTCACACTTCTGTTCCTTCCACTAGTCAGACAGAAATGAAGAGGAGAGTGTTTCAGGATTCGTCAAGGGAGACAATTAGGTTACTCCATTCGTAAATATGAGTTTGGGAACTGCATCTTTAAGTAAGTTGGTGGAAGACGCTGGGCTCCAGGAGAATAATGATGATTAAAATGCTCTTACCAGCACTCAAAGTATGACTCAAACATTAGGGGACATGCCTGAAGCTAAACAGAAGGAACAGGTAAAAATGTAAGGGTGTTATGTAGATCTATTTTAAGAATATCTTGTCTAATCAGATGATGTGCTTGTAAAACTCAAGTTAAGAATCATGAGCCATTCCATAGTAAATTGTATCCAGTACCCTTGCCCTAGAAAGCCATAGTTAATAAAGCAATTAAGGGTGTGTAGAAGAATCAGATTATTTAACACTCAGATAGTGAAAGTTCTAATGCAATCCACACTGTAACAAAAAGGGATGGCAGTGTGCATTTACTAACTGATGCCCATGGAGAAATGATGCAGTTTACTGTACAATGTGACCAACTGGAGGATGAAGGTATAGCAGGAAGAACACAGCCTTTCTGTGGAATGGAAGGTGTTAGCAGTTTAAAAGGATGGCCTTCAGGCTGTCAGTATCATCAGTGGCCTTTATGACAGCACTCACAGAAGTTCTAAGAGAAGAATTATTGATACACTTATCACCTACATAATGTTATTCTAATTAGTGCTACCTTTAGGGAGAACATTTATACATTCTATGTCATGTAATGTAAGCGTTTAGTGGATGGGTAAATAAGAATTTGCCAAATCGCTTGTTTCCTTGGGCATGTAATTTCTTTGCATGGAATCAAACCTGATCCAATGAAAATGGAACCAGTGAGAAATTTTCCTGCACAAAAATGATGTAATCAACTGAAAATCTCTCAGTTTGTGCAATTTCTATCACAGTATTTATCCTCGATTTTTTTATCTTCACAAGTACATCTCCACTGGAAATGGAATAAGGAATATCAAGAAGCATTTGAGTTAATTAAAAACCAATTGCATGAGGCACCGATACTTCATCATCCTGATTGAAGCAAAAATTTCTACACTGGAACCGATTCAATTTATTCCTACTGCTAGCTTAGTACATTTAATCCACCACGGAAAATGAATGAGTATAGCAGTCTCTCTAAATAGCCACATTACAAGTATTTAGAATCATTCTAGAGAAACACTCCAGCACTTTGCCTTCTTTTCAATTGTAAATGTACTGAATCACAGTAATAGAGGGGAACAATGAAAGAATCGAAGTGCGCAAACATGTCATAGCAGTACTCAGGCAGCAGTAGCTTACTGCGACAGATGCAGCAACAGATAAGTAACAACATTTGTCATTTACGAGTTCCTAACCAAGAGCGAATTTTATTATATCATCTGTCTACTTTAATAGTTTAATTTCTTGAGTTTCTGCGTGTAAATTTAACATCTAATAGCCACAGTTCTCATGTTTTCATTTGCGTCAGAAAGTAAACTGATTTTGTGACATATTACAAGTTCCAGATCAGGGTCAAATTATTTAGTTTGACCTGAGTGCTTCGGTAGTTAGGTTTCTGAACATACACGTATTACTAGACACAGTTTGTGTTTTTGGCAGGTTCTATAGTAGAATTGCACAGCATGTGCTGACAGTTTGTTTATCTGCATAGTTTAGTCTTCCATGGTCTTTTGTATGGACAGGGACTGTGATTGTTGTGTCTGAATGTGAGCCGAGTTCATGACACTTCGCTCTCAGCTTCAGTTAGTGTTTATGGCAGGTTCTATAGTAGAATTGCACAGCATGAGCTGACAGTTTGTTTATCTGCATAGTTTAGTCTTCCATGGTCTTTTGTATGGACAGGGATTGTGATTGTTGTATGCGGATGTGAGCCGAGATGGTGACACTTCGCTCTCAGCTTCAGGCTGTGATGGCTTCCGTTACAGAGCTTGAGGCTGCAGTGGATGGGCACCACTGTTGTGCGCCGGCTGTGGGGACACAACGGACGTCCAGCACGTCAGAGTCTTCTGATCAGTCCTCACCAGTGGCCAACCCAGTTACTGCTCGCACTGAGGCTGACCCCTCACCTGTTGTTGAGTGGGAGGTTGCCCCGGGGCGAAGCACATGGTGAAAGACTTCCTAGGTGGCCACACATAATGCCTCTCCGGTTTGTCTCACAAACAGGTTCCAGGTTCTGTCTGTGGCTGACACTGTCACTGAGCCAGATGCTGTCACCTGTCCTGTTTCAGAGGAAACCACTCAGCCTCCAAGATCTGGGCAATCACAGAGGCTGAGATTATTGGTAGTTTGGAGCTCCAAGGTTAGGTGCATTATAGGGCCCCCTTAGGGACTTGGATGAGAAGAATGGTAAGAAATCCAGTGTGCATTTCGTGTGCATACCGGGTGGAGTCACTCCAGATGTGGAAAGGGTACTCCCAGATGCCATGAAGAGCACAGCATTCAGCCAACTGTAGGTGGTTGCTCAAGTTGGTACCAATTACACTTGTCACTTTGGATCAAAAGAGATTCTCTTTGGTTTCGAGCAGCTAACAGAAGTGGTAAAGGCTGCCATTCTTGCTTGCAAGATTAAAGCAGAGCTGACCATTTGCAGCATAGCCGTCAGGGGCAATTCCGGACCTCTGGTACAGAGCCGAGTGAAGGGTCTGAATCAGAGGCTCAGACGGTTCTGCGACCATGTAGGCTGCTGATTCCTCGACTTGCGCCAAAGGGTGGTTGGGTTTCGGGTTCCACTGAATAGGTCAGGTGCCCACCACATACAGGTGGCGGATACACAGGTAGCAGGGTCTGTGTGGCGTCGACTGGGCAGTTTTTTACGTTAGAGGGTCTCGAGAAAAAAACACAAAAAGCACTTCAGTTACAAAGGGTGGAGGCTGAACACAGCAAAAATGTAGATACAGGAACCACTGGTATAACAGTTGTAAATTGTCGTAGCTGTGTTGGGAAAGTACCAGAGCTCCAAGCGGTAATAGAAAGCACTGATGCTTAAATTGTTATAGGTCCTGAAAGCTGGCTAAAGCTGGATATAAGCTCAGCCAAAATTTTTGTGAAGAACCTAATGGTGTTCCAAAAGAATAGGCTAAACATGGTTGGTGGAGGCGTGTTTGTTGCTGTCAGAAGTAGTTTAACTTGTCACGAAATTGAAGTAGATACATCCTGTGAATTAGTATGGGCAGAAGTCATTGTTGGCAAATGGAATAAAATAATAATTGTATCCTTTTACCGACCTCCCAATTCAGATGGCACAGTTTCTGAAAGGATCAAAGAAAACTTGAGTTTGATTTTAAACACATACCCGAATCATATGATAATAGTTGGTGGTGACTTTAATTTACCCTCGATATGTTGGTGAAAATACATGTTTAATTCTGGAGGTATGCATAAAATATCATCTGAAATTGTGCTAAACACATTCTCTGAAAATGATCTCGAGCAATTAGTTCATGAGCCCACGTGAATAGTAAACGGTTGTGGAAACACGCTTGACCTCTTAGCAAGAAATAATCCTGAGTTAATAACGAGCATAAAAACTGATTCAGGGATTAGTGAACACAGGACTGTTGTAGCAAGACTGAATATTGTAATCCCCAAATCATCATTCTTGTGAAACACAACTAGCTCTCTATTCACATGAAGTGCTGAGTGCTATTGACAAGGGATTTCAGATTGATTCCATATTTCTGGATTTCCATAAGGCTTTTGACACTGTAGGTACTACACAAGCAGCTTGTAGTGAAATTGTGTGATTATGGAATATCATCTCAGTTATGTGACTGGATCTGTGATTTCCGTCAGAGAGGTCACAGTTCATTGTAATTGTAGGAAAGTCATAGAGTAAAACAGAAGTGATTTCTGGCATTCCCCAAGGTAGTGTTGTAGGCCCTTTGCCGTTGCTTATCTATATAAACAATTTGGGAGAGAATCTGAGCGGCCGTCTTCAGTTGTTTGCAGATGATGCTGTCATTTATCGACTAATAAAGTCATCAGAAGATCAAAACAAACTGCAAAACGATTTAGAAAAAGAGGATCAGAATGGTTGGAAAAGTGGCAGTTGGCTCTGAATAATGAAAAGTGTGAGGTTATCCACATGAGTGCTAGAAGGAACTCATTAAACTTCAGTTACACGATAAATCAGTGTAACCTAAAAGCTGTAAATTCAACTAAATACCGAGGTATTACAATTATGAACAATTTAAATTGGAAGGAACACACAGAAAAGTATGTAGGGAAGGCTAACCAAAGACTGTGTTTTATTGGCAAGACAGAGAAAATGTAACAGACCTACTAACAAGACTGCTGACACTATGCTTGTCCGCCCACTTTTAGAATACTGTTGCACAGTGTGGGATCCTCACCAGATAGCACTGACTGAGTACATCAAAAAACTTTAAAGAAAAGCAGCAGGTTTTGTATTATAGTGAAATATGGGAGAGAGTGTCACAGAAATGATATGAGATTTGGGATGGACATCATTAAAAGATAGGTGTTTTTCGTTGCGATAGAATCTTCACACGAAATTCCAGTAACCAACTTCCTTCTCCGAATGTGAAAATATTTTGTTGACACCGACTTACATAGGGAGGATTGATCACCAAGATAAAATAAGGGAAATCAGAGCTCGTACGGAAAGATATAGGAGAATGAAGAACCTTCCACAACTAGGAACTGCTTCTATCATTAGGCATAAATTAATGGATTGAGTTAATGATTTATGATCACCTAACAACCATGTATGCAAACAAGATCTACACTAATCAATGTTCATGTACCCAAAATTCTGACACATTAAGTAAGAAATGTGCATAGAGTGGACGTGCACGGATACATGCATCTGATGGAGAAAAATCTGTAGCCAATGGCTAGTGTAATAAAAATAGACAAGAGCCCCAATGAAGATGCACTAATATTAATAACTCAAGGCTTATTATGTTAAAAAAGTCACTTTACAATCAGACAGTATTGCGAAACTAACTTTAGGCACAGAAGTTGCTTACATAACAATGAATGACATCATCACTTATTAAACTAATGCTGTTCGAGTAACTGACCTTCAAGTTAACTCTTACACTGGGCTACTGGAGATTCAGCTGTATGTCCAGGAACCCGGTACCAGTTGCAAATTGCCTAATTAATGCCTTCCAGGAACTACAAAAAATATTTTGGATAATTATTGATGGACTTGAACACAACAAGACATTTTTAACATAAGACTACACATCTTAGCGAGTAGGTATTGGCAAGTAGTACAGTGGGAAACAGTGTGCTTGCCAAGGCAGTGTAACTGATCATGTGTGCAAATACCCACACTTTATTTATTGAGTATTTCAGGATGAGTGCACTTACAGACTTCTGATGAACTTCAAGCATGTAAGGAAGAAAAAGTTTAGCAAATGATTGCACTTATGCTTTAAGTGGAACATTTAGCTCATTAACTTATTTGCAAACCAGTCAGAAGTTTAACTCTTGTGTACAACAGGGCATCAGAGTCCAAACAAATAGCAATATACTGGTACCTGTACAATATCTGGACGGTAAGGTACTAAATTTTCACATATGAATGACAGGAACATGGAAATATCACTATAATTGGTGTGCATACCAATGTCACAATGGTGTTGATATTGTGAATACAAATAAATTATTGCAGTAACTTGTGAACAACAAAAAAGCTTGTTGTAATAGAATAAAGGTGACATGTATACTTTCTTGTTAACAGCACATGCACTCTGAACATATTTATGAACAAACCATTGTACTATTACCTATTGTGTTTCAATCACATTCTTCATCACTGTAATACTGAATTTATAAGGGAAACATGGAAGTCGATAACTGACAACTCCAAACTGGGGTAACATTTCCACAAAAATATCTAAACTGATAATCGTATGGACATCACAGAATAATGATGTATTTGTATTATTGCAGATTTATATCCATTAGGTAAGACTAAAGCAAAGCTTCCTAAGTGCAAGCATTTTTTTTTCACTGCCAGGTAATGAACTACTTGCAAAACAGTTTTTGTAAGGGTTTTGTAAATTCTTGAAACTTTTTCTTCACTACATTGGCAACAAAATAAGCTTTACTGCAAACAACAAGCTTCTAAGGAATCCAATTGACCAATTGGCATCATGACAAGAAACGAACTCACACACAAAATTAATATAAAATTTCTATCTGTGTAGTAATATTTATAACACTTGTATCAAGTGGAATGATGTCCATAATAGATATAAAGGAAACTGACTACTGAGCATCAGTAAGTCTACACTCGACACATGCCATCCATCTGCTCACTAAAAATCCACAGTGTTTCACAATTCCTATTACAGAGAGGTTCCAGAGCAAACTCTATCCACCAGGTTTCATTACTGAACCCATGTCTGGAAATGTACAAAGTCCCTTCTTCAACTCTTACACACCTGTAACAGGAATTCTGACATGCCCTGGGTACAGCAAGAAAACCCTGTAGCAATTTTACAACAGATTGCATAGTTTACATTAAGTGCATGTAACACCAATGAAAATATCCCAAGAGCATATGGTATTTATGACCACATAAATAAATGACCAAAATAGTGACTTTATCATTTCTTTTATCCATGTAATTCTGAAGTTATGGTAGTATCTGGGAAACTGTTTACTGAGGAGGTACTCTTTTGTGAGGAAGTACAGCAGTACCTCATATACTTTCAACAATGCTCAACTATAAAGTCCTGTCCTCATTTTCATTTCAGTCTTCTCCAAACACCTGCCACCTCCAAATTATTTTTGTGTGCATCAGGAATGTCCAGCCTTTTGCACAACTTCACAGAAATTTAATAATGCTCCTCCACAGCATGGTCATCACTGTTCTGATACAAGCATGGCTAAAGGTTTCTCCAGCCACATTGTGGAGATACAAAGTAGTATCACAACTACTTCCTCTTCCTCTTGTTCTTGTTCTTGTTCTTGTTCTTGTTCTTCAATACCCGAACAGGTCCTCCCCCATCAGAGAGAAGATTAAATAAGGAAAATGAAAGACACCCTCTGGCCTCGTAACCTAATACCATCGGGGTCGAAAAGATCAAGAGTTGGTCAAGAGAGACCGACAGAAAAGAAAACAGAATATGTCTGACACACGTAAGTGGAAGCAATGTCAGGCGTTTCTAAAAAGAAGATTGTGAGACACATATGACTGTTCTGTTTATGGCAAGTGGTACCTGACCATATTTAAAACCAAAGTAATGTCAAATTTAATATGTGAGATTCACATGTTTATGCTGAGCTAACAAGTTGACACAATACCATGTATTCTAACATCACAAGTATATTCTTTGGACATAACACAATTAACAATGGGTAAATATACAAAAGTGAAACATTAAATGATTCAAAAATGTAACAGCACTTTATGCACTGATATATGCTGTTAGATATTCCTTCCAAGTACCTGGTACCTTGCTGATATTAAATTTTTTAAACTGTAATATTTGCAACATAGAAACATTAATGAAATGTAACATCTAAAAAGCCTCTGTAGTCACTACAGAGAGATATAATATTAAATACTAAGTGTTAAAAGAAATTTCTTGACATCTATTACACTTGAAGTAGCTATTCAGATTGTTTGAGCTAATCATAATACACAAGTTAGTACATTCCATATTACTAATCTGGAACATTCGATTGTCTAAAATGCTGACTTAATTATATGAGGGGTGTTCAGTAAGTAACGCAATAATTTTTCTGAAAGCAGGTTGGCTTTATTCAGGATCCCATTACACCATATTATTTCCTATGATCTTTGATACAAAACCCGAGTTTTCAGCACAATTTCTGTTCAATTTGATGGCCTTAAGCCACCTTACTGGGAGGGCTTGTATGCCTCATGACACCATTCTACTAATTGATGACAGCACCATCTTGTTGCATCAACAACTGCCCCCATTATCCACACACTGCTTTCTGCAGAGTGCAGAATGGACAGTTCTTCCTTGTCTACCCAACAGTCTGGACATCGCACCATCTGGATTTTGTCTCTTTGTCCCAATGAAGTATGTGTGCTCCTCTCAGGTGTGCAGATTTGGTGAGGTCTTGCAATGTCACGGAGAAGAAGAGTTCATTTCCATTTTTGTGGTGACGTACATGCTGAAGTTGTTTCTTCAACTTCATGATGGTAGTGCAAAACACTACACCATGATGGAGGTAATCACACAGAATAACAACTTCAAAATTCCAGAAGACCACCACCATGACTTCACTGGTTGAGGATGCAGCTTTGAACTTTTTCTTCAGAGCAGGTGATGTGGTGCCACTCTGTGGATTGCTGTCTTGTTTCTCAGTTCAGAGTGTTTCACCGTCTGACAATGTTTGACAAAAATTATCACTTTAACCCTTGTAATGTGCAGACAGTTTGGCACAGGTGGTCATTTGTTGGTCTTTACAGTCTCCAGTTTGGCGGGGCACACCTTTGAGTACCCTAACTGGTGGATGAGTGTGTCTGCACTAACAACAGAGACGTCCAGCTGGGCAGCAAGGTGTTCCATCCTTCGCGATTGCCAGATCACAATCAGAGTGTTCGCATGTTCCAACATTGCAGAATCACAACTGTGTGCAAATGGCATACTTCTTTTTTCCACAACCAGGTCTCTGTAGATATTCTGCAAGTGCCTATGAATATCTGTGATGGTCTGCTTTTGCACTGAAAACTCAACAGGTCCCTGCTTGCAATACACCTCTGTTATAGACGCCATTTTTAAGGCACAAATAGTGCTGCCACTTATTGCAACTTTGTGGAATATTCCTTCTTCAGCCCCTATAGCTTTATCATATCCGAAGATGTTAAATGCAGAATTTTTCGAAGTGACATTGGCCGAGAATAGAAATATGTTGCATTACTTATTGAATGCCCCTCCTACATTGTGTTACAAATGCAGACTGTCATTATGTAGAAAATCATCATATAGAAATATCAAAGTTGAGAGATACTACAATTTTGGGTAAACATATTGCTATTGTGGTAATGATATAAATGTGCGCAGGTAACAATTTAACCATGGCAAAATATCGTAATTCCCTGTACACACAGGTTACCTAACACAAAGTGAATATAACTTGCCATAAATTCCTCTGTGTGTTTGTAAATTATTTATTCATAAAAAACATACTTTAGCATAAAATTTAAAAATTAATGACAATCACATATTTACAATGTCATTAACAAATTCACATCTGCAGTTATTCCTTCTGGACCAGCAGTTATTGTAGCCACATTTGATTATATGCAGATCTACAGCCTCCATATATGATAATCATTTTGTAAAAGAAAATACTGTCCATGAACTGCTTCTTCAAGTTGTAATGCATGTAACAGTGTAACAGACAACTAATATTCAGATTATTAGGACAATGGCAGAATACATTTCAGCAAACACATGTATCCATTACTTATCTGTGAAGTACATTTAGAAGAGTAACCTATAACTGAAATTTTTAATAATACTTTGTAATCATTTAGTGTGTATATTATTGTTACATCTGCATAAGAGAATTTCTAGCATGAGTGATGAGCCACATTATTATAAAAATATGCTCAAATTATGATGCATAATAAATATCTTCCATATAAATCATATTCAGTATGTTTAAAGACTCAAACTACAAGGTATAAAACAACTTCATACTTCTGACTGCTTTAGAAATGCACAACTATGTTATGACATTAAGCATTTACGAGAGGTTTGAAATTATGTTTGAAGTTTTTTGGAAATCACATAGTGCTCTCATTATGAAACATGGGATATATGCAGTGGGTATAATTTGTGCAACTTGAGCTACACTGCTGCAAGACATATATGCACTGTTTCTGACTGTAATACTCATCCTACAGGGTTAAACTTTTGTTATCAGTGCTAAGCCCCGTGGGATTAGCCGAGCGGTCTAAGGCGCTGCAGTCATGCACTGTGCTGCTGGTCCCGGCGGAGGTTCGAGTCCTCCCTCGGGCATGGGTGTGTGTTTGTCCTTAGGATAATTTAGGTTAAGTAGTGTGTAAGCTTAGGGACTGATGACCTTAGCAGTTATGTCCTACAAGATTTCAAACACATTTGAACATTTTACATGTACTAAATCATGGCAGGAATTTAAATTCACCCCACATCTGTACGAAATATTGAAAATTAAAGAAAGCACTTGTATAGGCTACATGCAACAGGCACTGTTTGTCATGAACCCAATTAGTCACTTAGTAATACAGCCAGAACAGTGTTTGGGTAAAGTAACACCTTCTGTCCTTCTGAGTCCTTCAGTGTCTCTGTTTTATGCTAAGGTCTGCCTGCAGTAGTCAATGGTGCCCAGTGGAAATGTACCATGTTTACAGATGACACCATCATTGTAACAGAATATCTGTCTAACACAATCTCCAATGACATTTCACCAAAATTCTGTAGCAGGTTTGTTAACTCCTTTCCTGCCAAGCTAAACACAATAAATTTTATGTAATTTACATAAAGTCGTGAAAAGCCAGACAAACACTCAGTGACACTGAATAACCAGCATATAATCAGGTGATAGAAATATGTCCTGGGGGAACTCTTCCTTAATCAAACTATCATCTCCCTACTGAGCAGTGAAAATAATCATATATAGAATGAGTCCATCAACCTCCCATTGCAAGTAATTTAGCCAGCTGAGATAACTGACTACTGCTTCTCAACACTGATTTTCTCTAATGTATTGTGTTCCTGGAGACTGGATCCTTGGTGACAGAACTCAAAAATTCACAGGTGTGGCACTAAAAAAAAGAATTACATACACTGTCTCTGCTGCAGAGAGATGCTATGTATGCTGCTGTAAACATTTTTGATCTCCTTGCCACTGAGCTCAAACTCTTATGGAATAGTAAATCTCTTTTAAAAACTAAATGTCCTGACTTTACCTTGAATCAATGTGTTGTACAATATGTTTATAAACAAGTTATCCAACGTAAAATATATTTTTATTAACCTTTTTTCAGTTACTTGTTACTATTTCAGGGGTCAATGCAGCGTCACAAGCACACATGTCAACCTCAAAGGACCCTACATGTGATCCCTGAGTGGCACTAAAAAAGAAACACAAGTGGCTAATCTCCCAACTACATGAGAAGTACATACCAGTCAGGGAACGAATGACTCATCATCACATCAAGAGCTCTTTACCAGGGCCAAAGATCTACAGAAGTGGGACCAAGTAATAAAACACGTCAACTGAACATTGAAGCATTAGTTGCACCAAAGGCCAAATTCTAGGAAAGATACTGTTTAAGCACGTTATCAACATGGTTGTCCAAAAATGATCTCCGTTATTTGTATGTCTTCAGCTACGTGCAAGGGTAAAGTGGCTAGGAAGTGGTGTCGTCGTTACAAAGTACCACTGTACCTAATGAAGGGAAAAGTACCTGTACATCTTCAAATCTAATATCCCTTACAGCATCAATGTGCAAGAGCACGTGGCAAAGGTCAGTAGAGGTTGTGGGTAAGTGTTAGTGTGAACTGGAGAGGATGAAATCCACCGGCAATTCACTCACTGCGATGAAGCATCAAATGGAATAAATAAAGAGTTTCTACTGCATGAGATTAATGCAGCATTAACTGAAGTACAGACTAACATTGATAATGCACCTCAAATAATTGTAGATAATGGAACTTTCATGACAATCAAAAGAGGGCACAGGATGTATGCCTTGGTTGGGTTCAAACAGTTCAAACATCTATTTCAGAGACATTAAACCAAATAGGGCAAAATATACACATGTGTTAGACACATGAAATGTTAAGCACATATATGTGTCATTTGTGTAATCAAAAATTACTCTAAAGGTGAAGAATTTTAAACCATTTTCTTAAAGTTTGGTTTTGTGCAAAACAACGGGATTAAAAATCAAAAATTCCAACATATGCCAGAGACAGAGTGCAAAAACAATGGCCAGAATTTCCACAGGCACAAGGCATAACATGAGAAGTTGTGATTCAGTAAACTAAATGAAGTTTTGGAAACGGGCTGCTCCGAAACTGAAGTTGTTGGAAATGGGTCACAAGTCACAATGAACACTACCAAGTGCAAACCTGTCACTGAAGTGAAAGAAGATTTATAGAGGGAGGTAAAAATAGATTGATAAATACATTTTAATGCCTTTCATGGAAGTCCAAATATGCTGGATTATGGTCGCAACATCTATTTTGGTGAGGAGGATGGGAGCTTTTACAGAAATCTACCTCCATGCATTTTCAGTATTTCCTGTTAACAATTTGCGTATTGCCACTGCTTTAAAAAAATTGAAGTGAACACATTAAGGATAAAGGGTACTTAAAAAATTTCGATTTTTCCACAATATATACAATATATATATAGGGTTTAAAATGAAAAATTACCAATATATAGCAAATTTCAAAGTTACAGTAATTTATGAAGTCATGCCTACTTTATTTCTGTTGCAGAAACCAGTATTATTTCGAAAAGAACTGATAACTTTCTGTTTCCAGTGATGATACATTGTATATGTTGTAACAGTGCAGGTTTCTAGTGTCCATAAATGATTATCTTTGCTAGTATTTACTTTTGTTTTGCTGAAGCAATTTGTTCATGTATTACTGAATGTTTGTTGCCCAAGTACTACATATATTTGTGGAAGTATATATCATTTAGTGTGCAATAAATGCAAACTATGCCATGCATCAAGAAATTCAATAAAAGGAAATTCCATGGTAACCAGTTCACAAGCAAAGGAAGCCACACTATTGAAAGTAACGTACATATCATCTCCCGCCAATCCTACTGCTGATTCAAATTTTTGTGTTAACGGTGACACTGTTTGTAGTGGATTTGTTGTTGTTGATGTGGGCACCTTATCTGCTTTGATAAAGGAAGTGGTGAAATGTAAGCAATGTGATGGTATAGGCTGTCTGGAAATAACTGAACAACAAACTAGCAGGAAGGGTTTAGCATCAAAAGTAGTTTTTCTGTGTAGATCCTGCAATAAATCTCGAAAATGACTTCAAACATTGTGCGTAATTCAATGTGATTTTGAAGTTGGTGTATTCATGTTGCAATACGAAAAGGGAAAAAGGCTATCAAGTGTTTTGTAGTTTGATGGACCTTCCCCCTCCTCGCACTAGGAACAACAAGTACATAAAACACTTTTAGGTGCCTTGACTGTTGTGTCGAAAGCATCTATGAAATGTGCAGTAGAAGAAACTGTAAATATTATTGGAACCAGGGACATTGTTGTTGCATTTGATGGAACATGAAAACATAGAGGACAAGTGGTACTTCTCTAGAGAATGGAAAAGTTGTTGATGTTGAGTGCTTATCTAAGTACTGCCATACCTGCCATGGTAACACTGGAGGACATATTGAACATCAGTGTTCTAAGAATTATGATGGTTACACAGGAGGTATGGAGGAGTGTGGTGGAGCACTTAAAATATTTCTGAGGTCGATTCCCATTTATAATGTTATATACATGAAGTACCTAGGCAATGGGGACTCTAAAGCTTTCAATAAAATTAATGAGTTCAATGTTTATGGTGATACCTTGGTAAAGAAACTTGAGTGTTGTAGACATGTACAAAAGAGGATGGGTGCTAGATTGAGGAAGCTACAAAGAGAAATGACAGGAAAGTTGTTATCAGATGGATGATCTCTGTCTGGCTGAGGCAGATCAACAGAAACTGGAATAGACCTACTTCAGAGTTACTATGGACGGGCTATTATATGAACTGCACCTCTTCTTTTTTTTTTTTTGTCGTTTTAGGGCACACAACTACAATGGTCATTAGCGCCCATACTAAGTTAGGAATGCACCGCGAGGCACAAGGTTAAAACAGCAACTAAAAGCGACAACACTATATAGGACGTAGTTACAGCCATAGGATTAAAAGAAACAGCATAATCAAATGTCCTTGGACAGGTTTGTCAAGTTGATAAAACAAAGAATGCGAGCAGCTGCTCCTGGGTCATCTGCTAAAATGGCATCCAGAGTACATGGCAGGCCAAGATCAAGACGCAGAGTATTAAAATCGGGACAGGACGTTAAAATGTGGTGGACCGTCACCAACTGCCCACATGGGC
Organism: Schistocerca serialis cubense; assembly: GCF_023864345.2. Taxonomy (NCBI): domain Eukaryota; kingdom Metazoa; phylum Arthropoda; class Insecta; order Orthoptera; family Acrididae; genus Schistocerca; species Schistocerca serialis. The sequence continues at coordinate 51,837,596 of NC_064638.1, forward strand.
AGAACGGTGCCGGCGCAGCCGTCAGCAGATGGCGATGGCTGAATCAGCAGTGTCCAATTCGTAACTGAGCCAAAACGACCTCCTCCCACCGAGAAGGGTGGGAGGAGGACGTCCAAGCCGCGGGAAGAGGTTTCAAGGCCCGAAGCTTGTTCTCCGTAAGTGCAGCCCAATCGGCATGCCACAGCGATAAAATGCGCCGACAAATGACCCTGCTGCAATCTGATGAAGGGACACAACAAGAAGCTGTCCGAGGCTGGAGGACTGCAGCCTTGGCCGCGGCATCTGCAGCTTCATTCCCAGGGATACCGACATGGCCAGGAACCCACATAAAGCTAACCGGAGAACCGTCGTCCACCAGCTGCTGAAGAGAGCATTGGATCCGGTACACGAAAGGGTGAACCGGATACGGATCACTGAGGCTCTGGATGGCCCTCAGGGAATTGGAGCAGATGACATAAGCAGAATGTCGGTGGCAGCAGATGTAAAGAACAGCTTGGTAGAGGGCAATGAGTTCAGCTGTGAAGACCAAACAATGGCCATGGAGCTGGTATTTGAAACTTAGTGCCCCGACAATAAAGGAATACCCGACTCCGTCATTGGTCTTAGAGCCATCTGTGTAAATGAAGGTCATATTAATGAACTTCGAACGAAGTTCGAGAAAACGGGAGTGGGGTACCGAACCGGGGGTAGCCTCCTTTCGGAGCGAGCTGAGGTCAAGGTGAACGTGAACCCGAGCCTGGAGCCATGGTGGCGTGTGGCTGTCGTCGACTCTAAAGGTTGCAGGGAGTGAAAAATCATGGTGGTGAAGGAGGCGATGAAAGCGGACTCCAGGGGGTAGCAGGGCAGAGACATACAACCCATATTGATGGTCGAGAGAGTCGTCAAGAAAGGTACGATAAGACGGGTGGTCGGGCATTGACAGTAGCCGACAGGCATACGACAAAGCAGTGTATCGCGCTGGTAGGTGAGTGGCAATTCACTGGCTTCAGCATGAAGACTCTCAACGGGAGTAGTATAAAATGCTCCGATCGCAAGACGTAAACCCCGATGTTGTATGGAGTTGAGGCGGCGTAAGATGGACGGCAGTGCCGAGAAGTATACGAAGCCCCCATAATCCAGTTTGGAGCAGACGATCGACCGATATAGACAAAGTAGGATGGTTCAATCCGCTCCCCACGACATACCAGTAGGAACATGGAGGACATTTAGAGAACGGGTACAACGGGCAGCCAAATATGACACATGTGGAGACCAGCTAAGTTTCCTGTCAAAAGTAAGACCTAAAAATTTTGTTGTCTCCACGAATGGGAGAGCAACGGGACCGAGTCATAGGGAGGGTGGGGGAAACTCTTTGTAGCGCCAGTAGTTAATACAGACAGTCTTTTCGGCAGAAAAATGGAAGCCACTGGCGACACTCAAGGAGTAAAGACGGTCAAGAGAACGCTGAAGACAGCGCTCCAGGAAACTTGTTCGCTGCGTGCTGCAATAGATGGTAAAATCGTCCACGAAAAGGGAGCCAGATACATCAGCTGGGAGGCAATCCATTATTGGATTGATCGCAATGGCGAAGAGAGTGACGCTCAAAACTGAGCCCTGTGGCACCCTATTCTCGTGGCAAAAGGTGTCTGACAGGACAGAACCCACACGTACCCTGAACTGTCGATCCATTAAAAAGGAACGAATAAAAAGAGGGAGGCAACCGCGAAGGCCCCATGTATGCATGGTGCGGAGAATGTCCGCCCTCCAACAGGTGTCGTAAGCCTTCTCCAAATCAAAGAACACAGCCGTGGTTGGGTGCTTCCGCAAGAAGTTATTCATAATGAAGGTCGACAAGGTAACCAGATGGTCAACAGCATAGCTGCGCCTAAAAAATCCACATTGTACATTGGTAAGTAGGCATCGAGATTCGAGGAGCCAAACCAAACAAGAGTTAACTATTTGCTCCATCACCTTACAGACACAGCTGGTAAGCGAGATGGGTCGATAACTAGAAGGCAAGTGCTTGTCCTTCCCCGGCTTAGGAATCGGTACAACAATAGACTCGTGCCAGCATGCGGGAACATGTCCCTCAATCCAGATGCGATTATAAGTACGAAGAAGGAAACCTTTACCCGCAGGAGAAAGGTTCTTCAGCATCTGCATATGAATAGAATCTGGCCCTGGAGCGGAGGACCATGACCGGGCAAGAGCATTTTCGAGTTCCCGCATGGTGAATGGGGCATTATAACTTTCACGATTCGAGGAGCAGAAGTTAGGTGGCCTAGCCTCCTCTGCCTGTTTTAGGGGGAGGAAGGCAGGGTGGTAATGAGTGGAGCTCAAAACCTCTGTGAAAAAGCGGCCGAAGGCATTGGAGACATCCTCAGGGGCCGCAAGAACATCATTCGCGACCGTCAAGCCAGAAACTGGTGAGTGGACCTTAGTGCCAGATAGCCGGCACAGGCTATCCCAGACAACAGAAGAAGGAGTAAAACTGTTGAAGGTGCTTGTAAAAGCAGCCCAGCTGGCTTTCTTGCTTTCTTTAATAATATGACGACACTGTGCATGTAATCGTTTATAATTGATACAATTCGCCATTGTAGGGTGGCGTTTAAAGGTGCGTAAAGCACGTCGATGAGCACGTAAAGGACCTCTACATGCTGCGGTCCACCAGGGGACCGGTACACGACGTGGAGAAGAAGTAGTGTGAGGGATGGAATATTCAGCAGCAGTGAGAATGACTTCCGTGAGGTGTGCGACCTGACTATCGCAGCTTGTGAAGGTGTGATCCTGGTAGGTCGCCCTGGAAGAGAAGAGCCCCCAGTCTGCTTTGGAGATGGTCCAACTAGATGAGCACAGAGAGGGGGTATGCTGCAGAAGATGGATAACACACGGGAAGTGGTCACTCGAATATGTATCAGAAAGTGCATACCACTCAAACCGGCGTGCAAGTTGGGGAGTACATATAGAGAGGTCTAAATGGGAATAGGTGTGAGATGTGTCCGAAAGAAAAGTAGGGGCGCCAGTATTGAGGCAGACAAGATTGAGCTGGTTGAAAAGGTCTGCTAACAGGGAGCCCCTCGGGCAGGATGCTGGAGAGCCCCAAAGGGGATGGTGGGCATTGAAGTCTCCAGTTAACAAAAATGGTGCAGGTAGCTGAGCAATAAGTTGCATCATGTCTGCCCTGGTAACGGCAGACGACGATGGAGTGTAAACAGAACAAATGGAAAATATAAAAGTGGGGAGAGTAATGCGGATGGCAACTGCCTGCAGGCCGGTGTGCAACGGGATGGGATCGTAGTAAATATCATCCTGGACCAGCAAAATAACCCCTCCATGAGCCGGGATAACTACCACAGGGGGTAGGTCAAAACGCACAGAGGTGTAGGGTGCCAAGGCAATTTGATTGCATGTGCGTAGCTTCGTTTCCTGGAGGGCTACGACGAGCGGACGGTGCAAGCGGAGCAGCAACTTCAAGTCCTCTCGGTTGGAGCGAATGCTGCGAATATTCCAGTGAATAAGTGCCATCGTAAGAAGAAAAGGAAGAGGAAAGAAGGGGTCACCTCGAAGGCCGCTGAGGGCCTGACTTCGAGCGAGCACTGCCACCGCTATCAGTAGGCAGACAGTCATCGTCCATTGGGTCTATAAGTTCATCCGCCATCTCGGCAACATTGCCGGGAGGGGAAGCTTCCGCCGCCAGTGAACGGCCAGATGTTCAGCTACCAGTGGTGCGGCCAGGCGAAACGGATGATGGCCTGGGGCGGCAACCGCTGGGTGGCGCAGGAGAAGAAATGCGCAGTGGTGGAGAAGGAGAACTGTGCTTCCTATGAGCCTTCTTGGAAGGTCGTTTGGTGGAGGTACCGGTCGAAGGCTGGGAGGTCGAGGGACGTAGGAAGTCTGCACAGGATGGTTCCTTCTTGAAGGCCCGTGCATCTGATTTCGGGGTCTTCGTCTTAGCAGAAGCTGATGAAGGGGCTGGTGTCTGAGGGGTGATGGGAGGAAGAAGTGATGTCGACCGCGGGATCTTAGCACTGGCCGAACGGACGACCGTGGTGCTGAAGGTCAGATCGCATGTCTGGGTTGCCACCTCCCTGGTAGTCCGAGGAGAGGCGAGGACAGTACTGTCTTTCCCCACTGGGAGCAGCGTGGGCTTCCTACTAGCCAATAGCTTGCGAGCAGCCAAGGTGGACACTTTTTCTTTGACCCGAATTTCTTGGATACAGCGTTCTTCCTTATAGACAGGACAGTCGCGGGAGGATGTGGCATGGTCACCCTGACAGTTCACACAACGAGGAGACGGAGGTGGACAGTCACCCTCATGGGCATCCCTGCCACAAGTGACACATTTAGCCGCATTGGAACAAGACTGTCGAGTGTTATTGAAACGCTGACACTGGTAGCTGCGCGTAGGTGTCGGGACATAGGGGCGAACAGAAATAACCTCGTAGCCCGCCTTGATGCGCGATGGCAGCTTAACACTATCAAAAGTCAAGAAAAGTGTCCGGGTCGGTACAAGGTCATTGTTGACCTTTTTCATGACCCTATGGACAGCCGTCATGCCCTGCTCAGCGAGGAAAGATTGAATCTTCTCATCAGTCAATCCGTCGAGGGATCTAGTATACACCACACTACGAGACGAATTCAAAGTTCGGTGAGCCTCCACCCGTACCGGGAACGTGTACAGGAGTGTGGCCCGACGCAGTTTTTGTGCCTGAAAGGCACTCTCAGTTTCTAGTAATAAGGTACCATTGCAACCTGGTACAAGATTTGACAGATTCGGCTATGGCATCTACGCCCTTCTGGATAATGAAAGGGTTGACAGCAGAAAAATCCTTTCCGTCCTCAGATCGAGAAACGACGAGGAACTGTGGGGCAGGCGGTAGTACTTTTGTCACTGGTGGCTGGTCACGTTTCCGTTTTTGGGCAGAAGTCAAAAGAGATGGAGTAGAATCCATTGCGGAGAAATCCCCATGATTGCCAGCATCTCCGATGGCACGCTCCTTCCTTGTGGGGACCCTCTCAGAGGGCACTCCTGCCTTAGGTGAATGTTTACATCTCAGGTCACACCTCCCGAGAAACAGATGGAGGGACCAATCGGCATGGTCAGAAGGTATCAGCTCAGGCAATCACCCCTCCCTGGGCCTGGCCTTTACCAGGGGGTACGTGCATGCCTTACATGTCTACCCAGGGCGGGGAATTACGCGTTACCCCATCACCGGCTACGCGTGCGAACGCGTGGGTCAGCCTTCAGGCATGCACAGGGAGGAAGGAAGAAGAGGAAAAAGAAGAGAGAGAGGGAGAAAGAGGACAGACTGTCTCAAACGCCGAGGCCTAGAACAGAGAAGGCAAGGAGAAGAAGGCAATGAGAAGGCAAGGAGAAGAAGGCAAGGAGAAGAAGGCAACGAGAAGGCAAGGAGAAGAAGGCAATGAGAAGGCAAGGAAAGAAGGCACAATGAGGAGGCAAGGAGAACAAGTCAAGGGAAAGAGTAAGGAAGACAGTGAGGTGGAGAAGAGCAAAGAAAGGAACCAACCAAAGGAAGGAAGGAAGAAACGAGAAGTGAAAAACCAAAAAGACCACAATTATAGGTCGTGGAACCGTCCGTCTCCGGACGCAGGCGCTAACTACCCCCGTGAGGGGGATGGACTCCTTTTAGTCTCCTCTTACGACAGGCAGGAATACCTCGGGCCTATTCCAATCCCCGGACCCGCAGGGGGGACATTCAGTCTGACTCCCCAACAACATTGTTTCTTCCTAAGTAATGAATCACCCCCACAATGGGTAATCCTACTATGACCATTGCATAGAGGGTATAAAACAGTTGATTCCTTTCTAGAGGAGTGCAAGGAAAAGAGCCAAACTGCAGCAGATTCCTTGCCCTTGCGGAGTTTATTACCAGGAGCAGTAGCACACCGGATGTCATTCCACTTCCGGGCAAAGAGGTTTGATCTAGATCCAAATATCTGCAGCTGAAATCATGAAAAGGAATGGGGTTAAGTATCATCTTTCTCTGGGTCCCAAGTCATGTGGGCATCCCAGGGAATTAACTGGCTGAGTGTCTGGTTAGAAAAGCAAACTGAGCATGTGGCATGGCCAAGGACAGTGAGAAGGTCATGGATAGCAGAGATCAAAGGGTGACAAAAGTAGCAACAGTTGATAGGCTGCAGGCTGCTCATTGTGTCTGAACAAATTAAAACACTGTGGAGGGAAGCCTGAGAAATGGAAAGGAGGGCCCTGTGAATAGCTAAAAGCTCTGCTGTGAACACACCACATGATCCTGGCAATAAATATTGTTCAATGGCAGTGCAAGATGTGGAAGTGTATCCCACCTTGTCAACTGTCTTAGAACCATCAGTGTAAAAGATGAAGGCACCCTGTAACTGCATGGATGGCACCTAAAAGATTCTAGAAAACCATAGGTGCAGCAGAGACCTTAGGACCCTGAAACAGGTTGCTCCTAATCTGTGGTCTAGGTACCATCCAAGGATCATAGGAAGGGGGGGGGGGCTGAAAGGGAAGGGGGAGGGGAGATAAGTGAAATGCACAAGGTCCATTCCAGTGAGTGGATATGGAGATCCCAACGAACGACAAAGGGAAGTGAGACACATGCCAACCAGCAATCCCACCTGTGGGAGGTTGCCACCAGGGAGACAGCCCTCACTTGCAAAGAGGACACCATTCACAGGATGGTCAGGGAATTGGCAAATAGTGATTGTGTAATTTCTAAGCAGAGATGTCAATACATGTATAGATTAATTTACATACATTTACAGAATGAAATTTTCACTACAGTGCAATGTGCATGCTATTTCTGAACTTGGTGGCAGATTCAGACTGTTTGTTATAATGGAACCCTAACCTAGAACTGCGCCTTTTCTTTTCTTCTTCTTTTTTTTTTTTTTTTTGAGAACAGATCATAGCAACTGTGTTTTCTGGTTATGACTCACAGCCTGTCCTCACAGCTTTTCTTTTTCCAGCACCTCAATATACCTTCCACAACTTCAGACATTCTCATGCATTAATTTCTGAACGAGCACTCCTGAGAAAAAGAGTATCATGGGGAAACCATTACCAAAATTAATCTCCATTGCAGAGTGAAAACTTGATCTTGTTAAGTCTTTATCTTGTTAAAAGCATAGGTTAGTGGTGAAACACACACATGTAAATGACATGAATACTAGCCCTGTGCTGTCCTTATCCCTTCTTGTGAGAGAAATAATCGTTCTTATGTCAGATATTAAACACTTATCACCAATTGCATGTAAATAAATTTCAAATTACTACAGGATACTTTGTTTCATTTTGAGCCACATGACACTGGTGAAGTGAGTTTATTTGATACTTTGTTGTTTGATGTACTCTTACTTGAGAATTACTTTCTTATTTCTAAATCCCACACTGAAAAAACACTGGGCGATCCATTGTTGTGCGAACTATGTCAAGATTAGACATGTTGTCCTCTCCTTTTTTATAAAACAGTAAGGAATATTGTGTAGTGCGCATTTTAACTGTACAGTTATGTGGAGAATTTCTACGAGTTCAGCTGATGCTCAAGAGAGATTGTCTGTCTACAGTTCAAGGGGCTGAAGATTACACCCAGGTATGCAGAATCTACCTGCTCGACTGCCAGCTGTGAGCAAAGCTGTCAGTAGGACGGTGCAGAGGTTCCTCCATTCCAGTGGTGAACTGTTAGCCACACGAATGCACCCACCAGTCACTGGCACAGTGCACACAATGGAGGCAACACTGCAGTTTGGAGAAATCCCTGAGGAGCACGATTAGGTAGGTGGGCTGATGGGCGATAAGCCAGCGGCACGACTTCAAACCATTATAGGTGGTGCAGGAGCGCAACTGCCACCTGTGCTTTTAACAAGATGAAGATGCACATCTGTCAGTTCTTGGAGGCATTTGAGGTCAACCCAGTTGGGGGATTGGCAGCCCAAGGTAGGTTTCAACTGATGCACCAAATCCACTACACATAAGTGGGGTTTCTCACTATGTTTGGCCACATGACAATCTGACAATGCACCTTGGTCAATGCTCTGTTTGCAAAGGGTGGGGGTGCTCAGAAGAGCCATTATGGGCCACCCTTGCAAAGGAATAGCCAAACAGCCATCGACACACCATGCTGGTAGGATGCCAAAGATATGCAGAGACTGAACTGGGACTACTGCTGTGCACCATGTCAACAGAATGTATGGGATGACATTGACCACTTCCAGATGTGCTACCTTGCTGTCTCAGTCATCTCAGGAAACCATCACAGGTGCAAAGTACGGTCCCTGCTGACACCTGCAATGCAAAACCGCTTCTAGTTTGTGTCTTACGAAGGTTTACCCACTGCACTTGTCAAAATACTGTGAGTTTCTGAACAAAACATCTGTTTGAGGCGCGACTTACTGTTAACATTTGTTTTTTTGTTTCAAAGAATCACTTTATGAAATAATATCAACTTTCCTCTCCTCTAATGTAGCATTTTAAGATCGCCATTCCAGGCTCAAACCAGTCAAAATTAAAACTATAAACAAGTATAAATATTTTCCCTAGGTCTACTTTCAATCTTAGTGAATTGGTATTAAATGCATATGGTTATATTTATGGGTGGCGTTTGGTGAACAGGTGTTTTCTGCTTTTATGTTTAGCTGAAAATGCACAATCAAGGAATTATATTCATACAACTAAGTGTACTGTTGCTTCTCTACTCATTGCACAAGATATGCATGTCCAGTATAAAGCAATATTCGACTGTAAAAATTCTATAATAGACAAATATTGTAACAACATTTCAAGCAGTTATTCACTAACAGTGAAAGTAATAAAGCACCTGCACATCTAGTGCAAAATGTAGGGAAGCAAAAGCACACTCAGAATATTGGAAATCAGGGAATTTCATACATAAAGCTGCTTAGTTGACAATGCACCCATTCACCAAATGCCTCCCATTATTATGAATCATGTGTATGTTGGTACCATTTTAGGAACTCTACAGTAGACCTAGTGAAAATATTTGCACTTGTTCAGGTCTCAATGTAAGTTGTTCTTTTCTTTATTTTGGCATTTGGAGATAAGGAGATAGCCAATGGCGGAAGAAACTGATGACTAAAATAAAAGTTGTCAAAAAATAAAAAATTTTAACTTTATAGTGTCAGAGTTGTATAGTGTGTTGAGATGAAGGGTCAGTTTTTTATTGGGAGAATTTTCAAAAAATAGTCTTCTTCATGGGTAAACTGAGTACATAACACTAGTGTGACCCACTCTTTAGTACTTTTCTATTGTGGCATCTCCACCAGATTAATACATTGGTCCCATAACCCCTCTCAGTTTATCAATCAATCAAACGGCAAGGTTATCAGTCTGTGATTCCAAAGTGAGTCACAGAAGAAAGAGGGCCTGCTAAAAGTGGACGGATCCAGTTAGGGGAATCAAATTATAAAATAATGATTATCAAACACATACATTAAAACATAAAAGGTAAGATCAAACCAAAAAACTGGGAAAAGGGGAAGGAGGGGGGGCACTGTGTGGGGTCACAGACCGAGAAGACTGTAAAAGAAGTCCCAACCACAACCAACCTGCCCCAGCACCAAGACTAAAGTAGAACCTTAAATCTGGAAATAAAAACCACTTCCATGGAAGAAACTGAGGGCCAGTTCAACCATCCATGGATCGTCTGCTAATATTACATTTAAGGAATCTGGAAGACAGTATCTCACATATTGTTGGAATGTCCCCCCCATCTCTTGGCCCCACATTGTGGGGGAAGGGTCATTACGTAGCAGGAAACAATTGGTGAGCCTTGTACAACCAATGTGTAAACGGCATAAAACAGTGGACTCCTTCTGAGAGGAGTGGAAGGAAGAGAGCCGTACTGCAGTAGACTCCTTGATTGTACAGAGCTTTTTACTCATAGCAGTAGCACTCCAGAGGGCATTCCTCTTTTGAGGAAAGAGAGATTTAATGTAGATCCACATATCCACAGCTGTAATCGGGAAATGAAATGGGGGTAAGTATCTGCTTCTCTAATCAGTCAGCCAGTTCACTACCTGGCATGCCCACATGACTTAGGATCCAGAGAAAGAAAACTTAAGAGGCAGCACACTCAAGGTCAGAGAGAAGGTCATGAATAGTAGAGACCAAATGCTGACAAGAGTAACATTGATCAATAGCCTGCAGGCTGCTCATGGAGTCTGAACAAATTAAAACACTGTGGAAAGAGGCCTGAGAAAGAAAGGAGGGCTCTCTGAATAGCTAGATGCCCTGCTGTGAACACACTACATGATCTCAGAAATAGATGGTGTTTGAAGCCAGTAGAAGACAGGAGGGAGACATCCCTCATTGACGAAGAGCACAGGTTACAGACGATGGTCAGGGAATTGGCAAACTGTGATTGTGTAAGAAAAAGGGTTTGGCACCTTTGGATGTGTAGAAGGGAACTCCCCACTTCTGTGAGGAGACTATCAACAGGATTAGTGCAAAAGGCACCAATAGCCATATGCACCACACAATGATTGACAGGGTCAAGGAGTTAAAGTGGAAGCAGCTGCTGAGCCATAAGCCTGACTACCATGCTCTGCTCATGTCCAGACTAGACTATGGTAAAGATGGAGAAGAGTGGAATGGTCAGCACCCCAACATGTGTGGGCCAGGAGGTGGAGAACATTAAGCTTCCACATACATGTAGTCTTTAGGTGGTGAGTGTGGGGCAGCCATGCCAGCTTGTTATCAGAAATAAGGTCCAAGAAATGGGACTGTGCTATAACATCAAGGAACTGGTTACATTAATAAAGTTCTAGATCGGGGTGTAATGTGGGTCTATGACTAAAATGCACAATGCACATTTTGGAGGAAGAAAACTGGAAGCCACGGGTGGTGGCCCATGCAGAGGCCCATCGGATGGAAGCATCTGCTAAGCGCCAGCTCCAAGGTGCCGAGTGGAAGCTGCACCAGATACAAAAATTGTCGATGTACAATGCCGGTGTAACCAGAAGCCCAACAGAGGTCACAAGCACATTGATGGCAATGAGGAACAGTGTGACACTTAGCACAGAACCCTGTGGGATACCATTCTACTGAATCTGGGGGGCACTAAGTGAAATGCCAACCAAAAGCCAGAAGAGCTGGTGAAATAAAAACTTATGGATAAAAATTGGAAGGGGACTACGGTAGCCCCAGTTATGGAGGGTAACTAAAATGTGATGGCGCCAAGCCATGTCATATGCGTTATATAGTTCAAAGAAGATGGCAGTAAGGTGCCAGCGGTGAGTAAAAGTCTGTGAAATGGCTGATTCCAATCTGGATAAATGACCATTCGGAGGTCGCTCTGTCCAAAAGCCACACTGATACAAGGACAAAAGGTCCTGAGATTCAAGTACCCAACATAATCTGAAGCTGATCATCCTTTTGATCAGTTTACAAAGTACATTGGACAGTTACCACCCAATTAGTCTGACTAGAGACACTGGGTTTTTCCTGGGCTTAAGGACAGGGCTAACTATACTGTCTTGCCATTGTGACAGAAAAGCACAAGTGAGTCAAATGTGGTTTAACAGCAGTCTCAGCAGAAAATAGTGGCAGGGACGCCTTGCACGACTGCATCAAAGGTATTTGAGAGGGGGGTTCACAGCAAACATATATAAAGGCTAATTGGCCCAGTGGAATGCACAACATGGGGGCCTGTCTGCCTGGTATCAGCAGAGGAACCATAGAATCACCAGAAAGTGGTCACTATCACAAAGGTCATCATGGGATGACCAATGTAGGGAAGCCAACAGGGCAAGGGAGGAGATCGTGAGATTGATAGCAGAGAAGGTGCCATGGGTGGCATTGAAGTCAGTAGGGGAACCATCATTGAGGAGACACAAATCGAGGTCCGTGATAAGTTGGTCAATTAGGATACCCCTACCCATTGAAGTAACACTCCCCCACAGTGGATGGTGGGCACTGAAGTCCCCAAGGAGGAGAAATGGTGGTTGGAGTTGCTGGATTAAGGTAGACATAAGGAATTGGCCTACCTGGATGGAGGTAGACGTTGAAAATGGTGATTGGATCCCCTATGTACCAACTTGGAAGCGATAGTGGTTTGAGAGCAAACAAATCTGGCAGTCACTAATGAGATCGGAGAGAACCAATGTGCAGAACCCACCACATGCTACCCCAGAGCCAGCATGGTTCCAACAGAACACCAGGTAACCACGAAATGTTGATCACACTCCCTCACAGAAATGTCTTTCTTGAAGAACAAGACAGCATGCAGAATAGGAGGAGACAAGATGTTGCATTTCTGGTAGGTGATGTACTATTCCCACATGATCATCCAGTGGAATTGCAAGTGATACTATCAAGGTAGACATGTAGAAGCTGGGGAGGAGGTCAGTCACTAGTCATCACCTGCAAGGATGGGGTGATAACCATGAATAAGATGTCAGACTCATGTTGCAAGAGGCAAGATGGCACCTCCAGGGGCACTGTTGGTGCCTTGTCTTGGGATTTATGTTTCTTCTTCTTCTTTTTCTGAGGTGGAGAAGGGCAGGACACAGGGGGTGTACAGGTTTCTGCAAGATCTGGAACTGAAAGAGAATGGGTGACCTTGGGGTGCACAAATGGTGCACTTCGTGGCTGAGTGGTGGTCAAAGTCTTCTGGCCTGAGAGACACTGGGGAGAGGAATCCCAGAAGGGAGCCCAATCACCAGCTGATGCTGAAGAATGGAGCACTCGGCACTTCTTTGACTGGGCAGGGGGAGCCACTCCCTGATGGGAGGCTGTGGGAACTGCAAGGGGTGGGGGGTTTGGGGAAACCGGGAAGGAGAAGGGGTAAGGACAAGGGAGGAGGAGGAAAGGAAGTAACAGAGGCAAAAGTTGAAGACAGTGGCAATGGGTGGAGTCTCTCATACTTTCGGCGGGCCTCAGCATATGACAGGTGATTCAGGGACAAGTATTCTTGGATCTTCTTTTCTCTTTTGTAAACTGGCAATCCAGCAAGCTAGGGGAGTGGTGGTCAGCTCAACTGACACACACAGGTGTTGGAATACAAGAGATTCCTTCATGGACTGGATGGCCATAGTCACCACACAAAGGGTCCCCTGTATGGCAGGAAGAAGACATACTGTATGCCCAAAATGCAAGCACTGAAAGCACCGCATACATGGAGGGACATATGGCTTCATGTCACATCTTCTCTGGGAGGGTATCCCTCTCAGAAGGCAGAATAAGGGAGCCAACACTGGTGCAGTTGTCTTTGCAAGCCTCCACCACAAGTCGAATAAAATGAACACCACACCACTCCAGATTAGCTGGGAGTTCCTCATCAGTTTACAGGATGACGTCCCTGTGAAAAATTAATCCCTGGACCATATTTAGAGATTGGTGAGGAGTAATTGACACTGTCACAAGAAAGCCTGCAGTGTGGCAAAGACAGCCTTCATCAAAGGCTGCAGCACATCTACCTATTCCATCTTCTGACCATGAAAAAATGACAAGGACTATGTTTCTCTAATTAGTACAATAAAAGAGGAACTTAAGTGGTTTATGGAGATACTAAATCTATCCCAAGCTTTCGAATTGCTTTGAGATCTTTTTCTACTTCTGTAGATGACATTCCTCACAATTTGCAAATGAAATTAATAGATCTACTTTCCACAGCATTAGCCTCCTTGTCTTCATCATGAGTCTGTGAAAGTAATGGCAATGTTTGGCTCAACATAACTCTGTGACAGATTTTTTACTGTTATAAAAATTAATGTATTGTGGCTAAGAGCAAAGTAGTTGATGAAAATTTATATAACTGTTGTGGAGTTAGTCTGTATGTAGAAATTTTGTTTCCGACATTAATTTCATTGCAAAGTCGACTTGCAGTACTTAAATAAGCTGGATCTCAAGTGATATGCAGCTAGGAAATAAAGGACACCATGGAGAAGGCAGGGAAGAATATGGGGGGGGGGGGGGGGGGGAGGGGAGGGGAGGAAGAAAGCAGCTGCCTGGCACCCCTGTATGCACGCCACACTCAGGTGCCTGCTCAAGTGCAAGTGTACCTCACACAAGCAGGTTTCTTGCCCACTCCTGCACTACAGTTTACATAATTTCTCACTCCTTGTGACTAACGGTACTTTTCCTCCCCAGCGCAAGCATTATTTTATTCATATAGGGGAAGATGAGGTAATCCCAAAGGGTAGGTCACAGTGAACATTTAAATTTCCAAGAAACCAACCACATTGCATAGGTTAAACTTTATATTTTAAATGCTTGCCCCCTGGAGTAAAAACATACAACTTAGTTGCAGTGTAGCCACTGATTGAGTTTTGCTGGCAGCGAAAAATTTTCATTGCTCATGTCAGATGACATTGGAGATCACCACGTATAGTATTTAAATCTGCATGCTTATTTTTTGTTTAAATATAGCAAATATCCAAAAACTCAAAAATTTGTATTAGCTTTCAGAACATTTTTAGTATGATTTGAGAGCTGTCTCTAAAAATGTTGTATTACAGCCAACAGGTACTACTGTAGAGTCTTTATGTCTTGAATTATGTAATATTGTTGTAACAAGCTAAAATTGTATTGTCAGTTTGCTGATTTATGGAAACAATTTTACAATGGCGTTTTTATTGTTGTCGGAAGACATGAATTACAAAATTCAAGGGAAGAAGGGATCATAGAGGAAAATAGTGATAAATTGTCTTCCATTTAATTTTCATTCTGAGATGAGGTGCAGACATGTATGATGTATTAAGCAGCCCACCTCATGAGCACCTGAAAGCTTTGAAAAGTGGCAGATTATTTTCCAATTAAAGCTGGGGGGGATTTGAACCCACATTTTCCAGAAACTTTGCTAAATAATTTGTTAACACATTAAACACCTTGACAGTCATCCAGTGCTAATCGATATGAACAAGTTTCTGAAATCAGAATTTGATCTAGCAGCAAGTCTCAAAATTGCTCAGAGATTTAATGAAGTGAAGAGAATCACAGGAAAACATTTTTTTTTACAGTTTTAGAAAATATTATCCTGAAATTTTTTAAGAACTCCAAAATTGACAAGTATTGTGTGGGCTCTTGTGTTCCATAAACCACAAGTTGACAATTTCTATGGGAACACTATATTTCTTTTGAAGGTAATTAAATTTCTTCTCTCTCACATTTGTAACACTACTCAAACAGGTGCACCAAATGCGCATAAAAATGATGAAGTCCCTTAAATAAAAGGGTGAAAAACTGGGCAAACTAACATCCGCACAAAGTGGTTGAAATATAACACTAACTCAATTAAAGTCACTGGTTATTTTCTACCACCACTTTTCATCAATGTTGCCAACGTGGGGGTACCCATAAGATTCGCAAGCGGGGATGGTGGGAGGGGGGAGGGGGGGGGGGGGTCACTGTTCTGTGGGTGCTTCATACTGGTCTCAATGTGCACAAGAAAGATTTAATTTAACATGCAAAAACAAAGGAGCACAGTGAGAAAGTGAAAATGGACAGAATTTCAAAATCTTGCCACAAAATTGAGCAGTGGGGAGTCAGTAACAGAGTGAAAAATGCTTAATTCTAAATTGTCAAGTGCAGAGCAACATCAACTGCAATTACTTAGTTTCTTAATGATGTGGAATGAGGCACTTTACATTAATATCACCAATAGTGTTTAGAGAATTTCCGCGTAATTTCTAGAACCACTCGGCCTTCTACCTTCTCGAATACATGATATTTTAAATATAAGTGTGAGGGAGCCTATCTACTGTGTGTCACCTGTCTGTGTGTGCAGGTCTAAAGTGTGTAGTGAGAAGACCGTAGACATGGCAGTCAAATGGAACCAACAGCACTTGTCGGTCATGTCAAGGAAATTGTAATGAAAGAACACACCAGCCCCAAGAAACTTATGTGTTGTTCTGAGCTGTTTCGTAACTTTATTGTAGTGATGAAATAAACAGATGAGTTGAAAAAAGATTTTTAGCAACTTTTAACACAGATGTACTAGAGGCAAGACTTGTTCACTGTTTCGGTGGCTGTTGAATCAACTATGTGGTAAATGTATCTTAATTTGTGTCTAATGTGAGATGATATGGATGACTTACAAGAAGTCTAATGTTTATGTGTGAACTGATTATTTTTTTCTTTATGAAAGTTGAACTGTCCGTCTGAAGTTTGGGATGAGATTATCTCGAAAACTATACATTGAGTAAAAATAGTGGGTAAGATGAGTTCATAAGCTCAAAGGGGGCCATCAAATAATACTACATGTGACCCCCATCCCCCACCCCCTTGCGTGAAGGGCAACTTTTAAATCTTAAATGGAAACACCATTTTTTATTGCAGATTCGTATTCTCAATAAAAAAGTAATCAAGTTTCATCTGATACATTTTTTTAAACCACTGACAGATGGCACTGGAATCAAGAAACTTTAAAATTGGGAAAGAACTCCAATTTATTTAGAATGATTAGATAAAGATGCATCAAGCTTTTCTTTTTTCTTTTTTTTTTTTTTTTTACAAAAAAAATTTTTGATAGAAGAAGGGGAATGGTATTAAAGTTTCATTAGGGAACTCTTCACAACACCATTACTCACCCGACTGTGGTGCTACCATCGCCAAACTGCGAACTATTGCTCAGTATAAAGGTCGGTTCATTGTGATCTGACGTCACTTCACTTTCCGATTGTGAACCGTAAACATCAACTGACTAAAGTAAATTATTCTTTAGCAAAACATGGCTCACTATCCTCCTTCAGAGACTGTTGATGTGATGTTAATTTTAGATGAATGTCATAACAATTATGATGCAGCTGCACAATTGTATGCCGATCGTTTCCCGAACAAACGACATCCAAGCAAAAACATTTCAAGCTTATTGAGAGCAGTTTCGAATAATGAATATGTGCACCATCCAACTTGTCATTGTGAATACAATGAAAATTACGCTGTTGCCCATACCATTCTCGCCTGTGTTGAACTGGATCCTGAAATTAGTAGTCATGCGATTCAGAGACAAACTGGAATACCGAAATCGACTGTTTTGAGGATTTTGAAGGCACATAAATATCATGCTTATCATATCACACTGACACAGGCATTAATGCTGAAAGATATGCAAATACACGTGCATTTCTGCCAATGGGCCTTGGAAATCACAAGAGGGGACAATGATTTTTTTAGATAATGGAAAATTAAATCATCATGATTGTCAATGGGTCTGTGCCAGTGTGGTTTGACAGAGGACCAATATTGACAATCAACACAGATGGTGGTTAATGGTCTGGTGTGAAACTTTAAATGGTTTACTTGACAGGACCATATTTTTTGTCTGAAATGTCACTAGGGAATCTTATTTACAACTTCTCTACAATGATTTGTTGGAGCTAATGGAAGATGTTGATTTAGAAACTAGGCAGTGAATGTGGTTCCAACAGGACAAAGCAGCTCCCCATTATGCTAAAAATGTGTGTAACATTTTAAATTTACAGTACCCTGGTAAGTGGATAGGACGCAGCGGACCAATTCAGTGACCTCCATGTTCACCAGACCTAACATCTCCTGATTTTTTCTTGTGGGGTTATTTAAAAATTATTGTCTGTGAAAGACAGCCCACAACCTGAAACGATATGGAGCAATGCATTCAAAGAGCATGTGCAGCCATACCACAGGATGTGCTGCTCAAAACTGTGTACAACTTTTGCAGACAATTGACTTTATGCATTCAAGCAAATGGGGATAATTTTCAACAATTTCTTTGTGGCTAATTTCGTTAATTAAGCACCCCAAATTGTGAGAGGTAAGGGGATTCACACTAATGAAGCACCCCAAAATGTGAGAGGCAAGGGAACTCTCACTAATGAAGCAACCCATGGGAACATCATTCCACTACATCCATGTTGTCATTCCTGGGTAATGCTAAAAGTAGGATACAGTACGTTTTGTACAAAAATAGGTTAATTTGGCATAACAAAACATTTGGCACACATTCTTTAGTGATTTTACGCATCTTTCTTGGATGATTCTAGATAAATCAGAGTTCTTCCCCAATTTTACTTTTTTCTCTATTTCAGTACCATCTGTCAATGGTTTAAAAAACTGATTCAGACAAAACTTGATTACTTTTTTATGAAGAATTCAAATCTGGAAAAAAATGGATGTTTCTGTTTAATATTTAAGAGTTGCCCCCTGCCCCACTCAATGGGGCAGGGGATGGAGGTTAAGTCTAGTATCATTTGATGTCCCCCTTTGAGCGTATGAACTCTTCTTACCCACTACTTTTACTCAATGTATAGTTTTCAAGATAATCTCATCCAAAACTTCAGTTGGATCACCCTGTATATATTCCTTTAACTACCATCATTCTTTGGAGAAGAAGTTTTTGGAGACTGACATAGAGCCAGCTATCCAGACAAGAAGATCAGCTAAGCATGCCAAGTAAGTCCATGCATGTAAAAGAAGTGAGAAGGTTGCAATCCAACTTCACACATTCTTGTGGTCAAAAACATTAGAATGTAGTGACCAGTGTGAAACGACCAAAGGAAAAAAGGAATTTTGATACAAAAACAAGAGAAAATCTATCAAGTGTTTCAATAGCAACCAAGCATAACAAGACAAAAGAACTATTTCAAGGAATTGGATTCTGCCTAAATATCCAATGAAGAAAATTTGTAACTGTAAATAAGGGAGAAGAAGTGAAAAAACCACAATGAGTAAAAACTGGAGAGTTGATCTCGACCTATTAGTTTAAGAAGAGATATGCCTAGAATGGTATGTAGCAGCGAATGGAAAAGTAACAACCAAACTAATGTCTTACACCCAAACATGTGGAGAGAACAATGCAGTTGCTCTTATAACATTAACAGAAATATGCAGGGTGAAAGTAGTGAAAAATGACAGATGAATGTTGTGGTGACACCACAAGGCACCACACTTGCTAGGTTGTAAGTTTCAAATCGGCCGCAGTCTGTCAGTAAACATTGGACCCGCGAGTTGCCACTCTCAATGCTAGCAGAAAAAGTGCCGCCACTCAGCTGGTCTTAAGAGACAGGCTAGCTCACTGGCCAGTTCTACAGCCAACTTTGAAGCCGTAACCAGTGAACCATTCCTATTAGAGATCTCATTTGCAGAGATACGCTAGTTAGCACAGCCTTCAGCTAAGTCAGTAGCTATGACCTAGCCGGGTGCCACTTACAGTTTACACATTGAAAATTGATCTATATGCGTGAAGCAATCAGAATTGTAAAGAATTATTCAGTCTATAACTGCACTTCTAAATATTATTGTACAAGGTCAAGATCAACGTTCACCGCTGATGCTGAATTAAAGTTAAGTATTTAATAGTATTCCTGTCTACTAACTTGCTAACCACCTAAGTTACAGATACATCCCATCAAGTATAGTTCATTGATCCTCATGTGAGCCCACGTGATCAACGCTGCAATTAATGGCCACACCGCATTATCAGACTAAGAGTCAAACTGCGTGACTCAACCGGGTCACCCTTTTCCCACGAGGCGCATAGTTCCGCCTCATACATAACGAATGTGTGTGGCAATAAAAAGGAAAACATTCCTGCAAACACGAGCAAGTAAATTAGTCATTAGTGATGTAACTGTAGAAGTAGCTGTGAATGGCCACTGATTTAAGTCAAATATATTTGTACTGAGTAGTATAAAATTCCTGAAGATAAACTTTTAAATTACCTAATTAGGCTCAAATATTATCCATGACCAACACATGTACATTTCCTTTAACAGGTAATTGTGTAAAACAGATACTGCCAAGTAATGTCATGAAGTAGTATTGAACTTCCTGTTCAAATACCCCATGGATTAAATCTTAGCACAATTAAATGAGGAAAGTTTGCATTTGATGGAAATTTTCACTAAGCCAGACAGTATTCCATATGAGGCAGTGGCAAGACCATATATTTTCACTCATGCTCACCATTCACTTCTCCTTATGATACATCCTGTACAAAACTTAACTGAACAGGAGGATAATGCTAAATACATGGAGAGACCAAATACAATTGCTCCAGCAGGAAAATTCTAAATACATGTCAGATGTACACCTAGCCATGTTTAGGGAGGAACACAGTTTCTCTCAAAATATTAACAGAAACACACAAATATTAACTCAACAGATGCATTATGTACCTAATCTAACTATCCAGACCTAACCAGTGTTGAAGATGATGCTGGGAGTGTGCTTAAATGAACTTGCATTATGAACTCAGAGAAATGTAATAACATGGTAAGGCAATACATGGAGAAAATACTGCATATGAGTAAAAACCCCCAATGACCGACTCTGCTATCGAGTTTAAATGTTCATCTCTCACATGTATGCTTGCTCTTCTGAAACTGGTGCCAGGGACCTGCACCCACAGATTAGGGATCTCGTAGGAACAGGATGGAGTGGAAGCACTTCTGCAACACCGGCAACCAGATAATGCTAAGCAACTTGAGGTTTGCATCAGAAATGATTTACATGAGCAAAGCATATTCTGTTGTTACTACTTACCGGAGTATACAACCACTACCTTCACTTGTCCTGTTTCAAATTCAAATTTAAATGGCTCTGTGCACTATGGGACTCAACATCTGAGGTCATCAGTCCCCTAGAACATAGAACTACCTAAACCTAACTAATCTAAGGACATCAGACACATCCATGCTCGAGGCAGGATTCCAACCTGTGACTGTAGCAGGTGCGCAGTTCCAGACTGAAGCGCCTAGAATTGCTCGGCCACCATATCCTGTTTCCTCTGAGGTTAAGTCACCTGAGGCCATCACCATCCATAAACCCCAATCTGCTTCTTGCCATAAGTTCTAGTCCAATCTCATTCCTTATTTTCTCATTCAGAATTCTTGAACATACTGAAATACAGTTGATCCAGTAATTCATTACAGACTACAATACCCTAGTCCCAGAACAGTCTGGATTCTGTGGATTCTGCACCGAGCATTCCACGATCCACTAATTCCTGCACTCAGCAGATGGCATCCTCATGGCAAAGTATCAGCGATAAAGCACTACATTAGTGTTCCGGAAACAGAGAGAACTTTTGATCCCATCTCCTGTGATTACATAATATTTAAATCACACATCATATTGTAACCAGGATACTTGCTTATAATGATCGATATGTTTCTGGGGTGGGATGATTCTCTGTTAGGAATGTCAAACATCACAGCAGCATAAATTTGATTAAGGCTAGAATTCTGTAGATTGTGTGCAATCCCGCACTGTAATATCTACACAAAAATGTCCCCAAAGCGTTTGGTAGATGATATTACCCTGGGAAATAGGTTATTTCACAAAAATGGAAATAAAGCCAGACAAATACTGCAGTTCAGGAGTATACAAAATAAACTGAAATGGCTGAGACAAGTTTTATATAGGACAAATGAGGAGCAGATCCATGACAAGTTTTAGGGAGTAATCCTATGATAGAAAAGGAAGTGCATATACAATGCACTTCTAATGGAGAAGCATAAGTTATGTCACCTAAATGAAAGCATGGAAGTGTGGTGTAGAGCCCCAAAGGGAGAACCTAGAAATTTTGAACCACAAAAAAACACAGGTCCACAATCTTAATGAAACAAAATAAATTTAGCCCTAAATGGTTTTTTGACATTTTTCCAGAATTGCTGGTGTAATGTATGCCAACTGTGGCATGCTCTCCTGCTGCTGACTGAGCCACACCTCACCTCAGATCTGCTGGTCTGGCGGATTCACTGCTGGTTGCACAGTAAATGACCAACACTTGGAAGTGAGTTGCTGGTTCTTCCACAAGATAGAGTGGCCTTCAAAATATTTGAATTTAATAGTGATGTTCTTTTTTCTATTAAGAAAATAATATATTTTACAAGTCTATATCTTTTAGTGTATTCTTTGGTAAGCTTTAGTTCATAAGGCACAGTTTTTCTATCCATTATACAAGCCTAATTGTAACAATACTACTTCTATTTATTATTATTATTATTATTATTGTTATTATTAAATACTGCCATTTCATGTGCCTGATGTGTAGATAATATTAACAGATTCAGTGATTACTTGGTAAGTTTGGGTCCACTGCACATGGACTACATGTCATATCTAAAAAGTTGTCCCATTAGTAAGAAATTTTACTGAATTTAATCCTGTTTTATAATTTGAATGTGTATATTTGTAATTTAACTTATTTCTGCTTTTAATAATTATAACTAGAAGAAGGAAAAATACAATAATAAAAAAGTGAAACTTGAAGGCAATGTTTCCCACATCAGTGCTGCCTGTAAGCTGGAACTCAAATCTTTGTATTAACTTTCAACCAGTTATTAAGTGACGTGCTGATTAGACATAGATTTCAATATTGACACTGAATTTTGCTTCACAAGTTCGAAGTTTCTTTGTGAGTGAACCTTTAAAATAATTTTTACTTTTTAAATTTTTTGAGCTCAATGTCATTAACAAGCATCTATCACTCTTTATGTTTCTCTAATCGTTATTGCAGATATCTCATGAAGACAATGAACAAAGACCATATTTTTAATGATCTAGACAGTTTTATTTGCTTCAAAAGTTTCATTGGAGTGAAGGATGATCCCAGTACATTCATTTCTGCTAATATTTATTCTATGTAGATCCTACTAATACCATGTGAACACATTTGTGTAGCTACTGTTGCATTTTTAGCATTTGCAAGGAAGAATGCTCTAGTCACTAACACTAGTAAGCATAACCCAGGGGCAAGAAGTAACGCCATTCAAAGCAGAACTAAATAACCAATCTGTGACAAGCTGGTGTCCATGGTTCTTCAAATTGTCATGGTGTAAAGACTGTTCCATTAAATTTTTGGCACTCACCCACATAAATTCTGCTTTTTCTTCTTCTTCTTCTTCTTCTTCTTCTTCTTCTTCTTCTTCTAATATTTTGGCTGAATACCATCCAGCCATCTTCAGAGAGATCAGAGGTGACTGACACTCAAGCACTTGCTCTGTCATTTTTAACTCTAAGACTGAGCCACTGAATATGCGGCCTTAATGAGCTACAACAGATTTCTGCTTGTAATGCATTGTATGAGGTTTGCTAATATTTCCACTCAAAATGAAAGGAAAACTTGACAGCATAACCACTGTCAGAAAGTGTCCACATTCCTTTGCAATCAACCTGAAGTGATCATATAATCCTGCTGATTATGTGACAATCGATGAAATGTACACAAGCTGCCAGTAGTGGAAGACATGTTAGAGAAAAAAATTGACCATCCTAGGCACTCTTCACAAGAAGGAAAGAGAGATCCCTCCTGAATTTCACATCTAAGAGATCAACCTGTGGAGTTTCAAAACTTGGCTTCCAAGCTAATAAATCTCTTGTCTTGTACCCAACAAAAAGTAATTGTTCACTGATACTCGTGTCCACAATGCATGATATCAACCCTGAAACAGGAAATCCAGGTATCACTATTAGATTACAATCACACCGAAGGAGGAATGGATACTGTGGATAAAATGATTATAGGTTATGCTGTTTCCAAATTTAGGAGTTGGCCTATGGTGTTAGTTTATAGTATGCTGAACATGTGTGTTGTGTTGTGGTCTTCAGTCCAGAGACTGGTTTGATGCAGCTCTCCGTGCTACTCTGTCCTGTGCAAGCTTCTTCATCTCCCAGTACCTACTGCAACCTACATCCTTCAGTATCTGTTTAGTGTATTCATCTCTTGGTCTCCCTCTACGATTTTTAGCCTCTACATTGCCCTCCAATACTAAATTTGTGATCACTTGATTCCTCGGAACATGTCCTACCAACCAGTCCCTTTTTCTTGTCAAGTTGTGCCACAAACTCCTCTTCTCCCCTATTCTACTCCGTACCTCCTCATTAGTTATGTGATCTACCCATCTAATCTTCAGCATTCTTCTGTAGCACCACATTTCGAAAGCTTCTATTCTCTTCTTGTCCAAACTATTTATTGTCCATGTTTCACTTCCATACATGGTTACACTCCATACAAATACTTTCAGAAACGACTTCCTGACACTCAATGTTAACAAATTTCTCTTCTTCAGAAACACTTTCCTTGCCATTGCCAGTCTACATATTATATCCTCTCTACTTTGACCATCATCAGTTATTTTGCTCCCCAAATAGCAAAATTCCTTTACTACTTTAAGTGTCTCATTTCCTAATCTAATTTCCTAACCTAATTTGCTCAGCATCACCCGATTCCACTACATTCCATTATCCTCATTTTGCTTTTGTTGATGTTCATCTTATATCCTCCTTTCAAACCACTGTCCATTCCGTTCAACTGCTCTTCCAAGTCCTTTGCTGTCCCTGACAGAATTACAACATCATCGGTGAACCTCAAAGTTTTTATTTTTTCTCCTTGGATTTTAATACCTACTCCGAATTTTTCTTTTGTTTCCTTCACTGCTTGCTCAATATACAGAATGAATAACATTGGGAAGAGGCAACAACCCTGTCTCAATCCATTCCCAACCACTGCTTCCCTTTTAAGTCCCTCGACTCTTATAACTGCCATCTGGTTTCTGTACAAATTGTAAGTAGCCTTTCGCTCCCTGTATTTTACCCCTGCCACCTTCAGAATATGAAAGAGAGTATTACAATTAACATTGTCAAAAGCTTTCTCTAAGTCTACAAATGCTAGAAACATAGGTTTGCCTTTCCTTAATCTTTCTTCTAAGGTAAGTCGTAGGGACAGTATTGCCTCACGTGTTCCAATATTTCTGTGGAATCCAATCTGATCTTCCCTGATGTTAGCTTCTACCAGTTTTTCCATTAGTCTGTAAAGAATTCGCGTTAGTATTTTGCATCCATGACATTTTAAACTGATTGTTTGGTAATTTTCACATCTGCCAGCACATGCTTTCTTTGGGACTGGAATTTATTTATTCTTCTTGAAGTCTGAGGGTATTTCGGCTGTCTTATACATCTTGCTCACAAGATAGTAGAGTTTTGTCAGGACTGGCTCTCCCAAGGCTGTCAGTAGTTCTAATGGAATGTTATCTACTCCCAGGGCCTTGTTTCAACTCAGGTCTTTCAGTGCTCTGTCAAACTCCTCACGCAGTATCTTATCTCCCATTTCATCTTCATCTACATGCTATTGCATTTCAATAATATTGTCCTCAAGTACATTGTCCTTGTATAGACCCTCTATATACTCCATCCAGCCTTCTGCTTTCCCTACTTTGCTTAGAACTGGGTTTCCATCTGAGCTCTTGATATTCATACAAGTGGTTCTTTTCCCTCCAAAGGTCTCTTTAATTTTCCTGTAGGCAGTATCTATCTTACCCCAAGTGAGATAAACCTCTACATCCTTACATTTGTCCTCTAGCCATCCCTGCTTAGCCATTTTGCACTTATGCTGAACATAACTGGGCCAAATTGCCAAATTTTGTATTCACTTTCGCAACCAAAAGGAAATGTCATAATTCAATGTATTTATCTGAAGAATTTCCATTGGCAAATGAACACTTGAAGAATAGAAATTCAGGTATCAGTCCTCATTGAGATGATTTCCAACCTAAGAAAGAAATTTCCTTCAGAAGCTGTCATTGACACACCAGAGCCATCAGAGATGAAGAAGAATGGGTGTTACATGTGTGTGGAAGGAAAAAAAAGGCAACTCCATGATAAAAGTTTGTATGAAGTGCAGCACGTTTACTTGTCAAGCACATCTGACTACAGAGCCTTTGTGTGTTGCATGTCATAGAGAGGAGACTGACTAGATGTGTTGTGTCAGCTGTCTAATGACACTCTTATCAGTGGTCATGTGAGTATTGTCACACCCATTGCTCGGTTGGTTGATTTGGGGGAAGGGACAAAACAATGAGGTCATTGGTCCTACTGGATTATGCAAGAATGGGGAAGAAAATTAGCCATACCCTTTCAAAGGAACCATCGCAGCATTTGCCTGAAGTGAATCATGGAAAACCTAAATCAGGATAGCTGGACGCAGGTTTGAACCATTATCTCCTTATCTCCCAAATGTAAGTCCAGTATGCTAACCACTTCACCACCTCCCTCGGTGTGTCACTCACATGAAAGAGATCCTGGACCTACACACCGCACAGACAACTGTATAGACAGACATATGGTAAGGGCTCCAGTGGCAGTTCATAGAGCTACCACACACAGATAAGAGGTCTTGTGAGCCCACATGTGCCAACATGAACTGTTGAAAATTGGTTATTAGCAGTCGGGCTAGCCTATCTCCCAACCACGGCACAGCATCGATTTGCACTGTTCATGCTATCAGAGGATCATTTGGATGACAGCATGGTGTGTCATAGACTTCAATGATGAAAGCAGATTCTGCCTGCAAGCAAGTGATGCTCATTTGCATGTATGACAGACCTGGTGAGCGATGTCTCATAAACTTATTTCATTCGAGGCACACTGGTCCCACCACAGTCCTTACGTTTGGGGTTGCGATAAGCTACAACTCTCGTTTATCTTTGCATTTATGAAAGTGATGTGAACCATTGATCTGTATGGGCAGAATGTTGTTAGCCCAGTTTTTTTTGCCATTCTTGCACCATGAAAATGATGTGTTGTTCAAACAGGATAACGCTAGCCCAAACAGTGCCCATGGAACTCAACATGCTCTGCAAGACCTGAAGAAAATTCTTGGGCCAGCACTTTCTCCACACTTGTCCCCAATGGAGCCCGAGCTGGAGATGATGGTTGACGAATGGCACGAGTCATTTCTTGTCCCAACAGCTCTTACAAAACTGCAAGAACAGGTCTGGCAGGTGTAGCATAGTGTATTCCTGTACAATATTCACCATCTGTATGATGGAATGGATGCCAGAGTCAGTATCCGCATTGACACATTTGGAGGCTGCACCACATACTAAAATAGAAATTTCAGCATGGGCCGATATCTGAGACCTCAGTACCACTTCGGCTACCAACCTGTAAATTTAGTCATTTCATGTACTCCATACACACTGTAGCAACAATAAATCTTGAGTGTGAATGTTTCAACAAATCTTGAGTGAATTGGAAACCTCTGAAAGGGTTTACCTAATTCTTTTTCCAAGAGTGTATTTTCACACAAGTCACTTTCACTTTTAATTATGACAAAATCTGTATAAACCTGAAGTAAATATGTGGATAATGTCAAATGCATGGAAGAAACCAACACAGTTGCTCTCACAGCAGCAAAATACATAATACACATTGGACATACATATAGCTACGTGTAGCGACAAACATATTTTCTCTCAAAACATTAACAGCATCATGTTAACAGGGACATTATGCAACTAATTCAGATGTCCACATCATATCAGTGTTGAAGATGATGCTGGGAAGGTGGTTAAATTAGCTTACATTGCAAACTCTGATAATTGTAAAAACCTGGTAGGGAAATACGTGGAGGCCATACCGCATATGATTAACAAACCAGAAGTGCAGTCAGCCGTCTATTATTTTTACTCATGTCTCTTGCACCTGTACTCGATACTCTAGTGACAAATTCTCTACTGAGTCTACCAAGAAGGATCTGTCCCCACAGATTGGGGATCCTGCATTAACTGAACAGAATGGCAGCACTTGTCTGACACTGATGAGTGGATGATGCTAATGTAATTAGAGGCTCTTGTGAGGAATCCTTGTATGAGCAAAGAATCCACTTTCAGGACAAAAAGCCAATATTGGCTGAAGCTGGCAAAATTCCTCAGAATGCAGTGAAAGAACTATGCTCGAAGAGTTTAGGCTGTTCAGAGAAAGTAGTCCTCAAATTATGGCCTAATCAATGTAGTTTTAATTTCAAATTCACCTAGTAAATGATGACAAGAAGTAAAACACAGCAGTTATTAGAAGAAACTAATCAGTTTTTGAAAATATAATGCAACTGAATAAATAAAAAGTCTACTCAGCAACCTTTGGCAGGAGAACAATCATATAGAGGGTATTACAGTTTGTAAGTTTTGGGAGCCAGTGGCCCCTCTCCCGGCAGAAGAGTTGAAGGGGAAGGAAGAGGGGTGACGGAAATGGCCTGATGAATTTTAGTAAAAGTAGTAAATTTGGAAAAGTCAACCAAAACAAGGGGCTATGGCTGCATGAAGTCTTCCAAATTTTCCCATCTCTACTCCTTTTTTCTAAACCTCACCATTTCTTTTCCTTGACCACTCTTCCTTCCCCTTCAACATTTCTGCCACAAGGAAGGTCAACTGGCTCCATGAGCTTGTAAACTTTAAGACCATCTATATATTAGACTCTCTATGTATCCAATTACATTATGAATTATCAGAAGAGTAAGTCAACTGAGGACATAAAGACAAGATAAACACTCGACACAGTGAAGGTGGGACATTCGATGCGCTCTGAGCATCGGTCAACCACAAAATACCCCGACCCAACTGAATTATGGCTCCTCCTCTCAAATGTCGTCAACCTTCTGTCATTACCTTCTTATGACACAATACAATTACAGCCTTAATTAATCATGTTTCCCCTCTCTTTAAGTCATCTGAAATCATCACCATTCCCTTTTACATATTTATGTAGATAGTCCCTGTGAGTTAGTATGGATAGGTTATATTTGACAACTTGAACAAATTAATGACTAGCTCATTTTACCAACCACCTGGAAGAGTTGCTGAACAGCTCAAAGACATGCTCAGTCATTTCAAATTGGTACCCCAGTCATAGAATTACAGATGGTGATGACTTCAATCTACCCTCCATATGTTGGCTAAAATAGACATCACAAATTGATTGTAAGTATAAGATGTCATCTCAGATCGTACCAAAAGCATTCTCAGATAAGTATTTCAACAATAATTATTAGCTCAGGGTCCCACTTTAAGCATAAATTGTTTCAAAAGCATAATAGACCAATTACCAACAAATAATCCTGAGCAAATAGGGAGCATTAGACTGATACATGGGTTAGCGTCCAGACATATATTGTAGTGAATCTAGATATCATAAGATCCAAGCACACAAAAATAAACACTATATAAACGCTATATACATATATAAAAGCAGATAAAAATTGTGGTTGACCCCTTTTTAAGAGACAGCCTCAACTTCTTCTAATCTGACTATGTAGACCTAGACAAGATGTTATGGATTTGAATAAATAGAATCGGTGGCAGTTGTGGGCTATATATCAAATAAAATGATAAGAGAACCTTCATAGTACACAAAACAGGTCAGAACACTATTACAGGAGCTATGAGGAAATGCACGCCAAATGTAAAATAATGTAAAATCCCAAAACTGGCAAAAAAGGTTTTACAAAAACTGGAAATTTAGTGCAAACTGCAGTGAGAGAGGCTTTTAATAGTTACCACAATGAAACTGTCCTTAAATCTGGCAGAATTTAAAGTGATTCTGGTTGTATGTAAAGTACAACAGTGCCAACATGCAATCAATACCTTCACTGCATGATAACAATGGTGATGTTACTGATGAAGTGCCAGAAAAGCTGAGTTACGATGCATAGTTTTCTTTGCTGACACAATTTCAAAAACCAAGTAAATATTCCAGTATTCAAAACAAGAATGACTGCCAACATTACTAACTTAGTTATAGGTGTCCTCCATGTTGAGAAGCAGCTTACATCACTCAATAAAAGCAAGGCTTCCAGTCCAGGTTTTATACCACTCAGGTTCGTTTCAGAGCATGCTGATACAATAACTCCATGATTAGCAATCATACACA
Organism: Schistocerca serialis cubense; assembly: GCF_023864345.2. NCBI lineage: Eukaryota > Metazoa > Arthropoda > Insecta > Orthoptera > Acrididae > Schistocerca > Schistocerca serialis. The sequence continues at coordinate 51,867,216 of NC_064638.1, forward strand.
GCCGTTTGCTCATCGTAAGATCCACACCTGAAGAATAAGCTGCAAAATTTGCACCAATACAAAGAAAAGGAATGGGAGTAATTTGCTCAATTACAGACCTATATCAATTATGCAGATTTGGTGCAGGATTTTTGAACATAAACTGTGTGTGTTCATCATGAATTTCCTCCAGGAAAACAATCTGTTGACACACAGTCAGCATGGATTTGGAAAATATTTTTCTCATGGAGCACCGCAATACAACTAGCACTTTAGTTCCATATAGTAATGAGTGCTATCGACAGGGGGATCTCAAAATGATGCCATAATTTTAGATTTTCAGAAGGCTTTCAACACTATTCCTCAGACGTGACTTCTAATAAAATTGCATCACATCTTAGTTGTGCACTGGATTCATGATTTCCTGTGAGAAAGGTCATAGACTATAATAATTTATGGAAAGCCATCAAGTAAAATGGAAGTAATATCTGGTGATCTCCACCAGAGCGTTAAAGGCCCTCTGCTGTTCCCGATCTACACAAATGAATTAGGAAACAATCTGAGCAGTCCTCTTAGATTGTTAGCAGTTGATGCCGTCATTTACCATCGTGTAAAGTTGTCAGATGATCAATACGAATTGCAAAATGTTTTAGATAAGATATTTATATGGTGCAAAGAGTGGCATTTGTCTCTCAATAAGGAGAAATGAGATCATCCACACGAGTATGAGGGGATACCCGCCAAATTTTGGTTTCACAATACATCAAAATAAAGGCTGCTAATTAAGCTTAATACCTAAAATTAGAATTACAGATGAATTAAATCAGAATGATCATATAGACTATGCCGTGAGGAAACCAAACCAATGACTGCAATTTATTGGCAGAACACTTGGAGAGTGCCAAAGGTCTACAAGAGAGACTGCATATAATCAAGCACATCCACCATCTTCTGAAGTATTGCTGTGCTTTGTGAGATCTGTGCAAGATATTATTGACATAGGACAACAATCAGTTCAAACAAGGGCCGTTCGATTAGTATTATAGTGAAATTAGGGGAGACAGGGTCATGGATATAATACGCGAATTGGGGTGTCAATCATGAAAACCAAGCCCTTTTTCATTGCAGTCAGATCTTCTGATGAAACTTCTGTGGTGTCACCGCTAGACACCACACTTGCTAGGTGGTAGCCTTTAAATCGGCCGCGGTCCGATAGTATACGTCGGACCTGTGTGTCGCCACTGTCAGTGATTGCAGACCGAGCGCCGCCACACGGCAGGTCTGGAGAGACATCCTAGCACTCGTCTCCAGTTGTACAGCCGACTTTGCTAGCGAAGCTACACTGACAAATACGCTCTCATTTGCCGAGATGATAGTTAGCATAGCCTTCAGCTACATCATTTGCTACGACCTAGCAAGGCGCCATGACCAGTTTATATTGAGATTATATAATGTATCAACAAGAGCGATGTTCTCCAATTATGGGTTAAAGTTAAGTATTACATCAACTCCGTACTTTATTTATTAGAATCAACTACTTTAATCTGTTCCAGACCTCACGCCAGCCTGCGTGAGTTAAACGCATGCTATTCGGCTACAAGTCATAGTGGATTGGCTGTCTGGTCAGTCCACTACAACTTCAATCACCAGCTTTCTCCTAGAGTTTGAAAATATTTTGTTGCCACCCACCTACATAGCGAGAAATGATCATCATCTTCACCAACACCAAATAAATTAGAGCTCACAGGGTGTGACTGAAGTGTTCATTTTCCGCTCATGCTGTCCGTGAGTGGAATGGAAAAGATAGCTTGAAGATGGGTAGACAAACAATCTGCCACACAGTTTATTGTGAACTCCAGATCAGTCATGTGGATGTAGATTGTGTCAAGCATCACAGTACTGTATTTGAACATTAATGGCTTGTTTCTCCTACTCATCCACATTCACTTACATTTTTGTACATGTAAAACAAGCTGCCATTCATCACAATAAACAGAAATTCAGTCCAAGTCAACATATTTCCTCCTAGAATCCCTAAACAATGTTACTTTTCTGTGTATTACAGTGTCATCAGCAGATGGTACTCTAGGTAAAGTGACCAAAAGGCGAAGCAGCTGAACATAATGCATGTAAGTATAGAAGAATATAAAGATATCTTATTTGCTAATGGTTCTACAGGTCTACTAAAAGTTGAAAACAGCGAGAAGCTGCAACAGGCTGTTAACTGATCTACAAATCGAATCAGCAGTCTGGCAGACCACATCCACCAATGAGATTGTATACAACAATAGAACAACCCACATAATCTGCAAACATTCACTGCAACTGTGTTTTCCTTAAGGGTGATACAGTGGTGAGTAGCCCTGTTACAAAAGTCAGTGGTGTTTGGCTGTGAGAGGCTATGAAACAGCTTCCTACTGGTCCACTTATTACGTTTAATCCACCACAGAAAATCTTGTTCCTAGAGACTGGATACTTGGTGACAGAACTCAACAATTCACAAGTGTGGCAGTAAACAAAACAATTATGTGCAGTGTCTCTGCTGCATAGAGATGCTATGTATGCTGCTGTAAAAAATTTTCAACCTCCTTCCCACTGAGCTGAAAACCTTATGTTGTTTTCTTATTTAGTTCAGCTTTGAATAGTTATTTACTATTCCATAATTGTCCCTTTAATCACTATGTTGTACAATATGTTTATAAACAACTTATCCAACAGAAGATATACCTAACAAGTTGCATAACTGACAAAAGATTAATAAAAGTATTTCAGCTGACAATGCAGCTTCACATGCACACATATCAATCTTAGACGACTCTTCACATGATCCCTGGGTGGTACTACAAAACCAACACATCAAAAGCCCTTTACCAGGTCCAAACATCTGCAGAAGTGAGACCAAGTATTAAAACATGTCAACTGAACACCTAAGGCATTAGTTGAACCTAATGCCAAATTCTAGGGAAGATGCTGTCTAAGCATGTTATCAACATGGTTGTCCAACAACAAAGTCATACAAGTAATGGAGATCAGCTATGGGCAAGAGGAAAGTGGCTAGCAAGCATCAATGTGCAGTAGCGTGTGTGGCAAGAAAGGTCAGTAGAGGTTGTGGGCAAGTGCTAGAGTGTACTGGAGAATATGAAATCCACTGGCAATCCACAGTCTGTGACAAAGGGTCAAAAGGAATAAATAAAGAGCTTCTTCTGCACAAGATTAATGCAGCATTGAATGAAATAGAGACTAACATTGACAATGCACCTCAAATAAATGTAGATAATGGAACTTTCAGGAGAATCAAAAAAGGGCACAGGGTGTTCACCTTGCTTGGGTTCCAACAGTTCAAACTTTTCAAACATTTATTTCACAAACATTAAACCAAACAGGGCAAAGTAGACACGTGCGTTAGCCACATGTAATGTTAAGCAAATGTATGGGTCATTTGTGTAATCAAAATTTATTGCAACTGTGAAGAATTTTAACCACATTCTTAAAAAAAATTTGGTTGTGTGAAAAAGAGCAGGATTAAAAATAAAAATTTCCAACATATGCCAGAGACAGAGTGCAAAACAAATGGCCAGAAATTCCACAAGTCAAAGTCATAATATGTGAAGTCTTTATTCAGTAAACTAAATGAAGTTATCAAAGGAGGCTGCTCAGAAATTGAAATTGTCAGAAATGCGTCAGAAGTTACAATGAACACTACCTAGCGCAAACCTGTCACTGAAGTGAAAGAGGATTTATAGAGGGAGGAAAAATAGAATCATGAATACATTTTAATGTCTTTCGTGTGAGGAAGATAGGAGCTATTACAGAAAATCTACATCCTTGCATTTTCAATATTTACTCTTAATGATCTGTGTATTGACACTGCTGTAAACAATCAAAGTAAACCCACTAAAGGCCAGGCACTGTTTAAGTTCAGAGTTTAGGAGAGTATGTATGAGCAGAGTGTATTCATTTTTGGATGACTTAACATCAGTTTGGTTCTCAGAATTCACTGATTCTGAATAGGTTTGTCAATGCATTCTTTCACACTTCTGTTCCTTCCACTAGTCAGACAGAAATGAAGAGGAGAGTGTTTCAGGATTCGTCAAGGGAGACGATTAGGTTACTCCATTCGTAAATATGAGTTTGGGAACTGCATCTTTAAGTAAGTCGGGGGAAGACGCTGGGCTCCAGGAGAATAATGATGATTAAAATGCTCTGACCAGCACTCAAAGTATGACTCAAACATTAGGGGACATGCCTGAAGCTAAACAGAAGGAACAGGTAAAAATATAAGGGTGTTATGTCGATCTATTTTAAGAACATCTTGTCCAATCAGATGATGTGCTTGTAAAACTCAAGTTAAGAATCATGAGCCATTCCATAGTAAATTGTACCCAGTACCCTTGCCCTAGAAAGCCATAGTTAATAAAGCAATTAAGGGTGTGTAGAAGAATCAGATTATTTAACACTCAGATAGTGAAAGTTCTAATGCAATCCACACTGTAACAAAAAGGGATGGCAGTGTGCATTTACTAACTGATGCCCATGGAGAAATGATGCAGTTTACTGTACAATGTGACCAACTGGAGGATGAAGGTATAGCAGGAAGAACACAGCCTTTCTGTGGAATGGAAGGTGTTAGCAGTTTAAAAGGATGGCCTTCGGGCTGTCAGTATCATAAGTGGCCTTTATGACAGCACTCACAGAAGTTCTAAGAGAAGAATTATTGATACACTTATCACCTACATAATGTTATTCTAATTAGTACTACCTTTAGGGAGAACATTTATTCATTCTATGTCATGTAATGTAAGCGTTTAGTGGATGGGTAAATAAGAATTTGCCAAATCGCTTGTTTCCTTGGGCATGTAATTTCTTTGCATGGAATCAAACCTGATCCAATGAAAATGGAACCAGTGAGAAATTTTCCTGCACAAAAATGATGTAATCAACTGAAAATCTCTCAGTTTGTGCAATTTCTATCACAGTATTTATCCTCGATTTTTTTATCTTCACAAGTACATCTCCACTGGAAATGGAATAAGGAATATCAAGAAGCATTTGAGTTAATTAAAAACCAATTGCATGAGGCACCGATACTTCATCATCCTGATTGAAGCAAAAATTTCTACACTGGAACCGATTCAATTTATTCCTACTGCTAGCTTAGTACATTTAATCCACCACGGAAAATGAATGAGTATAGCAGTCTCTCTAAATAGCCACATTACAAGTATTTAGAAACATTCTAGAGAAACACTCCAGCACTTTGCCTTCTTTTCAATTGTAAATGTACTGAATCACAGTAATAGAGGGGAACAATGAAAGAATGGAAGTGCGCAAACATGTCATAGCAGTACTCAGGCAGCAGTAGCTTACTGCGACAGATGCAGCAACAGATAAGTAACCACATTTGTCATTTACGAGGTTCCTAACCAGGAGCGAATTTTATTATATCATCTGTCTACTTTAATAGTTTAATTTCTTGAGTTTCTGCGTGTAAATTTAACATCTAATAGCCACAGTTCTCGTGTTTTCATTTGCGTCAGAAAGTAAACTGATTTTGTGACATATTACAAGTTCCAGATCAGGGTCAAATTATTTAGTTTGACCTGAGTTTCAGTAGTTAGGTTTCTGAACATACACGTATTACTAGACACAGTTTGTGTTTTTGGCAGGTTCTATAGTCGAATTGCACAGCATGTGCTGACAGTTTGTTTATCTGCATAGTTTAGTCTTCCATGGTCTTTTGTATGGACAGGGACTGTGATTGTTGTGTGTGAATGTGAGCCGAGTTGGTGACACTTTGCTCTCAGCTTCAGTTAGTGTTTTTGGCAGGTTCTATAGTAGAATTGCACAGCATGTGCTGACAGTTTGTTTATCTGCATAGTTTAGTCTTCCATGGTCTTTTGTATGGACAGGGATTGTGATTGTTGTATGCGGATGTGAGCCGAGTTGGTGACACTTCGCTCTCAGCTACAGGCTGTGATGGCTTCCGTTACAGAGCTTGAGGCTGCAGTGGATGGGCACCACTGTTGTGGGCCGGCCGTGGGGACACAACGGACGTCCAGCACGTCAGAGTCTTCTGATCAGTCCTCACCAGTGGCCAACCCAGTTACTGCTCGCACTGAGGCTGACCCCTCACCTGTTGTCGAGTGGGAGGTTGCCCCGGGGCGAAGCACATGGTGAAAGACTTCCCAGGTGGCCACACATAATGCCTCTCCGGTTTGTCTCACAAACAGGTTCCAGGTTCTGTCTGTGGCTGACACTGTCACTGAGCCAGATGCTGTCACCTGTCCTGTTTCAGAGGAAACCACTCAGCCTCCAAGATCTGGGCAATCACAGAGGCTGAGATTATTGGTAGTTTGGAGCTCCAAGGTTAGGTGCATTATAGGGCCCCCTTAGGGACTTGGATGACAAGAATGGTAAGAAATCCAGTGTGCATTTCGTGTGCATACCGGGTGGAGTCACTCCAGATGTGGAAAGGGTACTCCCAGATGCCATGAAGAGCACAGCATTCAGCCAACTGTAGGTGGTTGCTCAAGTTGGTACCAATTACACATGTCACTTTGGATCAAAAGAGATTCTCTTTGGTTTTGAGCAGCTAACAGAAGTGGTAAAGGCTGCCATTCTTGCTTGCAAGATTAAAGCAGAGCTGACCATTTGCAGCATAGCCGTCAGGGGCAATTCCGGACCTCTGGTACAGAGCCGAGTGAAGGGTCTGAATCAGAGGCTCAGACGGTTCTGTGACCGTGTAGGCTGCTGATTCCTCGACTTGCGCCAAAGGATGGTTGGGTTTCGGGTTCCACTGAATAGGTCAGGTGCCCACCACATACAGGTGGCGGATACACAGGTAGCAGGGTCTGTGTGGCGTCGACTGGGCAGTTTTTTACGTTAGAGGGTCTCGGGAAAAAAACACAAAAAGCACTTCAGTTACAAAGGGTGGAGGCTGAACACAGCAAAAATGTAGATACAGGAACCACTGGTATAACAGTTGTAAATTGTCGTAGCTGTGTTGGGAAAGTACCAGAGCTCCAAGCGCTAATAGAAAGCACTGATGCTTAAATTGTTATAGGCCCTGAAAGCTGGCTAAAGCTGGATATAAGCTCAGCCAAAATTTTTGTGACGAACCTAATGGTGTTCCAAAAGGATAGGCTAAACATGGTTGGCGGAGGCGTGTTTGTTGCTGTCAGAAGTAGTTTAACTTGTCACGAAATTGAAGTAGATACATCCTGTGAATTAGTATGGGCAGAAGTCATTGTTGGCAAATGGAATAAAATAATAATTGTATCCTTTTACCGACCTCCCAATTCAGATGGCACAGTTTCTGAAAGGATCAAAGAAAACTTGAGTTTGATTTTAAACACATACCCGAATCATATGATAATAGTTGGTGGTGACTTTAATTTACCCTCGATATGTTGGTGAAAATACATGTTTAATTCTGGAGGTACGCATAAAATATCATCTGAAATTGTGCTAAACACATTCTCTGAAAATGATCTCGAGCAATTAGTTCATGAGCCCACGTGAATAGTAAACGGTTGTGAAAACACGCTTGACCTCTTAGCAAGAAATAATCCTGAGTTAATAACGAGCATAAAAACTGATTCAGGGATTAGTGAACACAGGACTGTTGTAGCAAGACTGAATATTGTAATCCCCAAATCATCATTCTTGTGAAACACAACTAGCTCTCTATTCACATGAAGTGCTGAGTGCTATTGACAAGGGATTTCAGATTGATTCCATATTTCTGGATTTCCATAAGGCTTTTGACACTGTAGGTACTACACAAGCAGCTTGTAGTGAAATTGTGTGATTATGGAATATCATCTCAGTTATGTGACTGGATCTGTGATTTCCGTCAGAGAGGTCACAGTTCATTGTAATTGTAGGAAAGTCATAGAGTAAAACAGAAGTGATTTCTGGCATTCCCCAAGGTAGTGTTGTAGGCCCTTTGCTGTTGCTTATCTATATAAACAATTTGGGAGAGAATCTGAGCGGCCGTCTTCAGTTGTTTGCAGATGATGCTGTCATTTATCGACTAATAAAGTCATCAGAAGATCAAAACAAACTGCAAAACGATTTAGAAAAATAGGATCAGAATGGTTGGAAAAGTGGCAGTTGGCTCTGAATAATGAAAAGTGTGAGGTTATCCACATGAGTGCTAGAAGGAACTCATTAAACTTCAGTTACACGATAAATCAGTGTAATCTAAAAGCTGTAAATTCAACTAAATACCTAGGTATTACAATTATGACCAATTTAAATTGGAAGGAACACACAGAAAATTATGTAGGGAAGGCTAACCAAAGACTGTGTTTTATTGGCAAGACACTTAGAAAATGTAACAGACCTACTAACAAGACTGCCGACACTATGCTTGTCCGCCCACTTTTAGAATACTGTTGCACAGTGTGGGATCCTCACCAGATAGCACTGACTGAGTACATCGAAAAACTTTAAAGAAAAGCAGCAGGTTTTGTATTATAGTGAAATATGGGAGAGAGTGTCACAGAAATGATATGAGATTTGGGATGGACATCATTAAAAGATAGGTGTTTTTCGTTGCGATAGAATCTTCTCACGAAATTCCAGTAACCAACTTCCTTCTCCGAATGTGAAAATATTTTGTTGACACTGACTTACATAGGGAGGATTGATCACCAAGATAAAATAAGGGAAATCAGAGCTCGTACGGAAAGATATAGGAGAATGAAGAACCTTCCACAACTAGGAACTGCTTCTATCATTAGGCATAAATTAATGGATTGAGTTAATGATTTATGATCACCTAACAACCATGTATGCAAACAAGATCTACACTAATCAATGTTCATGTACCCAAAATTCTGACACATTAAGTAAGAAATGTGCATAGAGTGGACGTGCACGGATACATGCATCTGATGGAGAAAAATCTGTAGCCAATGGTTAGTGTAATAAAAATAGACAAGAGCCCCAATGAAGATGCACTAATATTAATAACTCAAGGCTTATTATGTTAAAAAAGTCACTTTACAATCAGACAGTATTGCGAAACTAACTTTAGGTACAGAAGTTGCTTACATAACAATGAATGACATCATCACTTATTAAACTAATGCTGTTCGAGTAACTGACCTTCAAGTTAACTCTTACACTGGGCTACTGGAGATTCAGCTGTATGTCCAGGAACCCGGTACCAGTTGCAAGTTGCCTAATTATTGCCTTCCAGAAACTACAAAAAATATTTTGGATAATTATTGATGGACTTGAACACAACAAGACATTTTTAACATAAGACTACACATCTTAGCGAGTAGGTATTGGCAAGTAGTACAGTGGGAAACAGTGTGCTTGCCAAGGCAGTGTAACTGATCATGTGTGCAAATACCCACACTTTATTTATTGAGTATTTCAGGATGAGTGCACTTACAGACTTCTGATGAACTTCAAGCATGTAAGGAAGAAAAAGTTTAGCAAATGATTGCACTTATGCTTTAAGTGGAACATTTAGCTCATTAACTTATTTGCAAACCAGTCAGAAGTTTAACTCTTGTGTACAACAGGGCATCAGAGTCCAAACAATTAGCAATTTACTGGTACCTGTACAATATCTGGACGGTAAGGTACTAAATTTTCACATATGAATGACAGGAACATGGAAATATCACTATAATTGGTGTACATACCAATGTCACAATGGTGTTGATATTGTGAATACAAATAAATTATTGCAGTAACTTGTGAACAACAAAAAAGCTTGTTGTAATAGAATAAAGGTGACATGTATACTTTCTTGTTAACAGCACATGCACTCTGAACATATTTATGAACAAACCATTGTACTATTACCTATTGTGTTTCAATCACATTCTTCATCACTGTAATACTGAAATTATAAGGGAAACATGGAAGTCGATAACTGACAACTCCAAACTGGGGTAACATTTCCACAAAAATATCTAAACTGATAATCGTATGGACATCACAGAATAATGATGTATTTGTATTATTGCAGATTTATATCCATTAGGTAAGACTAAAGCAAAGCTTCCTAAGTGCAAGCATTTTTTTTTTCACTGCCAGGTAATGAACTACTTGCAAAACAAAGTTTCAAGAATTTACAAAACCCTTACAAAAACTTTATTCACTACATTGGCAACAAAATAAGCTTTACTGCAAACAACAAGCTTCTAAGGAATCCAATTGACCAATTGGCATCATGACAAGAAACGAACTCACACACAAAATTAATATAAAATTTCTATCTGTGTAGTAATATTTATAACACTTGTATCAAGTGGAATGATGTCCATAATAGATATAAAGGAAACTGACTACTGAGCATCAGTAAGTCTACACTCGACACATGCCATCCATCTGCTCACTAAAAATCCACAGTGTTTCACAATTCCTATTACAGAGAGGTTCCAGAGCAAACTCTATCCACCAGGTTTCATTACTGAACCCATGTCTGGAAATGTACAAAGTCCCTTCTTCAACTCTTACACACCTGTAACAGGAATTCTGACATGCCCTGGGTACAGCAAGAAAACCCTGTAGCAATTTTACAACAGATTGCATAGTTTACATTAAGTGCATGTAACACCAATGAAAATATCCCAAGAGCATATGGTATTTATGACTACATAAATAAATGACCAAAATAGTGACTTTATCATTTCTTTTATCCATGTAATTCTGAAGTTATCGTAGTATCTGGGAAACTGTTTACTGAGGAGGTACTCTTTTGTGAGGAAGTACAGCAGTACCTCATATACTTTCAACAATGCTCAACTATAAAGTCCTGTCCTCATTTTCATTTCAGTCTTCTCCAAACACCTGCCACCTCCAAATTATTTTTGTGTGCATCAGGAATGTCCAGCCTTTTGCACAACTTCACAGAAATTTAATAATGCTCCTCCACAGCATGGTCATCACTGTTCTGATACAAGCATGGCTAAAGGTTTCTCCAGCCACATTGTGGAGATACAAAGTAGTATCACAACTACTTCCTCTTCCTCTTGTTCTTGTTCTTGTTCTTCAATACCCGAACAGGTCCTCCCCCATCAGAGAGAAGATTAAATAAGGAAAATGAAAGACACCCTCTGGCCTCATAACCTAATACCATCGGGGTCGAAAAGATCAAGAGTTGGTCAAGAGAGACCGACAGAAAAGAGAACAGAATACGTCTGACACACGTAAGTGGAAGCAATGTCAGACGTTTCTAAAAAGAAGATTGTGAGACACATATGACTGTTCTGTTTATGGCAAGTGGTACCTGACCATATTTAAAACCAAAGTAATGTCAAATTTAATATGTGAGATTCACATGTTTATGCTGAGCTAACAAGTTGACACAATACCATGTATTCTAACATCACAAGTATATTCTTTGGACATAACACAATTAACAATGGGTAAATATACAAAAGTGAAACATTAAATGATTCAAAAATGTAACAGCACTTTATGCACTGATATATGCTGTTAGATATTCCTTCCAAGTACCTGGTACCTTGCTGATATTAAATTTTTTAAACTGTAATATTTGCAACATAGAAACATTAATGAAATGTAACATCTAACAAGCCTCTGTAGTCACTACAGAGAGATATAATATTAAATACTAAGTGTTAAAAGAAATTTCTTGACATCTATTACACTTGAAGTAGCTATTCAGATTGTTTGAGCTAATCATAATACACAAGTTAGTACATTCCATACTACTAATCTGGAACATTTGATTGTCTAAAATGCTGACTTAATTATATGAGGGGTGTTCAGTAAGTAACACAATAATTTTTCTGAAAGCAGGTTGGCTTTATTCAGGATCCCATTACACCATATTATTTCCTATGATCTTTGATACAAAACCCGAGTTTTCAGCACAATTTCTGTTCAATTTGATGGCCTTACGCCACCTTACTGGGAGGGCTCGTATGCCTCATGACACCATTCTACTAATTGATGACAGCACCATCTTGTTGCATCAACAACTGCCCCCATCATCCACACACTGCTTTCTGCAGAGTGCAGAATGGACAGTTCTTCCTTGTCTACCCAACAGTCTGGACATCGCACCATCTGGATTTTGTCTCTTTGTCCCAATGAAGTATGTGTGCTCCTCTCAGGTGTGCAGACTTGGTGAGGTCTTGCAATGTCACGGAGAAGAAGAGTTCATTTCCATTTTTGTGGTGACGTACATGCTGAAGTTGTTTCTTCAACTTCATGATGGTAGTGCAAAACACTACACCATGATGGAGGTAATCACACAGAATAACAACTTCAAAATTCCAGAAGACCACCACCATGACTTCACTGGTTGAGGATGCAGCTTTGAACTTTTTCTTCAGAGCAGGTGATGTGGTGCCACTCTGTGGATTGCTGTCTTGTTTCTCAGTTCAGAGTGTTTCACCGTCTGACAATGTTTGACAAAAATTATCACTTTAATCCTTGTAATGTGCAGACAGTTTGGCACAGGTGGTCATTTGTTGGTCTTTACAGTCTCCAGTTTGGCGGGGCACACCTTTGAGTACCCTAACTAGTGGATGAGTGTGTCTGCACTAACAACAGAGACGTCCAGCTGAGCAGCAAGGTGTTCCATCCTTCGCAATTGCCAGATCACAATCAGAGTGTTCGCATGTTCCAACATTGCAGAATCACAACTGTGTGCAAATGGCATACTTCTTTTTTCCACAACCAGGTCTCTGTAGATATTCTGCAAGTGCCTATGAATACCTGTGATGGTCTGCTTTTGCACTGAAAACTCAACAGATCCCTGCTTGCAATACACCTCTGTTATAGACGCCATTTTTAAGGCACAAATAGTGCTGCCACTTATTGCAACTTTGTGGAATATTCCTTCTTCAGCCCCTATAGCTTTATCATATCCGAAGATGTTAAATGCAGAATTTTTCGAAGTGACATTGGCCGAGAATAGAAATATGTTGCATTACTTATTGAATGCCCCTCCTACATTGTGTTACAAATGCAGACTGTCATTATGTAGAAAATCATCATATAGAAATATCAAAGTTGAGAGATACTACAATTTTGGGTAAACATATTGCTATTGTGGTAATGATATAAATGTGCGCAGGTAACAATTTAACCATGGCAAAATATCGTAATTCCCTGTACACACTGGTTACCTAACACAAAGTGAATATAACTTGCCATAAATTCCTCTGTGTGTTTGTAAATTATTTTTTCATAAAAAACATACTTTAGCATAAAATTTAAAAAGTAATGACAATCACATATTTACAATGTCATTAACAAATTCACATCTGCAGTTATTCCTTCTTGACCAGCAGTTATTGTAGCCACATTTGATTATATGCAGATCCACAGCCTCCATATATGATAATCATTTTGTAAAAGAAAATTCTGTCCATGAACTGCTTCTTCAAGTTGTAATGCATGTAACAGTGTAACAGACAACTAATATTCAGATTATTAGGACAATGGCAGAATACATTTCAGCAAACACATGTATCCATTACTTATCTGTGAAGTACATTTAGAAGAGTAACCTATAACTGAAATTTTTAATAATACTTTGTAATCATTTAGTGTGTATATTATTGTTACATCTGCTTAAGAGAATTTCTAGCATGAGTGATGAGCCACATTATTATAAAAATACGCTCAAATTATGATGCATAATAAATATCTTCCGTATAAATCATATTCAGTATGTTTAAAGACTCAAACTACAAGGTATAAAACAACTTCATACTTCTGACTGCTTTAGAAATGCACAACTATGTTATGACATTAAGCATTATGAGAGGTTTGAAATTATGTTTGAAGTTTTTTGGAAATCACATAGTGCTCTCATTATGAAACATGGGATATATGCAGTGGGTATAATTTGTGCAACTTGAGCTACACTGCTGCAAGACATATATGCACTGATTCTGACTGTAATACTCATCCTACAGGGTTAAACTTTTGTTATAAGTGCTAAGCCCCGTGGGATTAGCCGAGCGGTCTAAGGTGCTGCAGTCATGCACTGTGCGGCTGGTCCCGGCGGAGGTTCGAGTCCTCCCTCGGGCATGGGTGTGTGTTTGTCCTTAGGATAATTTAGGTTAAGTAGTGTGTAAGCTTAGGGACTGATGACCTTAGCAGTTATGTCCTACAAGATTTCAAACACATTTGAACATTTTACATGTACTAAATCATGGCAGGAATTTAAATTCACCCCACATCTGTACGAAATATTGAAAATTAAAGAAAGCACTTGTATAGGCTACATGCAACTGGCACTGTTTGTCATGAACCCAATTAGTCACTTAGTAATACAGCCAGAACAGTGTTTGGGTAAAGTAACACCTTCTGTCCTTCTGAGTCCTTCAGTGTCTCTGTTTTATGCTAAGATCTGCCTGCAGTAGTCAATGGTGCCCAGTGGAAATGTACCATGTTTACAGATGACACCATCATTGTAACAGAATATCTGTCTAACACAATCTCCAATGACATTTCACCAAAATTCTGTAGCAGGTTTGTTAACTCCTTTCCTGCCAAGCTAAACACAATAAATTTTATGTAATTTACATAAAGTCATGAAAAGCCAGACAAACACTCAGTGACACTGAATAACCAGCACATAATCAGGTGATAGAAATATGTCCTGGGGAACTCTTCCTTAATCAAATTATCATCTCCCTACTGAGCAGTGAAAATAATCATATATAGAATGAGTCCATCAACCTCCCATTGCAAGTAATTTAGCCAGCTGAGATAACTGACTACTGCTTCTCAACACTGATTTTCTCTAATGTATCGTGTTCCTGGAGACTGGATCCTTGGTGACAGAACTCAAAAATTCACAGGTGTGGCACTAAAAAAAAGAATTACATACACTGTCTCTGCTGCAGAGAGATACTATGTATGCTGCTGTAAACGTTTTTGATCTCCTTGCCACTGAGCTCAAACTCTTATGGAATAGTAAATCTCTTTTAAAAACTAAATGTCCTGACTTTACCTTGAATCAATATGTTGTACAATATGTTTATAAACAAGTTATCCAACGTAAAATATATTTTTATTAACCTTTTTTCAGTTACTTGTTACTATTTCAGGGGTCAATGCAGCGTCACAAGCACACATGTCAACCTCAAAGGACCCTACATGTGATCCCTGAGTGGCACTAAAAAAGAAACACAAGTGGCTAATCTCCCAACTACATGAGAAGTACATACCAGTCAGGGAACGAATGACTCATCATCACATCAAGAGCTCTTTACCAGGGCCAAAGATCTACAGAAGTGGGACCAAGTAATAAAACACGTCAACTGAACATTGAAGCATTAGTTGCACCAAAGGCCAAATTCTAGGAAAGATACTGTTTAAGCACGTTATCAACATGGTTGTCCAAAAATGATCTCCGTTATTTGTATGTCTTCAGCTACGTGCAAGGGTAAAGTGGCTAGGAAGTGGTGTCGTCGTTACAAAGTACCACTGTACCTAATGAAGGGAAAAGTACATGTACATCTTCAAATCTAATATCCCTAACAGCATCAATGTGCAAGAGCACGTGGCAAAGGTCAGTAGAGGTTGTGGGTAAGTGTTAGTGTGAACTGGAGAGGATGAAATCCACCGGCAATTCACTCACTGCGATGAAGCATCAAATGGAATAAATAAAGAGTTTCTACTGCATGAGATTAATGCAGCATTAACTGAAGTACAGACTAACATTGATAATGCACCTCAAATAATTGTAGATAATGGAACTTTCATGACAATCAAAAGAGGGCACAGGATGTATGCCTTGGTTGGGTTCAAACAGTTCAAACATCTATTTCAGAGACATTAAACCAAATAGGGCAAAATATACACATGTGTTAGACACATGAAATGTTAAGCACATATATGTGTCATTTGTGTAATCAAAAATTACTCTAAAGGTGAAGAAATTTAAACCATTTTCTTAAAGTTTGGTTTTGTGCAAAACAACGGGATTAAAAATCAAAAATTCCAACATATGCCAGAGACAGAGTGCAAAAACAATGGCCAGAATTTCCACAGGCACAAGGCATAACATGAGAAGTTGTGATTCAGTAAACTAAATGAAGTTTTGGAAACGGGCTGCTCCGAAACTGAAGTTGTTGGAAATGGGTCACAAGTCACAACGAACACTACCAAGTGCAAACCTGTCACTGAAGTGAAAGAAGATTTATAGAGGGAGGTAAAAATAGATTGATAAATACATTTTAATGCCTTTCATGGAAGTCCAAATATGCTGGATTATGGTCGCAACATCTATTTTGGTGAGGAGGACGGGAGCTTTTACAGAAATCTACCTCCATGCATTTTCAGTATTTCCTGTTAACAATTTGCGTATTGCCACTGCTTTAAAAAAATTGAAGTGAACACATTAAGGATAAAGGGTACTTAAAAAATTTCGATTTTTCCACAATATATACAATATATATATAGGGTTTAAAATGAAAAATTACCAATATATAGCAAATTTCAAAGTTACAGTAATGTATGAAGTCATGCCTACTTTATTTCTGTTGCAGAAACCAGTATTATTTCGAAAAGAACTGATAACTTTCTGTTTCCAGTGATGATACATTGTATATGTTGTAACAGTGCAGGTTTCTAGTGTCCATAAATGATTATCTTTGCTAGTATTTACTTTTGTTTTGCTGAAGCAATTTGTTCATGTGTTACTGAATGTTTGTTGCCCAAGTACTACATATATTTGTGGAAGTATATATCATTTAGTGTGCAATAAATGCAAACTATGCCATGCATCAAGAAATTCAATAAAAGGAAATTCCATGGTAACCAGTTCACAAGCAAACGAAGCCACACTATTGAAAGTAACGTACGTATCATCTCCCGCCAATCCTACTGCTGATTCAAATTTTTGTGTTAACGGTGACACTGTTTGTAGTGGATTTGTTGTTGTTGATGTGGGCACCTTATCTGCTTTGATAAAGGAAGTGGTGAAATGTAAGCAATGTGATGGTATAGGCTGTCTGGAAATAACTGAACAACAAACTAGCAGGAAGGGTTTAGCATCAAAAGTAGTTTTTCTGTGTAGATCCTGCAATAAATCTCGAAAATGACTTCAAACATTGTGCGTAATTCAATGTGATTTTGAAGTTGGTGTATGCATGTGTGCAATACGAAAAGGGAAAAAGGCTATCAAGTGTTTTGTAGTTTGATGGACCTTCCCCCTCCTCGCACTAGGAACAACAAGTACATAAAACACTTTTAGGTGCCTTGACTGTTGTGTCGAAAGCATCTATGAAATGTGCAGTAGAAGAAACTGTAAATATTATTGGAACCAGGGACATTGTTGTTGCATTTGATGGAACATGAAAACATAGAGGACAAGTGGTACTTCTCTAGAGAATGGAAAAGTTGTTGATGTTGAGTGCTTATCTAAGTACTGCCATACCTGCCATGGTAACACTGGAGGACATATTGAACATCAGTGTTCTAAGAATTATGATGGTTACACAGGAGGTATGGAGGAGTGTGGTGGAGCTCTTAAAATATTTCTGAGGTCGATTCCCATTTATAATGTTATATACATGAAGTACCTAGGCAATGGGGACTCTAAAGCTTTCAATAAAATTAATGAGTTCAATGTTTATGGTGATACCTTGGTAAAGAAACTTGAGTGTTGTAGACATGTACAAAAGAGGATGGGTGCTAGATTGAGGAAGCTACAAAGAGAAATGACAGGAAACTTGTTATCAGATGGATGATCTCTGTCTGGCTGAGGCAGATCAACAGAAACTGGAATAGACCTACAACAGAGTTACTATGGACGGGCTATTATATGAACTGCACCTCTTCTTTTTTTTTTTTTGTCGTTTTAGGGCACACAACTACAATGGTCATTAGCGCCCATACTAAGTTAGGAATGCACCGCGAGGCACAAGGTTAAAACAGCAACTAAAAGGGTCAACACTATATAGGACGTAGTAACAGCCATAGGATTAAAAGAAACAGCATAATCAAATGTCCTTGGACAGGTTTGTCAAGTTGATAAAACAAAGAATGCGAGCAGCTGCTCTTGGGTCATCTGCTAAAATGGCATCCAGAATACACGGCAGGCCAAGATCAAGATGCAGAGTATTAAAATCGGGACAGGACGTTAAAATGTGGTGGACCGTCACCAACTGCCCACATGGGCAGAACGGTGCCGGCGCAGCCGTCAGCAGATGGCGATGGCTGAATCAGCAGTGTCCGATTCGTAACTGAGCCAAAACAACCTCCTCCCACTGAGAAGGCGGGAGGAGGACGTCCAAGCCGCGGGAAGAGGTTTCAAGGCCCGAAGCTTGTTCTCCGTAAGTGCAGCCCAATCGGCATGCCACAGCGATAAAATGCGCCGACAAATGACCCTGCTGCAATCTGATGAAGGGACACAACAAGAAGCTGTCCGAGGCTGGAGGACTGCAGCCTTGGCCGCGGCATCTGCAGCTTCATTCCCAGGGATACCGACATGGCCAGGAACCCACATAAAGCTAACCGGAGAACCGTCGTCCACCAGCTGCTGAAGAGAGCATTGGATCCGGTACACGAAAGGGTGAACCGGATACGGATCACTGAGGCTCTGGATGGCCCTCAGGGAATTGGAGCAGATGACATAAGCAGAATGTCGGTGGCAGCAGATGTAAAGAACAGCTTGGTAGAGGGCAATGAGTTCAGCTGTGAAGACCAAACAATGGCCATGGAGCTGGTATTTGAAACTTAGTGCCCCGACAATAAAACAATACCCGACTCCGTCATTGGTCTTAGAGCCATCTGTGTAAATGAAAGTCATATTAATGAACTTCGAACGAAGTTCGAGAAAACGGGAGTGGTGTACCGAACCGGGGGTAGCCTCCTTTGGGAGCGAGCTGAGGTCAAGGTGAACGTGAACCCGAGCCTGGAGCCATGGTGGCGTGTGGCTGTCGCCGACTCTAAAGGTTGCAGGGAGTGAAAAATCAAGGTGGTGAAGGAGGCGACGAAAGCAGACTCCAGGGGGTAGCAGGGCAGAGACATACAACCCATATTGATGGTCGAGAGAGTCGTCAAGAAAGGTACGATAAGACGGGTGGTCGGGCATTGACAGTAGCCGACAGGCATACGACAAAGCAGTGTATCGCGCTGGTAGGTGAGTGGCAATTCACTGGCTTCAGCATGAAGACTCTCAACGGGAGTAGTATAAAATGCTCCGATCGCAAGACGTAAACCCCGATGTTGTATGGAGTTGAGGCGGCGTAAGATGGACGGCAGTGCCGAGAAGTATACGAAGCCCCCATAATCCAGTTTGGAGCAGACGATCGACCGATATAGACGAAGTAGGATGGTTCAATCCGCTCCCCACGACATACCACTAGGAACACGGAGGACATTTAGAGAACGGGTACAACGGGCAGCCAAATATGACACATGTGGAGACCAGCTAAGTTTCCTGTCAAATGTAAGACCTAAAAATTTTGTTGTCTCCACGAATGGGAGAGCAATGGCACCGAGTCAAAGGGAGGGTGGGGGAAACTCTTTGTAGCACCAGTAGTTAATACAGACAGTCTTTTCGGCAGAAAAACGGATGCCACTGGTGACACTCCAGGAGTAAAGACGGTCAAGAGAACGCTGAAGACAGCGCTCCAGGAAACATGTACGCTGCGTGCTGCAATAGATGGTAAAATCGTCCACGAAAAGGGAGCCAGATACATCAGCTGGGAGGCAATCCATTATTGGATTGATCACTATGGCGAAGAGAGTGACGCTCAAAACTGAGCCCTGTGGCACCCTATTCTCGTGGCAAAAGGTGTCTGACAGGACAGAACCCACACGTACCCTGAACTGTCGATCCATTAAAAAGGAACGAATAAAAAGAGGGAGGCAACCGCGAAGGCCCCATGTATGCATGGTGCGGAGAATGTCCGCCCTCCAACAGGTGTCGTAAGCCTTCTCCAAATCAAAGAACACAGCCGTGGTTGGGCGCTTCCGCAAGAAGTTATTCATAATGAAGGTCGACAAGGTAACCAGATGGTCAACAGCATAGCAGCGCCTAAAAAATCCACATTGTACATTGGTAAGTAGGCATCGAGATTCGAGGAGCCAAACCAAACAAGAGTTAACTATTCGCTCCATCACCTTACAGACACAGCTGGTAAGCGAGATGGGTCGATAACTAGAAGGCAAGTGCTTGTCCTTCCCCGGCTTAGGAATCGGTACAACAATAGACTCGTGCCAGCATGCGGGAACATGTCCCTCAATCCAGATGCGATTATAAGAACGAAGAAGGAAACCTTTACCCGCAGGAGAAAGGTTCTTCAGCATCTGCATATGAATAGAATCTGGCCCTGGAGCGGAGGACCATGACCGGGCAAGAGCATTTACGAGTTCCCGCATGGTGAACGGGGCATTATAACTTTCACGATTCGAGGAGCAGAAGTTAGGTGGCCTAGCCTCCTCTGCCTGTTTTAGGGGGAGGAAGGCAGGGTGGTAATGAGTGGAGCTCAAAACCTCTGTGAAAAAGCGGCCGAAGGCATTGGAGACATCCTCAGGGGCCACAAGGACATCATTCGCGACCGTCAAGCCAGAAACTGGTGAGTGGACCTTAGTGCCAGATAGCCGGCACAGGCTATCCCAGACAACAGAAGAAGGAGTAAAACTGTTGAAGGTGCTTGTAAAAGCAGCCCAGCTGGCTTTCTTGCTTTCTTTAATAATACGACGACACTGTGCATGTAATCGTTTATAATTGATACAATTCGCCATTGTAGGGTGGCGTTTAAAGGTGCGTAAAGCACGTCGATGAGCACGTAAAGCACCTCTACATGCTGCGGTCCACCAGGGGACCGGTACACGACGTGGAGAAGAAGTAGTGTGAGGGATGGAATATTCAGCAGCAGTGAGAATGACTTCCGTGAGGTGTGCAACCTGACTATCGCAGCTTGTGAAGGTGTGATCCTGGAAGGTCGCCCTGGAAGAGAAGAGCCCCCAGTCTGCTTTGGAGATGGTCCAACTAGATGAGCACAGAGAGGGGGTATGCTGCAGGAGATGGATAACACACGGGAAGTGGTCGCTCGAATATGTATCAGAAAGTGCATACCACTCAAACCCGCGTGCAAGTTGGGAAGTACATATAGAGAGGTCTAAATGGGAATAGGTGTGAGATGTGTCCGAAAGAAAAGTAGGGGCGCCAGTATTGAGGCAGACAAGATTGAGCTGGTTGAAAAGGTCTGCTAACAGGGAGCCCCTCGGGCAGGATGCTGGAGAGCACCAAAGGGGATGGTGGGCATTGAAGTCTCCAGTTAACAAAAATGGTGCAGGTAGCTGAGCAATAAGTTGCATCATGTCTGCCCTGGTAACGGCAGACGACGATGGAGTGTAAACAGAACAAATGGAAAATATAAAAGTGGGGAGAGTAATGCGGATGGCAACTGCCTGCAGGCCGGTGTGCAACGGGATGGGATCGTAGTAAATATCATCCTGGACCAGCAAAATAACCCCTCCATGAGCCGGGATACCTACCACAGGGGGTAGGTCAAAACGCACAGAGGTGTAGTGTGCCAAGGCAATTTGATTGCATGGGCGTAGCTTCGTTTCCTGGAGGGCTATGATGAGCGGACGGTGCAAGCGGAGCAGCAACTTCAAGTCCTCTCGGTTGGAGCGAATGCTGCGAATATTCCAGTGAATAAGTGCCATCGTAAGAAGAAAAGGAAGAGGAAAGAAGGGGTCACCTCGAAGGCCGCTGAGGGCCTGACTTCGAGCGAGCACTGCCACCGCTATCAGTAGGCGGACAGTCATCGTCCATTGGGTCTATAAGTTCATCCGCCATCTCGGCAGCATGACCGGGAGGGGAAGCTTCCGCCGCCAGTGAACGGCCAGATGTTCAGCTTCCAGTGGTGCGGCCAGGCGAAACGGATGACGGCCTGGGGCGGCAACCGCTGGGTGGCGCAGGAGAAGAAATGTGCGGTGGCGGAGAAGGAGAACTGTGCTTTCTATGAGCCTTCTTGGAAGGTCGTTTGTTGGAGGTACCGGTCGAAGGCTGGGAGGTCGAGGGACGTAGGAAGTCTGCACGGGATGGTTCCTTCTTGAAGGCCCGTGCATCTGACTTTGGGGTCTTCGTCTTAGCAGAAGCTGATGAAGGGGCTGGTGTCTGAGGGATGATGGGAGGAAGAAGTGACGTCGACCGCGTGATCTTAGCACTGGCCGAATGGACGACCGTGGTGCTGAAGGTCAGATCGCATGTCTGGGTCGCCACCTCCCTGGTAGTCCGAGGAGAGGCGAGGACAGTACCGTATTTCCCCACTGGGAGCAGCGTGGGCTTCTTGGATACAGCGTTCTTCCTTATAGACAGGACAGTCGCGGGAGGATGCAGCATGGTCACCCTGACAGTTCACACAATGAGGAGACGGAGGTGGACAGTCACCCTCATGGGCATCCCTGCCACAAGTGACACATTTAGCCGCATTGGAACAAGACTGTCGAGTGTTATTGAAACGCTGACACTGGTAGCAGCGCGTAGGTGTCGGGACATAGGGGCGAACAGAAATAACCTCGTAGCCCGCCTTGATGCGCGATGGCAGCTTAACACTATCAATAGTCAAGAAAAGTGTCCGGGTCAGTACAAGGTCATTGTTGACCTTTTTCATGACCCTATGGACAGCCGTCACGCCCTGCTCAGCGAGGAAAGATTGAATCTCCTCATCAGTCAATCCGTCGAGGGATCTAGTATACACCACACTACGAGACGAATTCAAAGTTCGGTGAGCCTCCACCCGGACCGGGAACGTGTACAGGAGTGTTGCCAGAAGCAGTTTTTGTGCCTGAAAGGCGCTCTCAGTTTCTAGTAATAAGGTACCGTTACGCAACCTGGTACAAGATTTGACAGATCCGGCTATGGCATCTACGCCCTGCTGGATAATGAAAGGGTTGACAGCAGAAAAATCCTTTCCGTCCTCAGATCGAGAAACGACGAGGAACTGTGGGGCAGGCGGTAGTACTTTTGTCACTGGTGGCTGGTCACGTTTCCGTTTTTGGGCAGAAGTCGAAAGAGATGGAGTAGAATCCATTGCGGAGAAATCCCCCATGATTGCCAGCGTCTCCGATGGCGCGCTCCTTCCTTGTGGGGACCCTCTCAGAGGGCACTCCCGCCTTAGGTGAATGTTTACACCTCAGGTCACACCTCCCGAGAAACAGACGGAGGGACCAATCGGCATGGTCAGAAGGTATCAGCTCAGGCAATCACCCCTCCCTGGGCCTGGCCTTTACCAGGGGGTACGTGCGTGCCTTACATGTCTACCCAGGGTGGGGAATTACGCGTTACCCCATCACCGGCTACGCGTGCGAACGCGTGGGTCAGCCTTCAGGCATGCACAGGAAGGAAGGAAGAAGAGGAAAAAGAAGAGAGAGAGGGAGAAAGAGGACAGACTGTCTCAAACGCCGAGGCCTAGACCAGAGAAGGCAAGGAGAAGAAGGCAATGAGAAGGCAAGGAGAAGAAGGCAAGGAGAAGAAGGCAAGGAGAAGAAGGCAATGAGATGGCAAGGAAAGAAGGCAAAATGCGGAGGCAAGGAGAACAAGTCAAGGGAAAGAGTAAGGAAGACAGTGAGGTGGAGAAGAGCGAAGAAAGGAACCAACCAAAGGAAGGAAGAAACGAGAAGTGAAAAACCAAAAAGACCACAATTATAGGTCGTGGAACCGTCCGTCTCCGGACGCAGGCGCTAACTACCCCCGTGAGGGGGATGGACTCCTTTTAGTCACCTCTTACAACAGGCAGGAATACCTCGGGCCTATTCTAATCCCCGGACCCGCAGGGGGGACATTCAGTCTGACTCCCCAACAACATTGTTTCTTCCTAAGTAATGAATCACCCCCACAATGGGTAATCCTACTATGACCATTGCATAGAGGGTATAAAACAGTTGATTCCTTTCTAGAGGAGTGCAAGGAAAAGAGCCAAACTGCAGCAGATTCCTTGCCCTTGCGGAGTTTATTACCAGGAGCAGTAGCACACCGGATGTCATTCCACTTCCGGGCAAAGAGGTTTGATCTAGATCCAAATATCTGCAGCTGAAATCATGAAAAGGAATGGGGTTAAGTATCATCTTTCTCTGGGTCCCAAGTCATGTGGGCATCCCAGGGAATTAACTGGCTGAGTGTCTGGTTAGAAAAGCAAACTGAGCATGTGGCATGGCCAAGGACAGTGAGAAGGTCATGGATAGCAGAGATCAAAGGGTGACAAAAGTAGCAACAGTTGATAGGCTGCAGGCTGCTCATTGTGTCTGAACAAATTAAAACACTGTGGAGGGAAGCCTGAGAAATGGAAAGGAGGGCCCTGTGAATAGCTAAAAGCTCTGCTGTGAACACACCACATGATCCTGGCAATAAATATTGTTCAATGGCAGTACAAGATGTGGAAGTGTATCCCACCTTGTCAACTGTCTTAGAACCATCAGTGTAAAAGATGAAGGCACCCTGTAACTGCATGGATGGCACCTAAAAGATTCTAGAAAACCATAGGTGCAGCAGAGACCTTAGGACCCTGAAACAGGTTGCTCCTAATCTGTGGTCTAGGTACCATCCAAGGATCATAGGAAGGGGGGGGGGGGGTTGAAAGGGAAGGGGGAGGGGAGATAAGTGAAATGCACAAGGTCCACTCCAGTGAGTGGATATGGAGATCCCAACGAACGACAAAGGGAAGTGAGACACATGCCAACCAGCAATCCCACCTGTGGGAGGTTGCCACCAGGGAGACAGCCCTCACTTGCAAAGAGGATACCATTCATAGGATGGTCAGGGAATTGGCAAATGGTGATTGTGTAATTTCTAAGCAGAGATGTCAATATATGTATAGATTAATTTACATACATTTACAGAATGAAATTTTCACTACAGTGCAATGTGCATGCTATTTCTGAACTTGGTGGCAGATTCAGACTGTTTGTTATAATGGAACCCTAACCTAGAACTGCGCCTTTTCTTTTCTTCTTCTTTTTTTTTTTTGAGAACAGATCATAGCAACTGTGTTTTCTGGTTATGACTCACAGCCTGTCCTCACAGCTTTTCTTTTTCCAGCACCTCAATATACCTTCCACAACTTCAGACATTCTCATGCATTAATTTCTGAACGAGCACTCCTGAGAAAAAGAGTATCATGGGGAAACCATTACCAAAATTAATCTCCATTGCAGAGTGAAAACTTGATCTTGTTAAGTCTTTATCTTGTTAAAAGCATAGGTTAGTGGTGAAACACACACATGTAAATGACATGAATACTAGCCCTGTGCTGTCCTTATCCCTTCTTGTGAGAGAAATAATCGTTCTTATGTCAGATATTAAACACTTATCACCAATTGCATGTAAATAAATTTCAAATTACTACAGGATACTTTGTTTCATTTTGAGCCACATGACACTGGTGAAGTGAGTTTATTTGATACTTTGTTGTTTGATGTACTCTTACTTGAGAATTACTTTCTTATTTCTAAATCCCACACTGAAAAAACACTGGGCGATCCATTGTTGTGCGAACTATGTCAAGATTAGACATGTTGTCCTCTCCTTTTTTATAAAACAGTAAGGAATATTGTGTAGTGCGCATTTTAACTGTACAGTTATGTGGAGAATTTCTACGAGTTCAGCTGATGCTCAAGAGAGATTGTCTGTCTACAGTTCAAGGGGCTGAAGATTACACCCAGGTATGCAGAATCTACCTGCTCGACTGCCAGCTGTGAGCAAAGCTGTCAGTAGGACGGTGCAGAGGTTCCTCCATTCCAGTGGTGAACTGTTAGCCACACGAATGCACCCACCGGTCACTGGCACAGTGCACACAATGGAGGCAACACTGCAGTTCGGAGAAATCTACATCTACATCTACATCTACATTGATACTCCGCAAGCCACCCAACGGTGTGTGGCGGAGGGCACTTTACGTGCCACTGTCATTACCTCCCTTTCCTGTTCCAGTCGCGTATGGTTCGTGGGAAGAACGACTGTCTGAAAGCCTCCGTGCGCGCTCTAATCTCTCTAATTTTACATTCGTGATCTCCTCGGGAGGTAGAAGTAGGGGGAAGCAATATATTCGATACCTCATCCAGAAACGCACCCTCTCGAAACCTGGCGAGCAAGCTTCACCGCGATGCAGAGCGCCTCTCTTGCAGAGTCTGCCACTTGAGTTTATTAAACATCTCCGTAACTCTATCACGGTTACCAAATAACCCGGTGACGAAACGCGCCGCTCTTCTTTGGATCTTTTCTATCTCCTCCGTCAACCCGACCTGGTACGGATCCCACACTGATGAGCAATACTCAAGTATAGGTCGAACGAGTGTTTTGTAAGCCACCTCCTTTGTTGATGGACTACATTTTCTAAGCACTCTCCCAATGAATCTCAACCCGGTACCCGCCTTACCAACAATTAATTTTATATGATCATTCCACTTCAAATTGTTCCGTACGCATACTCCCAGATATTTTACAGAAGTAACTGCTACCAGTGTTTGTTCCGCTATCATATAATCATACAATAAAGGATCCTTCTTTCTATGTATTCGCAATACATTACATTTGTCTATGTTAAGGGTCAGTTGCCACTCTCTGCACCAAGTGCCTATCCGCTGCAGATCTTCCTGTATTTCGCTACAATTTTCTAATGCAGCAACTTCTCTGTATACTACAGCATCATCCGCGAAAAGCCGCATGGAACTTCCGACACTATCTACTAAGTCATTTATATATATTGTGAAAAGCAATGGTCCCATAACACTCCCCTGTGGCATGCCAGAGGTTACTTTAATGTCTGTAGACGTCTCTCCATTGATAACAACATGCTGTGTTCTGTTTGTTAAAAACTCTTCAATCCAGCCACACAGCTGGTCTGATATTCCGTAGGCTCTTACTTTGTTTATCAGGCGACAGTGCGGAACTGTATCGAACGCCTTCCGGAAGTCAAGAAAAATAGCATCTACCTGGGAGCCTGTATCTAATATTTTCTGGGTCTCATGAACAAATAAGGCGAGTTGGGTCTCACACGATCGCTGTTTCCGGAATCCATGTTGATTCCTACATAGTAGATTCTGGGTTTCCAGAAATGACATGATACGCGAGCAAAAAACATGTTCTAAAATTCTACAAGAGATCGACGTAAGAGATATAGGTCTATAGTTTTGCGCATCTGCTCGATGACCCTTCTTGAAGACTGGGACTATCTGTGCTCTTTTCCAATCATTTGGAACCCTCCGTTCCTCTAGAGACTTGCGGTACACGGCTGTTAGAAGGGGGGCAAGTTCTTTCGCGTACTCTGTGTAAAATCGAATTGGTATCCCGTCAGGTCCAGTGGACTTTCCTCTATTGAGTGATTCCAGTTGCTTTTCTATTCCTTGGACACTTATTTCGATGTCAGCCATTTTTTCGTTTGTGCGAGGATTTAGAGAAGGAACTGCAGTGCCATCTTCCTCTGTGAAACAGCTTTGGAAAAAGGTGTTTAGTATTTCAGCTTTACGCGTGTCATCCTCTGTTTCAATGCCATCATCATCCCGTAGTGTCTGGATATGCTGTTTCGAGCCACTTACTGATTTAACGTAAGACCAGAACTTCCTAGGATTTTCTGTCAAGTCGGTACATAGAATTTTACTTTCGAATTCAATGAACGCTTCACGCATAGCCCTCCTTACGCTAACTTTGACATCGTTTAGCTTCTGTTTGTCTGAGAGGTTTTGGCTGCGTTTAAACTTGGAGTGGAGCTCTCTTTGCTTTCGCAGTAGTTTCCTAACTTTGTTGTTGTACCACGGCGGGTTTTTCCCGTCCCTCACAGTTTTACTCGGCACGTACCTGTCTAAAACGCATTTTACGATTGCCTTGAACTTTTTCCATAAACACTCAACATTGTCAGTGTCGGAACAGAAATTTTCGTTTTGATCTGTTAGGTAGTCTGATATCTGCCTTCTATTACTCTTGCTAAACAGATAAACCTTCCTCCCTTTTTTTATATTCCTATTAACTTCCATATTCAGGGATGCTGCAACGGCCTTATGATCACTGATTCCCTGTTCTGTACATACAGAGTCGAAAAGTTCAGGTCTGTTTGTTATCAGTAGGTCCAAGATGTTATCTCCACGAGTCGGTTATCTGTTTAATTGCTCGAGGTAATTTTCGGATAGTGCACTCAGTATAATGTCACTTGATGCTCTGTCCCTACCACCCATCCTAAACATCTGAGTGTCCCAGTCTATATCTGGTAAATTGAAATCTCCACCTAAGACTATAACATGCTGAGAAAATTTATGTGAAATGTATTCCAAATTTTCTCTCAGTTGTTCTGCCACTAATGCTGCTGAGTCGGGAGGTCGGTAAAAGGAGCCAATTATTAACCTAGTTCGGTTGTTTAGTGTAACCTCCACCCATAATAATTCACAGGAACTATCCACTTCTACTTCACTACAGGATAAACTACTACTAACAGCGACGAACACTCCACCACCGGTTGCATGCAATCTATCCTTTCTAAACACCGTCTGTATCTTTGTAAAAATTTCGGCAGAATTTATCTCTGGCTTAAGCCAGCTTTCTGTACCTATAACGATTTCAGCTTCGGTGCTTTCTATCAGCGCTTGAAGTTCCGGTACTTTACCAATGCAGCTTCGACAGTTGACAATTACAATACCGATTGCTGCTTGGTCCCCGCATGTCCTGACTTTGCCTCGCACCCGTTGAGGCTGTTGCCCTTTATGTACTTGCCCAAGGCCATCTAACCTAAAAAACCACCCAGCCCACGCCACACAACCCCTGCTACCCGTGTAGCCGCTTGTTGCATGTAGTGGACTCCTGACCTATCCAGCGGAACCCGAAACCCCACCACCCTATGGCGCAAGTCGAGGAATCTGCAGCCCACACGGTCGCAAAACCGTCTCATCCCTGAGGAGCACGCTTAGGTAGGTGGGCTGATGGGCGATAAGCCAGCGGCACGACTTCAAACCATTATAGGTGGTGCAGGAGCGCAACTGCCACCTGTGCTTTTAACAAGATGAAGATGCACATCTGTCAGTTCTTGGAGGCATTTGAGGTCAACCCAGTTGGGGGATTGGCAGCCCAAGATAGGTTTCAACTGATGCACCAAATCCACTACACATAAGTGGGGTTTCTCACTATGTTTGGCCACATGACAATCTGACAATGCACCTTGGTCAATGCTCTGTTTGCAAAGGGTGGGGGTGCTCAGAAGAGCCATTATGGGCCACCCTTGCAAAGGAATAGCCAAACAGCCATCGACACACCATGCTGGTAGGATGCCAAAGATATGCAGAGACTGAACTGGGACTACTGCTGTGCACCATGTCAACAGAATGTATGGGATGACATTGACCACTTCCAGATGTGCTACCTTGCTGTCTCAGTCATCTCAGGAAACCATCACAGGTGCAAAGTACGGCCCCTGCTGACACCTGCAATGCAAAACCGCTTCTAGTTTGTGTCTTACGAAGGTTTACCCACTGCACTTGTCAAAATACTGTGAGTTTCTGAACAAAACATCTGTTTGAGGCGCGACTTACTGTTAACATTTGTTTTTTTGTTTCAAAGAATCACTTTATGAAATAATATCAACTTTCCTCTCCTCTAATGTAGCATCTTAAGATCGCCATTCCAGGCTGAAACCAGTCAAAATTAAAACTAGAAACAAGTATAAATATTTTCCCTAGGTCTACTTTCAATCTTAGTGAATTGGTATTAAATGCATATGGTTATATTTATGGGTGGCGTTTGGTGAACAGGTGTTTTCTGCTTTTATGTTTAGCTGAAAATGCACAATCAAGGAATTATATTCATACAACTAAGTGTACTGTTGCTTCTCTACTCATTGCACAACATATGCATGTCCAGTATAAAGCAATATTCGACTGTAAAAATTCTATAAGACAACTATTGTAACAACATTTCAAGCAGTTATTCACTAACAGTGAAAGTAATAAAGCACCTGCAGTAATAAAGCATCTACATCCTTGCATTTTCAATATTTACTCTTAATGATCTGTGTATTGACACTGCTGTAAACAATCAAAGTAAACCCACTAAAGGCCAGGCACTGTTAAAGTTCAGAGTTTAGGAGAGTATGTATGAGCAGAGTGTATTCATTTTTGGATGACTTAACATCAGTTTGGTTCTCAGAATTCACTGATTCTGAATAGGTTTGTCAATGCATTCTTTCACACTTCTGTTCCTTCCACTAGTCAGACAGAAATGAAGAGGAGAGTGTTTCAGGATTCGTCAAGCGAGACGATTAGGTTACTCCATTCGTAAATATGAGTTTGGGAACTGCATCTTTAAGTAAGTCGGGGGAAGACGCTGGGCTCCAGGAGAATAATGATGATTAAAATGCTCTGACCAGCACTCAAAGTATGACTCAAACATTAGGGGACATGCCTGAAGCTAAACAGAAGGAACAGGTAAAAATATAAGGGTGTTATGTCGATCTATTTTAAGAACATCTTGTCCAATCAGATGATGTGCTTGTAAAACTCAAGTTAAGAATCATGAGCCATTCCATAGTAAATTGTACCCAGTACCCTTGCCCTAGAAAGCCATAGTTAATAAAGCAATTAAGGGTGTGTAGAAGAATCAGATTATTTAACACTCAGATAGTGAAAGTTCTAATGCAATCCACACTGTAACAAAAAGGGATGGCAGTGTGCATTTACTAACTGATGCCCATGGAGAAATGATGCAGTTTACTGTACAATGTGACCAACTGGAGGATGAAGGTATAGCAGGAAGAACACAGCCTTTCTGTGGAATGGAAGGTGTTAGCAGTTTAAAAGGATGGCCTTCGGGCTGTCAGTATCATCAGTGGCCTTTATGACAGCACTCACAGAAGTTCTAAGAGAAGAATTATTGATACACTTATCACCTACATAATGTTATTCTAATTAGTACTACCTTTAGGGAGAACATTTATACATTCTATGTCGTGTAATGTAAGTGCTTAGTGGCTGGGTAAATAAGAATTTGCCAAATCGCTTGTTTCCTTGGGCATGTAATTTCTTTGCATGGAATCAAACCTGATCCAATGAAAATGGAACCAGTGAGAAATTTTCCTGCACAAAAATGATGTAATCAACTGAAAATCTCTCAGTTTGTGCAATTTCTATCACAGTATTTATCCTCGATTTTTTTATCTTCACAAGTACATCTCCACTGGAAATGGAATAAGGAATATCAAGAAGCATTTGAGTTAATTAAAAACCAATTGCATGAGGCACCGATACTTCATCATCCTGATTGAAGCAAAAATTTCTACACTGGAACCGATTCAATTTATTCCTACTGCTAGCTTAGTACATTTAATCCACCACGGAAAATGAATGAGTATAGCAGTCTCTCTAAATAGCCACATTACAAGTATTTAGAAACATTTTAGAGAAACACTCCAGCACTTTGCCTTCTTTTCAATTGTAAATGTACTGAATCACAGTAATTGAGGGGAACAATGAAAGAATGGAAGTGCGCAAACATGTCATAGCAGTACTCAGGCAGCAGTAGCTTACTGCGACAGATGCAGCAACAGATAAGTAACCACATTTGTCATTTATGAGTTCCTAACCAAGAGCGAATTTTATTATATCATCTGTCTACTTTAATAGTTTAATTTCTTGAGTTTCTGCGTGTAAATTTAACATCTAATAGCCACAGTTCTCGTGTTTTCATTTGCGTCAGAAAGTAAACTGATTTTGTGACATATTACAAGTTCCAGATCAGAGTCAAATTATTTAGTTTGACCTGAGTGCTTCGGTAGTTAGGTTTCTGAACATACGCATATTACTAGACACAGTTTGTGTTTTTGGCAGGTTCTATAGTAGAATTGCACAGCATGTGCTGACAGTTTGTTTATCTGCATAGTTTAGTCTTCCATGGTCTTTTGTATGGACAGGGACTGTGACTGTTGTGTGTGAATGTGAGCCGAGTTGGTGACACTTTGCTCTCAGCTTCAGTTAGTGTTTTTGGCAGGTTCTATAGTAGAATTGCACAGCATGTGCTGACAGTTTGTTTATCTGCATAGTTTAGTCTTCCATGGTCTTTTGTATGGACAGGGATTGTGATTGTTGTATGCGGATGTGAGCCGAGTTGGTGACACTTCGCTCTCAGCTACAGGCTGTGATGGCTTCCGTTACAGAGCTTGAGGCTGCAGTGGATGGGCACCACTGTTGTGGGCCGGCCGTGGGGACACAACGGACGTCCAGCACGTCAGAGTCTTCTGATCAGTCCTCACCAGTGGCCAACCCAGTTACTGCTCGCACTGAGGCTGACCCCTCACCTGTTGTCGAGTGGGAGGTTGCCCCGGGGCGAAGCACATGGTGAAAGACTTCCCAGGTGGCCACACATAATGCCTCTCCGGTTTGTCTGACAAACAGGTTCCAGGTTCTGTCTGTGGCCACCACATACAGGAGGCGGATACACAGGTAGCAGGGTCTGTGTGGCGTCGACTGGGCAGTTTTTTACGTTAGAGGGTCTCGGAAAAAAAAACACAAAAAGCACTTCAGTTACAAAGGGTGGAGGCTGAACACAGTAAAAATGTAGATACAGGAACCACTGGTATAACAGTTGTAAATTGTTGCAGCTGTGTTGGGAAAGTACCAGAGCTCCAAGCGCTAATAGAAAGCACTGATGCTTAAATTGTTATAGGCCCTGAAAGCTGGCTAAAGCTGGATATAAGCTCAGCCAAAATTTTTGTGAAGAACCTAATGGTGTTCCAAAAGGATAGGCTAAACATGGTTGGCGGAGGCGTGTTTGTTGCTGTCAGAAGTAGTTTAACTTGTCACGAAATTGAAGTAGATACATCCTGTGAATTAGTATGGGCAGAAGTCATTGTTGGCAAATGGAATAAAATAATAATTGTATCCTTTTACCGACCTCCCAATTCAGATGGCACAGTTTCTGAAAGGATCAAAGAAAACTTGAGTTTGATTTTAAACACATATCTGAATCATATGATAATAGTTGGTGGTGACTTTAATTTACCCTCGATATGTTGGTGAAAATACATGTTTAATTCTGGAGGTACGCATAAAATATCATCTGAAATTGTGCTAAACACATTCTCTGAAAATGATCTCGAGCAATTAGTTCATGAGCCCACGTGAATAGTAAACGGTTGTGAAAACACGCTTGACCTCTTAGCAAGAAATAATCCTGAGTTAATAACGAGCATAAAAACTGATTCAGGGATTAGTGAACACAGGACTGTTGTAGCAAGACTGAATATTGTAATCCCCAAATCATCATTCTTGTGAAACACAACTAGCTCTCTATTCACATGAAGTGCTGAGTGCTATTGACAAGGGATTTCAGATTGATTCCATATTTCTGGATTTCCATAAGGCTTTTGACACTGTAGGTACTACACAAGCAGCTTGTAGTGAAATTGTGTGATTATGGAATATCATCTCAGTTATGTGACTGGATCTGTGATTTCCGTCAGAGAGGTCACAGTTCATTGTAATTGTAGGAAAGTCATAGAGTAAAACAGAAGTGATTTCTGGCATTCCCCAAGGTAGTGTTGTAGGCCCTTTGCTGTTGCTTATCTATATAAACAATTTGGGAGAGAATCTGAGCGGCCGTCTTCAGTTGTTTGCAGATGATGCTGTCATTTATCGACTAATAAAGTCATCAGAAGATCAAAACAAACTGCAAAACGATTTAGAAAAATAGGATCAGAATGGTTGGAAAAGTGGCAGTTGGCTCTGAATAATGAAAAGTGTGAGGTTATCCACATGAGTGCTTGAAGGAACTCATTAAACTTCAGTTACACGATAAATCAGTGTAATCTAAAAGCTGTAAATTCAACTAAATACCTAGGTATTACAATTATGACCAATTTAAATTGGAAGGAACACACAGAAAATTATGTAGGGAAGGCTAACCAAAGACTGTGTTTTATTGGCAAGACACTTAGAAAATGTAACAGACCTACTAACAAGACTGCCGACACTATGCTTGTCCGCCCACTTTTAGAATACTGTTGCACAGTGTGGGATCCTCACCAGATAGCACTGACTGAGTACATCGAAAAACTTTAAAGAAAAGCAGCAGGTTTTGTATTATAGTGAAATATGGGAGAGAGTGTCACAGAAATGATATGAGATTTGGGATGGACATCATTAAAAGATAGGTGTTTTTCGTTGCGATAGAATCTTCTCACGAAATTCCAGTAACCAACTTCCTTCTCCGAATGTGAAAATATTTTGTTGACACCGACTTACATAGGGAGGATTGATCACCAAGATAAAATAAGGGAAATCAGAGCTCGTGCGGAAAGATATAGGAGAATGAAGAACCTTCCACAACTAGGAACTGCTTCTATCATTAGCCATAAATTAGTGGATTGAGTTAATGATTTATGATCACCTAACAACCATGTATGCAAACAAGATCTACACTAATCAATGTTCATGTACCCAAAATTCTGACACATTAAGTAAGAAATGTGCATAGAGTGGACGTGCACGGATACATGCATCTGATGGAGAAAAATCTGTAGCCAATGGTTAGTGTAATAAAAATAGACAATAGCCCCAATGAAGATGCACTAATATTAATAACTCAAGGCTTATTATGTTAAAAAAGTCACTTTACAATCAGACAGTATTGCGAAACTAACTTTAGGCACAGAAGTTGCTTACATAACAATGAATGACATCATCACTTATTAAACTAATGCTGTTCGAGTAACTGACCTTCAAGTTAACTCTTACACTGGGCTACTGGAGATTCAGCTGTATGTCCAGGAACCCGGTACCAGTTGCAAGTTGCCTAATTAATGCCTTCCAGAAACTACAAAAAATATTTTGGATAATTATTGATGGACTTGAACACAACAAGACATTTTTAACATAAGACTACACATCTTAGCGAGTAGGTATTGGCAAGTAGTACAGTGGGAAACAGTGTGCTTGCCAAGGCAGTGTAACTGATCATGTGTGCAAATACCCACACTTTATTTATTGAGTATTTCAGGATGAGTGCACTTACAGACTTCTGATGAACTTCGAGCATGTAAGGAAGAAAAAGTTTAGCAAATGATTGCACTTATGCTTCAAGTGGAACATTTAGCTCATTAACTTATTTGCAAACCAGTCAGAAGTTTAACTCTTGTGTACAACCGGGCATCAGAGTCTAAACAATTAGCAATTTACTGGTACCTGTACAATATCTGGACGGTAAGGTACTAAATTTGCACATATGAATGACAGGAACATGGAAATATCACTATAATTGGTGTACATACCAATGTCGCAATGGTGTTGATATTGTGAATACAAATAAATTATTGCAGTAACTTGTGAACAACAAAAAAGCTTGTTGTAATAGAATAAAGGTGACATGTATACTTTCTTGTTAACAGCACATGCACTCTGAACATATTTATGAACAAACCATTGTACTATTACCTATTGTGTTTCAATCACATTCTTCATCACTGTAATACTGAAATTATAAGGGAAACATGGAAGTCGATAACTGACAACTCCAAACTGGGGTAACATTTCCACAAAAATATCTAAACTGATAATCGTATGGACATCACAGAATAATGATGTATTTGTATTATTGCAGATTTATATCCATTAGGTAAGACTAAAGCAAAGCTTCCTAAGTGCAAGCATTTTTTTTTCGCTGCCAGGTAATGAACTACTTGCAAAACAAAGTTTCAAGAATTTACAAAACCCTTACAAAAACTTTATTCACTACATTGGCAACAAAATAAGCTTTACTGCAAACAACAAGCTTCTAAGGAATCCAATTGACCAATTGGCATCATGACAAGAAACGAACTCACACACAAAATTAATATAAAATTTCTATCTGTGTAGTAATATTTATAACACTTGTATCAAGTGGAATGATGTCCATAATAGATATAAAGGAAACTGACTACTGAGCATCAGTAAGTCTACACTCGACACATGCCATCCATCTGCTCACTAAAAATCCAGAGTGTTTCACAATTCCTATTACAGAGAGGTTCCAGAGCAAACTCTATCCACCAGGTTTCATTACTGAACCCATGTCTGGAAATGTACAAAGTCCCTTCTTCAACTCTTACACACCTGTAACAGGAATTCTGACATGCCCTGGGTACAGCAAGAAAACCCTGTAGCAATTTTACAACAGATTGCATAGTTTACATTAAGTGCATGTAACACCAATGAAAATATCCCAAGAGCATATGGTATTTATGACTACATAAATAAATGACCAAAATAGTGACTTTATCATTTCTTTTATCCATGTAATTCTGAAGTTATCGTAGTATCTGGGAAACTGTTTACTGAGGAGGTACTCTTTTGTGAGGAAGTACAGCAGTACCTCATATACTTTCAACAATGCTCAACTATAAAGTCCTGTCCTCATTTTCATTTCAGTCTTCTCCAAACACCTGCCACCTCCAAATTATTTTTGTGTGCATCAGGAATGTCCAGCCTTTTGCACAACTTCACAGAAATTTAATAATGCTCCTCCACAGCATGGTCATCACTGTTCCGATACAAGCATGGCTAAAGGTTTCTCCAGCCACATTGTGGAGATACAAAGTAGTATCACAACTACTTCCTCTTCCTCTTGTTCTTGTTCTTGTTCTTCAATACCCGAACAGGTCCTCCCCCATCAGAGAGAAGATTAAATAAGGAAAATGAAAGACACCCTCTGGCCTCGTAACCTAATACCATTGGGGTCGAAAAGATCAAGAGTTGGTCAAGAGAGACCGACAGAAAAGAGAACAGAATACGTCTGACACACGCAAGTGGAAGCAATGTCAGACGTTTCTAAAAAGAAGATTGTGAGACACATATGAGTGTTCTGTTTATGGCAA
This sequence comes from Schistocerca serialis cubense, assembly GCF_023864345.2. Classification (NCBI taxonomy): domain Eukaryota; kingdom Metazoa; phylum Arthropoda; class Insecta; order Orthoptera; family Acrididae; genus Schistocerca; species Schistocerca serialis. The sequence goes on from NC_064638.1 coordinate 51,903,995, forward strand.
GTGGTACCTGACCATATTTAAAACCAAAGTAATGTCAAATTTAATATGTGAGATTCACATGTTTATGCTGAGCTAACAAGTTGACACAATACCATGTATTCTAACATCACAAGTATATTCTTTGGACATAACACAATTAACAATGGGTAAATATACAAAAGTGAAACGTTAAATGATTCAAAAATGTAACAGCACTTTATGCACTGATATATGCTGTTAGATATTCCTTCCAAGTACCTGGTACCTTGCTGATATTAAATTTTTTAAACTGTAATATTTGCAACATAGAAACATTAATGAAATGTAACATCTAACAAGCCTCTGTAGTCACTACAGAGAGATATAATATTAAATACTAAGTGTTAAAAGAAATTTCTTGACATCTATTACACTTGAAGTAGCTATTCAGATTGTTTGAGCTAATCATAATACACAAGTTAGTACATTCCATACTACTAATCTGGAACATTTGATTGTCTAAAATGCTGACTTAATTATATGAGGGGTGTTCAGTAAGTAACGCAATAATTTTTCTGAAAGCAGGTTGGCTTTATTCAGGATCCCACTACACCATATTATTTCCTATGATCTTTGATACAAAACCCGAGTTTTCACCACAATTTCTGTTCAATTTGATGGCCTTATGCCACCTTACTGGGAGGGCTTGTATGCCTCATGACACCATTCTACTAATTGATGACAGCACCATCTTGTTGCATCAACAACTGCCCCCATCATCCACACACTGCTTTCTGCAGAGTGCAGAATGGACAGTTCTTCCTTGTCTACCCAACAGTCTGGACATCGCACCATCTGGATTTTGTCTCTTTGTCCCAATGAAGTATGTGTGCTCCTCTCAGGTGTGCAGACTTGGTGAGGTCTTGCAATGTCACGGAGAAGAAGAGTTCATTTCCATTTTTGTGGTGACGTACATGCTGAAGTTGTTTCTTCAACTTCATGATGGTAGTGCAAAACACTACACCATGATGGAGGTAATCACACAGAATAACAACTTCAAAATTCCAGAAGACCACCACCATGACTTCACTGGTTGAGGATGCAGCTTTGAACTTTTTCTTCAGAGCAGGTGATGTGGTGCCACTCTGTGGATTGCTGTCTTGTTTCTCAGTTCAGAGTGTTTCACCGTCTGACAATGTTTGACAAAAATTATCACTTTAACCCTTGTAATGTGCAGACAGTTTGGCACAGGTGGTCATTTGTTGGTCTTTACAGTCTCCAGTTTGGCGGAGCACACCTTTGAGTACCCTAACTGGTGGATGAGTGTGTCTGCACTAACAACAGAGACGTCCAGCTGAGCAGCAAGGTGTTCCATCCTTCGCGATTGCCAGATCACAATCAGAGTGTTCGCATGTTCCAACATTGCAGAATCACAACTGTGTGCAAATGGCATACTTCTTTTTTCCACAACCAGGTCTCTGTAGATATTCTGCAAGTGCCTATGAATACCTGTGATGGTCTGCTTTTGCACTGAAAACTCAACAGGTCCCTGCTTGCAATACACCTCTGTTATAGACGCCATTTTTAAGGCACAAATAGTGCTGCCACTTATTGCAACTTTGTGGAATATTCCTTCTTCAGCCCCTATAGCTTTATCATATCCGAAGATGTTAAATGCAGAATTTTTCGAAGTGACATTGGCCGAGAATAGAAATATGTTGCATTACTTATTGAATGCCCCTCCTACATTGTGTTACAAATGCAGACTGTCATTATGTAGAAAATCATCATATAGAAATATCAAAGTTGAGAGATACTACAATTTTGGGTAAACATATTGCTATTGTGGTAATGATATAAATGTGCGCAGGTAACAATTTAACCATGGCAAAATATCGTAATTCCCTGTACACACAGGTTACCTAACACAAAGTGAATATAACTTGCCATAAATTCCTCTGTGTGTTTTTAAATTTTATGCTAAAGTATGTTTTTTATGAATAAATAATTTACAAAGTAATGACAATCACATATTTACAATGTCATTAACAAATTCACATCTGCAGTTATTCCTTCTGGACCAGCAGTTATTGTAGCCACATTTGATTATATGCAGATCCACAGCCTCCATATATGATAATCATTTTGTAAAAGAAAATACTGTCCATGAACTGCTTCTTCAAGTTGTAATGCATGTAACAGTGTAACAGACAACTAATATTCAGATTATTAGGACAATGGCAGAATACATTTCAGCAAACACATGTATCCATTACTTATCTGTGAAGTACATTTAGAAGAGTAACCTATAACTTAAATTTTTAATAATACTTTGTAATCATTTAGTGTGTATATTATTGTTACATCTGCATAAGAGAATTTCTAGCATGAGTGATGAACCACATTATTATAAAAATACGCTCAAATTATGATGCATAATAAATATCTTCCGTATAAATCATATTCAGTATGTTTAAAGACTCAAACTACAAGGTATAAAACAACTTCATACTTCTGACTGCTTTAGAAATGCACAACTATGTTATGACATTAAGCATTATGAGAGGTTTGAAATTATGTTTGAAGTTTTTTGGAAATCACATAGTGCTCTCATTATGAAACATGGGATATATGCAGTGGGTATAATTTGTGCAACTTGAGCTACACTGCTGCAAGACATATATGCACTGTTTCTGACTGTAATACTCATCCTACAGGGTTAAACTTTTCTTATAAGTGCTAAGCCCCGTGGGATTAGCCGAGCGGTCTAAGGCGCTGCAGTCATGCACTGTGCGGCTGGTCCCGGCGGAGGTTCGAGTCCTCCCTCGGGCATGGGTGTGTGTTTGTCCTTAGGATAATTTAGGTTAAGTAGTGTGTAAGCTTAGGGACTGATGACCTTAGCAGTTATGTCCTACAAGATTTCAAACACATTTGAACATTTTACATGTACTAAATCATGGCAGGAATTTAAATTCACCCCACATCTGTACGAAATATTGAAAATTAAAGAAAGCACTTGTATAGGCTACATGCAACTGGCACTGTTTGTCATCAACCCAATTAGTCACTTAGTAATACAGCCAGAACAGTGTTTGGGTAAAGTAACACCTTCTGTCCTTCTGAGTCCTTCAGTGTCTCTGTTTTATGCTAAGATCTGCCTGCAGTAGTCAATGGTGCCCAGTGGAAATGTACCATGTTTACAGATGACACCATCATTGTAACAGAATATCTGTCTAACACAATCTCCAATGACATTTCACCAAAATTCTGTAGCAGGTTTGTTAACTCCTTTCCTGCCAAGCTAAACACAATAAATTTTATGTAATTTACATAAAGTCATGAAAAGCCAGACAAACACTCAGTGACACTGAATAACCAGCACATAATCAGGTGATAGAAATATGTCCTGGGGGAACTCTTCCTTAATCAAACTATCATCTCCCTACTGAGCAGTGAAAATAATCATATATAGAATGAGTCCATCAACCTCCCATTGCAAGTAATTTAGCCAGCTGAGATAACTGACTACTGCTTCTCAACACTGATTTTCTCTAATGTATCGTGTTCCTGGAGACTGGATCCTTGGTGACAGAACTCAAAAATTCACAGGTGTGGCACTAAAAAAAAAGAATTACATACACTGTCTCTGCTGCAGAGAGATACTTTGTATGCTGCTGTAAACATTTTTGATCTCCTTGCCACTGAGCTCAAACTCTTATGGAATAGTAAATCTCTTTTAAAAACTAAATGTCCTGACTTTACCTTGAATCAATATGTTGTACAATATGTTTATAAACAAGTTATCCAACGTAAAATATATTTTTATTAACCTTTTTTCAGTTACTTGTTACTATTTCAGTGGTCAATGCAGCGTCACAAGCACACATGTCAACCTCAAAGGACCCTACATGTGATCCCTGAGTGGCACTAAAAAAGAAACACAAGTGGCTAATCTCCCAACTACATGAGAAGTACATACCAGTCAGGGAACGAATGACTCATCATCACATCAAGAGCTCTTTACCAGGGCCAAAGATCTACAGAAGTGGGACCAAGTAATAAAACACGTCAACTGAACATTGAAGCATTAGTTGCACCAAAGGCCAAATTCTAGGAAAGATACTGTTTAAGCACGTTATCAACATGGTTGTCCAAAAATGATCTCCGTTATTTGTATGTCTTCAGCTACGTGCAAGGGTAAAGTGGCTAGGAAGTGGTGTCGTCGTTACAAAGTACCACTGTACCTAATGAAGGGAAAAGTACCTGTACATCTTCAAATCTAATATCCCTTACAGCATCAATGTGCAAGAGCATGTGGCAAAGGTCAGTAGAGGTTGTGGGTGAGTGTTAGTGTGAACTGGAGAGGATGAAATCCACCGGCAATTCACTCACTGCGATGAAGCATCAAATGGAATAAAATAAAGAGTTTCTACTGCATGAGATTTATGCAGCATTAACTGAAGTACAGACTAACATTGATAATGCACCTCAAATAATTGTAGATAATGGAACTTTCATGACAATCAAAAGAGGGCACAGGATGTATGCCTTGGTTGGGTTCAAACAGTTCAAACATCTATTTCAGAGACATTAAACCAAATAGGGCAAAATATACACATGTGTTAGACACATGAAATGTTAAGCACATATATGTGTCATTTGTGTAATCAAAAATTACTCTAAAGGTGAAGAAATTTAAACCATTTTCTTAAAGTTTGGTTTTGTGCAAAACAACGGGATTAAAAATCAAAAATTCCAACATATGCCAGAGACAGAGTGCAAAAACAATGGCCAGAATTTCCACAGGCACAAGGCATAACATGAGAAGTTGTGATTCAGTAAACTAAATGAAGTTTTGGAAACGGGCTGCTCCGAAACTGAAGTTGTTGGAAATGGGTCACAAGTCACAACGAACACTACCAAGTGCAAACCTGTCACTGAAGTGAAAGAAGATTTATAGAGGGAGGTAAAAATAGATTGATAAATACATTTTAATGCCTTTCATGGAAGTCCAAATATGCTGGATTATGGTCGCAACATCTATTTTGGTGAGGAGGACGGGAGCTTTTACAGAAATCTACCTCCATGCATTTTCAGTATTTCCTGTTAACAATTTGCGTATTGCCACTGCTTTAAAAAAATTGAAGTGAACACATTAAGGATAAAGGGTACTTAAAAAATTTCGATTTTTCCACAATATATACAATATATATATAGGGTTTAAAATGAAAAATTACCAATATATAGCAAATTTCAAAGTTACAGTAATGTATGAAGTCATGCCTACTTTATTTCTGTTGCAGAAACCAGTATTATTTCGAAAAGAACTGATAACTTTCTGTTTCCAGTGATGATACATTGTATATGTTGTAACAGTGCAGGTTTCTAATGTCCATAAATGATTATCTTTGCTAGTATTTACTTTTGTTTTGCTGAAGCAATTTGTTCATGTGTTACTGAATGTTTGTTGCCCAAGTACTACATATATTTGTGGAAGTATATATCATTTAGTGTGCAATAAATGCAAACTATGCCATGCATCAAGAAATTCAATAAAAGGAAATTCCATGGTAACCAGTTCACAAGCAAACGAAGCCACACTATTGAAAGTAACGTACGTATCATCTCCCGCCAATCCTACTGCTGATTCAAATTTTTGTGTTAACGGTGACACTGTTTGTAGTGGATTTGTTGTTGTTGATGTGGGCACCTTATCTGCTTTGATAAAGGAAGTGGTGAAATGTAAGCAATGTGATGGTATAGGCTGTCTGGAAATAACTGAACAACAAACTAGCAGGAAGGGTTTAGCATCAAAAGTAGTTTTTCTGTGTAGATCCTGCAATAAATCTCGAAAATGACTTCAAACATTGTGCGTAATTCAATGTGATTTTGAAGTTGGTGTATGCATGTGTGCAATACGAAAAGGGAAAAAGGCTATCAAGTGTTTTGTAGTTTGATGGACCTTCCCCCTCCTCGCACTAGGAACAACAAGTACATAAAACACTTTTAGGTGCCTTGACTGTTGTGTCGAAAGCATCTATGAAATGTGCAGTAGAAGAAACTGTAAATATTATTGGAACCAGGGGCATTGTTGTTGCATTTGATGGAACATGAAAACATAGAGGACAAGTGGTACTTCTCTAGAGAATGGAAAAGTTGTTGATGTTGAGTGCTTATCTAAGTACTGCCATACCTGCCATGGTAACACTGGAGGACATATTGAACATCAGTGTTCTAAGAATTATGATGGTTACACAGGAGGTATGGAGGAGTGTGGTGGAGCTCTTAAAATATTTCTGAGGTCGATTCCCATTTATAATGTTATATACATGAAGTACCTAGGCAATGGGGACTCTAAAGCTTTCAATAAAATTAATGAGTTCAATGTTTATGGTGATACCTTGGTAAAGAAACTTGAGTGTTGTAGACATGTACGAAAGAGGATGGGTGCTAGATTGAGGAAGCTACAAAGAGAAATGACAGGAAACTTGTTATCAGATGGATGATCTCTGTCTGGCTGAGGCAGATCAACAGAAACTGGAATAGACCTACTTCAGAGTTACTATGGACGGGCTATTATATGAACTGCACCTCTTCTTTTTTTTTTTTTTTGTCGTTTTAGGGCACACAACTACAATGGTCATTAGCGCCCATACTAAGTTAGGAATGCACCGCGAGGCACAAGGTTAAAACAGCAACTAAAAGGGACAACACTATATAGGACGTAGTAACAGCCATAGGATTAAAAGAAACAGCATAATAAAATGTCCTTGGACAGGTTTGTCAAGTTGATAAAACAAAGAATGTGAGCAGCTGCTCCTGGGTCATCTGCTAAAATGGCATCCAGAGTACATGGCAGGCCAAGATCAAGACGCAGAGTATTAAAATCGGGACAGGACGTTAAAATGTGGTGGACCGTCACCAACTGCCCACATGGGCAGAACGGTGCCGGCGCAGCCGTCAGCAGATGGCGATGGCTGAATCAGCAGTGTCTGATTCGTAACTGAGCCAAAACGACCTCCTCCCACCGAGAAGGATGGGAGGAGGACGTCCAAGCCGCGGGAAGAGGTTTCAAGGCCCGAAGCTTGTTCTCCGTAAGTGCAGCCCAATCGGCATGCCACAGCGATAAAATGCGCCGACAAATGACCCTGCTGCAATCTGATGAAGGGACACAACAAGAAGCTGTCCGAGGCTGGAGGACTGCAGCCTTGGCCGCGGCATCTGCAGCTTCATTCCCAGGGATACCGACATGGCCAGGAACCCACATAAAGCTAACCGGAGAACCGTCGTCCACCAGCTGCTGAAGAGAGCATTGGATCCGGTACACGAAAGGGTGAACCGGATACGGATCACTGAGGCTCTGGATGGCCCTCAGGGAATTGGAGCAGATGACATAAGCAGAATGTCGGTGGCAGCAGATGTAAAGAACAGCTTGGTAGAGGGCAATGAGTTCAGCTGTGAAGACCAAACAATGGCCATGGAGCTGGTATTTGAAACTTAGCGCCCCAACAATAAAAGAACACCCGACTCCGTCATTGGTCTTAGAGCCATCTGTGTAAATGAAGGTCATATTAATGAACTTTGAACGAAGTTCGAGAAAACGGGAGTGGTGTACCGAACCGGGGGTAGCCTCCTTTGGGAGCGAGCTGAGGTCAAGGTGAACGTGAACCCGAGCCTGGAGCCATGGTGGCGTGTGGCTGTCGCTGACTCTAAAGGTTGCAGGGAGTGAAAAATCAAGGTGGTGAAGGAGGCGACGAAAGCGGACTCCAGGGGGTAGCAGGGCAGAGACATACAACCCATATTGATGGTCGAGAGAGTCGTCAAAAAAGGTACGATAAGACGGGTGGTCAGGCATTGACAGTAGCCGACAGGCATACGACAAAGCAGTGTATCGCGCTGGTAGGTGAGTGGCAATTCACTGGCTTCAGCATGAAGACTCTCAACGGGAGTAGTATAAAATGCTCCGATCACAAGACGTAAACCCTGATGTTGTATGGAGTTGAGGCGGCGTAAGATGGACGGCCGTGCCGAGAAGTATACGAAGCCCCCATAATCCAGTTTGGAGCAGACGATCGACTGATATAGACAAAGTAGGATGGTTCAATCCGCTCCCCACGACATACCACTAGGAACACGGAGGACATTTAGAGAACGGGTACAACGGGCAGCCAAATATGACACATGTGGAGACCAGCTAAGTTTCCTGTCAAATGTAAGACCTAAAAATTTTGTTGTCTCCACGAATGGGAGAGCAACGGGACCGAGTCATAGGGAGGGTGGGGGAAACTCTTTGTAGCGCCAGTAGTTAATACAGACAGTCTTTTCGGCAGAAAAATGGAAGCCACTGGCGACACTCCAGGAGTAAAGACGGTCAAGAGAACGCTGAAGACAGCGCTCCAGGAAACATGTACGCTGCGTGCTGCAATAGATGGTAAAATCGTCCACGAAAAGGGAGCCTGATACATCAGCTGGGAGGCAATCCATTATTGGATTGATCGCTATGGCGAAGAGAGTGACGCTCAAAACTGAGCCCTGTGGCACCCTATTCTCGTGGCAAAAGTGTCTGACAGTACAGAACCCACACGTACCCTGAACTGTCGATCCATTAAAAAGGAACGAATAAAAAGAGGGAGGCAACCGCGAAGGCCCCATGTATGCATGGTGTGGAGAATGTCCGCCCTCCAACAGGTGTCGTAAGCCTTCTCCAAATCAAAGAACACAGCCGTGGTTGGGCGCTTCCGCAAGAAGTTATTCATAATGAAGGTCGACAAGGTAACCAGATGGTCAACAGCATAGCAGCGCCTAAAAAATCCACATTGTACATTGATAAGTAGGCATCGAGATTCGAGGAGCCAAACCAAACAAGAGTTAACTATTCGCTCCATCACCTTACAGACACAGCTGGTAAGCGAGATGGGTCGATAACTAGAAGGCAAGTGCTTGTCCTTCCCCGGCTTAGGAATCGGTACAACAATAGACTCGTGCCAGCATGCGGGAACATGTCCCTCAATCCAGATGCGATTAGAAGTACGAAGAAGGAAACCTTTACCCGCAGGAGAAAGGTTCTTCAGCATCTGCATATGAATAGAATCTGGCCCTGGAGTGGAGGACCATGACCGGGCAAGAGCATTTTCGAGTTCCCGCATGGTGAATGGGGCATTATAACTTTCACGATTCGAGGAGCAGAAGTTAGGTGGTCTAGCCTCCTCTGCCTGTTTTAGGGGGAGGAAGGCAGGGTGGTAATGAGTGGAGCTCAAAACCTCTGTGAAAAAGCGGCCGAAGGCATTGGAGACATCCTCAGGGGCCACAAGGACATCATTCGCGACCGTCAAGCCAGAAACTGGTGAGTGGACCTTAGTGCCAGATAGCCAGCACAGGCTATCCCAGACAACAGAAGAAGGAGTAAAACTGTTGAAGGTGCTTGTAAAAGCAGCCCAGCTGGCTTTCTTGCTTTCTTTAATAATACGACGACACTGTGCATGTAATCGTTTATAATTGATACAATTCGCCATTGTAGGGTGGCGTTTAAAGGTGCGTAAAGCACATCGATGAGCACATAAAGCGCCTCTACATGCTGCGGTCCACCAGGGGACCGGTACGCGACGTGGAGAAGAAGTAGTGTGAGGGATGGAATATTCAGCAGCAGTGAGAATGACTTCCGTGAGGTGTGCGACCTGACTATCGCAGCTTGTGAAGGTGTGATCCTGGAAGGTCGCCCTGGAAGAGAAGAGCCCCCAGTCTGCTTTGGAGATGGTCCAACTAGATGAGCACAGAGAGTGGGTATGCTGCAGGAGATGGATAACACATGGGAAGTGGTCGCTCGAATATGTATTAGAAAGTGCATACCACTCAAACCGGCGTGCAAGTTGGGGAGTACATATAGAGAGGACTAAATGGGAATAGGTGTGAGATGTGTCCGAAAGAAAAGTAGGGGCGCCAGTATTGAGGCAGACAAGATTGAGCTGGTTGAAAAGGTCTGCTAACAGGGAGCCCCTCAGGCAGGATGCTGGAGAGCCCCAAAGGGGATGGTGGGCATTGAAGTCTCCAGTTAACAAAAATGGTGCAGGTAGCTGAGCAATAAGTTGCATCATGTCTGCCCTGGTAACGGCAGACGACGATGGAGTGTAAACAGAACAAACGGAAAATATAAAAGTGGGGAGAGTAATGCGGATGGCAACTGCCTGCAGGCCGGTGTGCAACGGGATGGGATTGTAGTAAATATCATCCTGGACCAGCAAAATAACCCCTCCATGAGCCGGGATAACTACCACAGGGGGTAGGTCAAAACGCACAGAGGTGTAGTGTGCCAAGGCAATTTGATCGCATGGGTGTAGCTTCGTTTCCTGGAGGGCTACGACGAGCGGACGGTGCAAGCGGAGCAGCAACTTCAAGTCCTCTCGGTTGGAGCGAATGCTGCGAATATTCCAGTGAATAAGTGCCATCGTAAGAAGAAAAGGAAGAGGAAAGAAGGGGTCACCTCGAAGGCCGCTGAGGGCCTGACTTCGAGCGAGCACTGAAACCGCTATCAGTAGGCGGACAGTCATCGTCCATTGGGTCTATAAGTTCATCCGCCATCTCGGCAACATGGCGGGGAGGGGAAGCTTCTGCCGCCAGTGAACGGCCAGATGTTCAGCTACCAAAGTGCGGCCAGGCGAAACGGATGACGGCCTGGGGCGGAACCCGCTGGGTGGCGCAGGAGAAGAAATGCGCCGTGGCGGAGAAGGAGAACTGTGCTTCCTATGAGCCTTCTTGGAAGGTCGTTTGGTGGAGGTACCGGTCGAAGGCTGGGAGGTCGAGGGACGTAGGAAGTCTGCACGGGATGGTTCCTTCTTGAAGGCCCGTGCATCTGACTTCGGGGTCTTCGTCTTAGCAGAAGCTGATGAAGGGGCTGGTGTCTGAGGGGTGATGGGAGGAAGAAGTGACGTCGACCGCGCGATCTTAGCACTGGCCGAATGGACGACCGTGGTGCTGAAGGTCAGATCGCATGTCTGGGTTGCCACCTCCCTGGTAGTCCGAGGAGAGGCGAGGACAGTACCGTATTTCCCCACTGGGAGCAGCGTGGGCTTCCTACTAGCCAATAGCTTGCGAGCAGCCGAGGTGGACACTTTTTCTTTGACCCGAATTTCTTGGATACAGCGTTCTTCCTTATAGACAGGGCAGTCGCGGGAGGATGCGGCATGGTCACCCTGACAGTTCACACAACGAGGAGACGGAGGTGGACAGTCACCCTCAAGGGCATCCCTGCCACAAGTGACACATTTAGCCGCATTGGAACAAGACTGTCGAGTGTTATTGAAATGCTGACACTGGTAGCAGTGCGTAGGTGTCGGGACATAGGGGCGAACAGAAATAACCTCGTAGCCCGCCTTGATGCGCGATGGCAGCTTAACACTATCAAAAGTCAAGAAAAGTGTCCGGGTCGGTACAAGGTCATTGTTGACCTTTTTCATGACCCTATGGACAGCCGTCACGCCCTGCTCAGCGAGGAAAGATTGAATCTCCTCATCAGTCAATCCGTCGAGGGATCTAGTATACACCACACTATGAGACGAATTCAAAGTTCGGTGAGCCTCCACCCGGACCGGGAACGTGTACAGGAGTGTTGCCCGAAGCAGTTTTTGTGCCTGAAAGGCGCTCTCAGTTTCTAGTAATAAGGTACCGTTACGCAACCTGGTACAAGATTTGACAGATCCGGCTATGGCATCTACGCTCTTCTGGATAACGAAAGGGTTGACAGCAGAAAAATCCTTTCCGTCCTCAGATCGAGAAACGACGAGGAACTGTGGGGCAGGCGGTAGTACTTTTGTCACTGGTGGCTGGTCACGTTTCCGTTTTTGGGCAGAAGTCGAAGGAGATGGAGTAGAATCCATTGCGGAGAAATCCCCCATGATTGCCAGCGTCTCCGATGGCGCGCTCCTTCCTTGTGGGGACCCCCTCAGAGGGCACTCCCGCCTTAGGTGAATGTTTACACCTCAGGTCACACCTCCCGAGAAACAGACGGAGGGACCAATCGGCATGGTCAGAAGGTATCAGCTCAGGCAATCACCCCTCCCTGGGCCTGGCCTTTACCAGGGGGTACATGCGTGCCTTACATGTCTACCCAGGGCGGGGAATTACGCGTTACCCCGTCACCGGCTACGCGTGCGAACGCGTGGGTCAGCCTTCAGCCACGCACAGGGAGGAAGGAAGAAGAGGAAAAAGAAGAGAGAGAGGGAGAAAGAGGACAGACTGTCTCAAACGCCGAGGCCTAGACCAGAGAAGGCAAGGAGAAGAAGGCAAGGAGAAGAATGCAAGGAGGAGAAGGCAAGGAGGAGAAGGCAAGGAGAAGAAGGCAATGAGAAGGCAAGGAGAAGAAGGCACAATGAGGAGGCAAGGAGAACAAGTCAAGGGAAAGAGTAAGGAAGACAGTGAGGTGGAGAAGAGCAAAGAAAGGAACCAACCAAAGGAAGGAAGAAACGAGAAGTGAAAAACCAAAAAGACCACAATTATAGGTCGTGGAACCGTCCGTCTCCGGACGCAGGCGCTAACTACCCCCGTGAGGGGGATGGACTCCTTTTAGTCACCTCTTACGACAGGCAGGAATACCTCGGGCCTATACTAATCCCCGGACCCGCAGGGGGGACATTCAGTCTGACTCCCCAACAACATTGTTTCTTCCTAAGTAATGAATCACCCCCACAATGGGTAATCCTACTATGAACATTGCATAGAGGGTATAAAACAGTTGATTCCTTTCTAGAGGAGTGCAAGGAAAAGAGCCAAACTGCAGCAGATTCCTTGCCCTTGCGGAGTTTATTACCAGGAGCAGTAGCACACCGGATGTCATTCCACTTCCGGGCAAAGAGGTTTGATCTAGATCCAAATATCTGCAGCTGAAATCATGAAAAGGAATGGGGTTAAGTATCATCTTTCTCTGGGTCCCAAGTCATGTGGGCATCCCAGGGAATTAACTGACTGGGTGTCTGGTTAGAAAAGCAAATTGAGCATGTGGCATGGCCAAGGACAGTGAGAAGGTCATGGATAGCAGAGATCAAAGGGTGACAAAAGTAGCAACAGTTGATAGGCTGCAGACTGCTCATTGTGTCTGAACAAATTAAAACACTGTGGAGGGAAGCCTGAGAAATGGAAAGGAGGGCCCTGTGAATAGCTAAAAGCTCTGCTGTGAACACACCACATGATCCTGGCAATAAATATTGTTCAATGGCAGTACAAGATGTGGAAGTGTATCCCACCTTGTCAACTGTCTTAGAACCATCAGTGTAAAAGATGAAGGCACCCTGTAACTGCATGGATGGCACCTAAAAGATTCTAGAAAACCATAGGTGCAGCAGAGACCTTAGGACCCTGAAACAGGTTGCTCCTAATCTGTGGTCTAGGTACCATCCAAGGATCATAGGAAGGGGGGGAGGCTGAAAGGGAAGGGGGAGGGGAGATAAGTGAAATGCACAAGGTCCATTCCAGTGAGTGGATATGGAGATCCCAACGAACGACAAAGGGAAGTGAGACACATGCCAACCAGCAATCCCACCTGTGGGAGGTTGCCACCAGGGAGACAGCCCTCACTTGCAAAGAGGACACCATTCACAGGATGGTCAGGGAATTGGCAAATGGTGATTGTGTAATTTCTAAGCAGAGATGTCAATATATGTATAGATTAATTTACATACATTTACAGAATGAAATTTTCACTACAGTGCAATGTGCATGCTATTTCTGAACTTGGTGGCAGATTCAGACTGTTTGTTATAATGGAACCCTAACCTAGAACTGCGCCTTTTCTTTTCTTCTTCTTTTTTTTTTTTGAGAACAGATCATAGCAACTGTGTTTTCTGGTTATGACTCACAGCCTGTCCTCACAGCTTTTCTTTTTCCAGCACCTCAGTATACTTCCACAACTTCAGACATTCTCATGCATTAATTTCTGAACGAGCACTCCTGAGAAAAAGAGTATCATGGGTAAACCATTACCAAAATTAATCTCCATTGCAGAGTGAAAACTTGATCTTGTTAAGTCTTTATCTTGTTAAAAGCATAGGTTAGTGGTGAAACACACACATGTAAATGACATGAATACTAGCCCTGTGCTGTCCTTAACCCTTCTTGTGAGAGAAATAATCGTTCTTATGTCAGATATTAAACACTTATCACAAATTGCATGTAAATAAATTTCAAATTACTACAGGATACTTTGTTTCATTTTGAGCCACATGACACTGGTGAAGTGAGTTTATTTGATACTCTGTTGTTTGATGTACTCTTACTTGAGAATTACTTTCTTATTTCTAAATCCCACACTGAAAAAACACTGGGCGATCCACTGTTGTGAGAACTATGTCAAGATTAGACATGTTGTCCTCTCCTTTTTTATAAAACAGAAAGGAATATTGTGTAGTGCGCATTTTAACTGTACAGTTATGTGGAGAATTTCTACGAGTTCAGCTGATGCTCAAGAGAGATTGTCTGTCTACAGTTCAAGGGGCTGAAGATTACACCCCGGTATGCAGAATCTACCTGATCGACTGCCAGCTGTTAGCAAAGCTGTCAGTAGGACGGTGCAGAGGTTCCTCCATTCCAGTGGTGAACTGTTAGCCACACGAATGCACCCACCAGTCACTGGCACAGTGCACACAATGGAGGCAACACTGCAGTTCGGAGAAATCCCTGAGGAGCACGCTTAGGTAGGTGGGCTGATGGGCGATAAGCCAGCGGCACGACTTCAAACCATTATAGGTGGTGCAGGAGCGCAACTGCCACCTGTGCTTTTAACAAGATGAAGATGCACATCTGTCAGTTCTTGGAGGCATTTGAGGTCAACCCAGTTGGGGGATTGGCAGCCCAAGATAGGTTTCAACTGATGCACCAAATCCACTACACATAAGTGGGGTTTCTCACTATGTTTGGCCACATGACAATCTGACAATGCACCTTGGTCAATGCTCTGTTTGCAAAGGGTGGGGGTGCTCAGAAGAGCCATTATGGGCCACCCTTGCAAAGGAATAGCCAAACAGCCATCGACACACCATGCTGGTAGGATGCTAAAGATATGCAGAGACTGAACTGGGACTACTGCTGTGCACCATGTCAACAGAATGTATGGGATGACATTGACTACTTCCAGATGTGCTACCTTGCTGTCTCAGTCATCTCAGGAAACCATCACAGGTGCAAAGTACGGCCCCTGCTGACACCTGCAATGCAAAACCACTTCTAGTTTGTGTCTTACGAAGGTTTACCCACTGCACTTGTCAAAATACTGTGAGTTTCTGAACAAAACATCTGTTTGAGGCACGACTTACTGTTAACATTTGTTTTTTTGTTTCAAAGAATCACTTTATGAAATAATATCAACTTTCCTCTCCTCTAATGTAGCATTTTAAGATCGCCATTCCAGGCTGAAACCAGTCAAAATTAAAACTAGAAACAAGCATAAATATTTTCCCTAGGTCTACTTTCAATCTTAGTGAATTGGTATTAAATGCATATGGTTATATTTATGGGTGGCGTTTGGTGAACAGGTGTTTTCTGCCTTTATGTTTAGTTGAAAATGCACAATCAAGGAATTATATTCATACAACTAAGTGTACTGTTGCTTCTCTACTCATTGCACAACATATGCATGTCCAGTATAAAGCAATATTCGACTGTAAAAATTCTATAATAGACAAATATTGTAACAACATTTCAAGCAGTTATTCACTAACAGTGAAAGTAATAAAGCACCTGCACATCTAGTGCAAAATGTAGGGAAGCAAAAGCACACTCAGAATATTGGAAATCAGGGAATTTCATACATAAAGCTGCTTAGTTGACAATGCACCCATTCACCAAATTCCTCCCATTATTATGAATCATGTGTATGTTGGTACCATTTTAGGAACTCTACAGTAGACCTAGTGAAAATATTTGCACTTGTTCAGGTCTCAATGTAAGTTGTTCTTTTCTTTATTTTGGCATTTGGAGATAAGGAGATAGCCAATGGCGGAAGAAACTGATGACTAAAATAAAAGTTGTCAAAAAATAAAAAATTTTAACTTTATAGTGTCAGAGTTGTATAGTGTGTTGAGATGAAGGGTCAGTTTTTTATTGGGAGAATTTTCAAAAAATAGTCTTCTTCATGGGTAAACTGAGTACATAACACTAGTGTGACCCACTCTTTAGTACTTTTCTATTGTGGCATCTCCACCAGATTAATACATTGGTCCCATAACCCCTCTCAGTTTATCAATCAATCAAACGGCAAGGTCATCAGTCTGTGATTCCAAAGTGAGTCACAGAAGAAAGAGGGCCTGCTAAAAGTGGACGGATCCAGTTAGGGGAATCAAATTATAAAATAATGATTATCAAACACATACATTAAAACATAAAAGGTAAGATCAAACCAAAAAACTGGGAAAAGGGGAAGGAGGGGGGGCACTGTGTGGGGTCACAGACCGAGAAGACTGTAAAAGAAGTCCCAACCACAACCAACCTGCCCCAGCACCAAGACTAAAGTAGAACCTTAAATCTGGAAATAAAAACCACTTCCATGGAAGAAACTGAGGGCCAGTTCAACCATCCATGGATCGTCTGCTAATATTACATTTAAGGAATCTGGAAGACAGTATCTCACATATTGTTGGAATGTCCCCCCCATCTCTTGGCCCTTCGTGTTAAGTACAGTCAGTCTGGTTCGACAACCACATTGTGGGGGAAGGGTCATTATGTAGGAGGAAACAATGGGTGAGCCTTGTACAACCAATGTGTAAAGGGCATAAAACAGTGGACTCCTTCTGAGAGGAGTGGAAGGAAGAGAGCCGTACTGCAGTAGACTCCTTGATCGTACAGAGCTTTTTACTCATAGCAGTAGCACTCCTGAGGGCATTCCTCTTTTGAGGAAAGAGAGATTTAATGTAGATCCACATATCCACAGCTGGAATCGGGAAATGAAATGGGGGTAAGTATCTGCTTCTCTAATCAGTCAGCCAGTTCACTACCTGGGATGCCCACATGACTTAGGATCCAGAGAAAGAAAACTTAAGAGGCAGCACACTCAAGGTCAGAGAGAAGGTCATGAATAGTAGAGACCAAATGCTGACAAGAGTAACATTGATCAATAGCCTGCAGGCTGCTCATGGAGTCTGAACAAATTAAAACACTGTGGAAAGAGGCCTGAGAAAGAAAGGAGGGCTCTCTGAATAGCTAGATGCCCTGCTGTGAACGCACTACATGATCTCAGAAATAGATGGTGTTTGAAGCCAGTAGAAGACAGGAGGGAGACATCCCTCATTGACAAAGAGCACAGGTTACAGACGATGGTCAGGGAATTGGCAAACTGTGATTGTGTAAGAAAAAGGGTTTAGCACCTTTGGATGTGTAGAAGGGAACTCCCCACTTCTGTGAGGAGACTATCAACAGGATTAGTGCAAAAGGCACCAATAGCCATATGCACCACACAATGATTGACAGGGTCAAGGAGTTAAAGTGGAAGCAGCTGCTGAGCCATAAGCCTGACTACCATGCTCTGCTCATGTCCAGACTAGATTATGGTAAAGATGGAGAAGAGTGGAATGGTCAGCACCCCAACATGTGTGGGCCAGGAGGTGGAGAACATTAAGCTTCCACATGCATGTAGTCTTTAGGTGGTGAGTGTGGGGCAGCCATGCCAGCTTGTTATCAGAAATAAGGTCCAAGAAATGGGACTGTGCTATAACATCAAGGAACTGGTTACATTAATAAAGTTCTGGATCGGGGTGTAATGTGGGTCTATGACTACAATGCACAATGCACATTTTGGAGGAAGAAAACTGGAAGCCACGGGTGGTGGCCCATGCAGAGGCCCATCGGATGGAAGCATCTGCTAAGCGCCAGCTCCAAGGTGCCGAGTGGAAGCTGCACCAGATACAAAAATTGTCGATGTACAATGCCGGTGTAACCAGAAGCCCAACAGAGGTCACAAGCACATTGATGGCAATGAGGAACAGTGTGACACTTAGCACAGAACCCTGTGGAATACCATTCTACTGAATCTGGGGGGCACTAAGTGAAATGCCAACCAAAAGCCAGATGAGCTGGTGAAATAAAAACTTATGGATAAAAATTGGAAGGGGACTATGGTAGCCCCAGTTATGGAGGGTAACTAAAATGTGATGGCGCCAAGCCATGTCATATGCCTTATATAGTTCAAAGAAGATGGCAGTAAGGTGCCAGCGGTGAGTAAAAGTCTG
This sequence comes from Schistocerca serialis cubense, assembly GCF_023864345.2. NCBI lineage: Eukaryota > Metazoa > Arthropoda > Insecta > Orthoptera > Acrididae > Schistocerca > Schistocerca serialis. Next base: position 51,922,156 of record NC_064638.1, read on the forward strand.
TGAAATGGCTGATTCCAATCTGGATAAATGACCATTCGGAGGTCGCTCTGTCCAAAAGCCACACTGATACAAGGACAAAAGGTCCTGAGATTCAAGTACCCAACATAATCTGAAGCTGATCATCCTTTTGATCAGTTTACAAAGTACATTGGACAGCTACCACCCAATTAGTCTGACTAGAGACACTGGGTTTTTCCTGGGCTTAAGGACAGGGCTAACTATACTGTCTTGCCATTGTGACAGAAAAGCACAAGTGAGTCAAATGTGGTTTAACAGCAGTGTCAGCAGAAAATAGTGGCAGGGACACCTTGCACGACTGCATCAAAGGTATTTGAGAGGGGGGTTCACAGCAAACATATATAAAGGCTAATTGGCCCAGTGGAATGCACAACATGGGGGCCTGTCTGCCTGGTATCAGCAGAGGAACCATAGAATCACCAGAAAGTGGTCACTATCACAAAGGTCATCATGGGATGACCAATGTAGGGAAGCCACCAGGGCAAGGGAGGAGATCGTGAGATTGATAGCAGAGAAGGTGCCGTGGGTGGCATTGAAGTCAGTAGGGGAACCATCATTGAGGAGACACAAATCGAGGTCCGTGATAAGTTGGTCAATTAGGATACCCCTACCCATTGAAGTAACACTCCCCCACAGTGGATGGTGGGCACTGAAGTCCCCAAGGAGGAGAAATGGTGGTTGGAGTTGCTGGATTAAGGTAGACATAAGGAATTGGCCTACCTGGATGGAGGTAGACGTTGAAAATGGTGATTGGATCCCCTATGTACCAACTTGGAAGCGATAGTGGTTTGAGAGCAAACAAATCTGGCAGTCACTAATGAGATCGGAGAGAACCAATGTGCAGAACCCACCACATGCTACCCCAGAGCCAGCATGGTTCCAACAGAACACCAGGTAACCACGAAATGTTGATCACGCTCCCTCACAGAAATGTCTTTCTTGAAGAACAAGACAGCATGCAGAATAGGAGGAGACAAGATGTTGCATTTCTGGTAGGTGATGTACTATTCCCACATGATCATCCAGTGGAATTGCAAGGGATACTATCAAGGTAGACATGCAGAAGCTGGGGAGGAGGTCAGTCACTAGTCATCACCTGCAAGGATGGGGTGATAACCATGAATAAGATGTCAGACTCATGTTGCGAGAGGCAAGATGGCACCTCCAGGGGCACTGTTGGTGCCTTGTCTTGGGATTTATGTTTCTTCTTCTTCTTTTTCTGAGGTGGAGAAGGGCAGGACACAGGGGGTGTACAGGTTTCTGCAAGATCTGGAACTGAAAGAGAATGGGTGACCTTGGGGTGCACAAATGGTGCACTTCGTGGCTGAGTGGTAGTCAAAGTCTTCTGGCCTGAGAGACACTGGGGAGAGGAATCCCAGAAGGGAGCCCAATCACCAGCTGATGCTGAAGAATGGAGCACTCGGCACTTCTTTGACTGGGCAGGGGGAGCCACTCCCTGATGGGAGGCTGTGGGAACTGCAAGGGGTGGGGGGTTTGGGGAAACCGGGAAGGAGAAGGGGTAAGGACAAGGGAGGAGGAGGAAAGGAAGTAACAGAGGCAAAAGTTGAAGACAGTGGCAATGGGTGGAGTCTCTCATACTTTCGGCGGGCCTCAGCATATGACAGGTGATTCAGGGACAAGTATTCTTGGATCTTCTTTTCTCTTTTGTAAACTGGCAATCCAGAAAGCTAGGGGAGTGGTGGTCAGCTCAACTGACACACACAGGTGTTGGAATACAAGAGATTCCTTCATGGACTGGATGGCCATAGTCACCACACAAAGGGTCCCCTGTATGGCAGGAAGAAGACATGTGCCCAAAATGCAAGCACTGAAAGCACCGCATACATGGAGGGACATATGGCTTCATGTCACATCTTCTCTGGGAGGGTATCCCTCTCAGAAGGCAGAATAAGGGAGCCAACACTGGTGCAGTTGTCTTTGCAAGCCTCCTCCACAAGTCGAATAAAATGAACACCACACCACTCCAGATTAGCTGGGAGTTCCTCATCAGTTTACAGGATGACGTCCCTGTGAAAAATTAATCCCTGGACCATATTTAGAGATTGGTGAGGAGTAATTGACACTGTCACAAGAAAGCCTGCAGTGTGGCAAAGACAGCCTTCATCAAAGGCTGCAGCACATCTACCTATTCCATCTTCTGACCATGAAAAAATGACAAGGACTATGTTTCTCTAATTAGTACAATAAAAGAGGAACTTAAGTGGTTTATGGAGATACTAAATCTATCCCAAGCTTTCGAATTGCTTTGAGATCTTTTTCTACTTCTGTAGATGACATTCCTCACAATTTGCAAATGAAATTAATAGATCTACTTTCCACAGCATTAGCCTCCTTGTCTTCATCATGAGTCTGTGAAAGTAATGGCAATGTTTGGCTCAACATAACTCTGTGACAGATTTTTTACTGTTATAAAAATTAATGTATTGTGGCTAAGAGCAAAGTAGTTGATGAAAATTTATATAACTGTTGTGGAGTTAGTCTGTATGTAGAAATTTTGTTTCCGACATTAATTTCATTGCAAAGTCGACTTGCAGTACTTAAATAAGCTGGATCTCAAGTGATATGCAGCTAGGAAATAAAAGACACCATGGTGAAGGCAGGGAAGAATATGGGGGGGGGGGGGGGGGGGGGAGGGGAGGAAGAAAGCAGCTGCCTGGCACCCCTGTATGCACGCCACACTCAGGTGCCTGCTCAAGTGCAGGTGTACCTCACACAAGCAGGTTTCTTGCCCACTCCTGCACTACAGTTTACATAATTTCTCACTCCTTGTGACTAACGGTACTTTTCCTCCCCAGCGCAAGCATTCTTTTATTCATATAGGGGAAGATGAGGTAATCCCAAAGGGTAGGTCACAGTGAACATTTAAATTTCCAAGAAACCAACCACATTGCATAGGTTAAACTTTATATTTTAAATGCTTGCCCCCTGGAGTAAAAACATACAACTTAGTTGCAGTGTAGCCACTGATTGAGTTTTGCTGGCAGCGAAAAATTTTCATTGCTCATGTCAGATGACATTGGAGATCACCACGTATAGTATTTAAATCTGCATGCTTATTTTTTGTTTAAATATAGCAAATATCCAAAAACTCAAAAATTTGTATTAGCTTTCAGAACATTTTTAGTATGATTTGAGAGCTGTCTCTAAAAATGTTGTATTACAGCCAACAGGTACTACTGTAGAGTCTTTACGTCTTGAATTATGTAATATTGTTGTAACAAGCTAAAATTGTATTGTCAGTATGCTGATTTATGGAAACAATTTTACAATGGTGTCTTTATTGTTGTCGGAAGACATGAATTACAAAATTCAAGGGAAGAAGGGATCATAGAGGAAAATAGTGATAAATTGTCTTCCATTTAATTTTCATTCTGAGATGAGGTGCAGACATGTATGATGTATTAAGCAGCCCACCTCATGAGCACCTGAAAGCTTTGAAAAGTGGCAGATTATTTTCCAATTATGCTGAGGGGGATTTGAACCCACATTTTCCAGAAACTTTGCTAAATAATTTGTTAACACATTAAACACCTTGACAGTCATCCAGTGCTAATCGATATGAACAAGTTTCTGAAATCAGAATTTGATCTAGCAGCAAGTCTCAAAATTGCTCAGAGATTTAATGAAGTGAAGAGAATCACAGGAAAACATTTTTTTTTACAGTTTTAGAAAATATTATCCTGAAATTTTTTAAGAACTCCAAAATTGACAAGTATTGTGTGGGCTCTTGTGTTCCATAAACCACAAGTTGACAATTTCTATGGGAACACTATATTTCTTTTGAAGGTAATTAAATTTCTTCTCTCTCACATTTGTAACACCACTCAAACAGGTGCACCAAATACGCATAAAAATGATGAAGTCCCTTAAATAAAAGGGTGAAAAACTGGGCAAACTAACATCTGCACAAAGTTGTTGAAATATAACACTAACTCAATTAAAGTCACTGGTTATTTTCTACCACCACTTTTCATCAATGTTGCCAACGTGGGGGTACCCATAAGATTTGCAAGCGGGGATGGTGGGAGGGGGGAGGGGGGGGGGTCACTGTTCTGTGGGTACTTCATACTGGTCTCAATGTGCACAAGAAAGATTTAATTTAACATGCAAAAACAAAGGAGCACAGTGAGAAAGTGAAAATGGACAGAATTTCAAAATCTTGCCACAAAATTGAGCAGTGGGGAGTCAGTAACAGAGTGAAAAATGCTGAATTCTAAATTGTCAAGTGCAGAGCAACATCAACTGCAATTACTTAGTTTCCTAATGATGTGGAATGAGGCACTTTACATTAATATCACCAATAGTGTTTAGAGAATTTCCGCGTAATTTCTAGAACCACTCGGCCTTCTACCTTCTCGAATACATGATATTTTAAATATAAGTGTGAGGGAGCCTATCTACTGTGTGTCACCTGTCTGTGTGTGCAGGTCTAAAGTGTGTAGTGAGAAGACCGTAGACATGGCAGTCAAATGGAACCAACAGCACTTGTCGGTCATGTCAAGGAAATTGTAATGAAAGAACACACCAGCCCCAAGAAACTTATGTGTTGTTCTGAGCTGTTTCGTAACTTTATTGTAGTGATGAAATAAACAGATGAGTTGAAAAAAGATTTTTAGCAACTTTTAACACAGATGTACTAGAGGCAAGACTTGTTCACTGTTTCGGTGGCTGTTGAATCAACTATGTGGTAAATGTATCTTAATTTGTGTCTAATGTGAGATGATATGGATGACTTACAAGAAGTCTAATGTTTAAGTGTGAACTGATTATTTTTTTCTTTATGAAAGTTGAACTGTCCGTCTGAAGTTTGGGATGAGATTATCTCGAAAACTATACATTGAGTCAAAATAGTGGGTAAGATGAGTTCATAAGCTCAAAGGGGGCCATCAAATAATACTACATGTGACCCCCATCCCCCACCCCCTTGCGTGAAGGGCAACTTTTAAATCTTAAATGGAAACACCATTTTTTATTGCAGATTCGTATTCTCAATAAAAAAGTAATCAAGTTTCATCTGATACATTTTTTTAAACCACTGACAAATGGCACTGGAATCAAGAAACTTTAAAATTGGGAAAGAACTCCAATTTATTTAGAATGATTAGATAAAGATGCATCAAGCTTTTCTTTTTTTTTTTTTTTTTTTTTTTTTTTTTTTTTTTTTTTTTACAAAAAAAATTTTTGATAGAAGAAGGGGAATGGTATTAAAGTTTCATTAGGGAACTCTTCACAACACCATTACTCACCCGACTGTGGTGCTACCATCACCAAACTGCGAACTATTGCTCAGTATAAAGGTCGGTTCATTGTGATCTGACGTCACTTCACTTTCCGATTGTGAACCGTAGACATCAACTGACTAAAGTAAATTATTCTTTAGCAAAACATGGCTCACTATCCTCCTTCAGAGACTCTTGATGTGATGTTAATTTTAGATGAATGTCATAACAATTATGATGCAGCTGCACAATTGTATGCCGATTGTTTCCCAAACAAACGACATCCAAGCAAAAACATTTCAAGCTTGTTGAGAGCAGTTTCGAATAATGAATATGTGCACCATCCAACTTGTCATTGTGAATACAATGAAAATTACGCTGTTGCCCATACCATTCTCGCCTGTGTTGAACTTGATCCTGAAATTAGTAGTCATGCGATTCAGAGACAAACTGGAATACCGAAATCGACTGTTTTGAGGATTTTGAAGGCACATAAATATCATGCTTATCGTATCACACTGACACAGGCATTAATGCTGAAAGATATGCAAATACATGTGCATTTCTGCCAATGGGCCTTGGAAATCACAAGAGGTGACAATGATTTTTTTAGATAATGGAAAATTAAATCATCATGATTGTCAATGGGTCTGTGCCAGTGTGGTTTGACAGAGGACCAATATTGACAATCAACACAGATGGTGGTTAATGGTCTGGAGTGAAACTTTAAATGGTTTACTTGATAGGACCATATTTTTTGGCTGAAATGTCACTAGGGAATCTTATTTACAACTTCTCTACAATGATTTGTTGGAGCTAATGGAAGATGTTGATTTAGAAACTAGGCAGTGAATGTGGTTCCAACAGGACAAAGCAGCTCCCCATTATGCTAAAAATGTGTGTAACATTTTAAATTTACAGTACCCTGGTAAGTGGATAGGACGCAGCGGACCAATTCAGTGACCTCCATGTTCACCAGACCTAACATCTCCTGATTTTTTCTTGTGGGGTTATTTAAAAATTATTGTCTGTGAAAGACAGCCCACAACCTGAAACGATATGGAGCAACGCATTCAAAGAGCATGTGCAGCCATACCACAGGATGTGCTGCTCAAAACTGTGTACAACTTTTGCAGACAATTGACTTTATGCATTCAAGCAAATGGGGTAATTTTCAACAATTTCTTTGTGGCTAATTTCATTAATTAAGCACCCCAAATTGTGAGAGGTAAGGGGATTCACACTAATGAAGCACCCCAAAATGTGAGAGGCAAGGGGACTCTCACTAATGAAGCAACCCATGGGAACATCATTCCACTACATCCATGTTGTCGTTCCTGGGTAATGCTAAAAGTAGGATACAGTACGTTTTGTACAAAAATAGGTTAATTTGGCATAACAAAACGTTTGGCACACATTCTTTAGTGATTTTACGCATCTTTCTTGGATGATTCTAGATAAATCAGAGTTCTTCCCCAATTTTACTTTTTTCTCTATTTCAGTACCATCTGTCAATGGTTTAAAAAACTGATTCAGACAAAACTTGATTACTTTTTTATGAAGAATTCAAATCTGGAATAAAAAATGGATGTTTCTGTTTAATATTTAAAAGTTGCCCCCTGCCCCACTCAATGGGGCAGGGGATGGAGGTTAAGTCTAGTATCATTTGATGTCCCCCTTTGAGCGTATGAACTCTTCTTACCCACTACTTTTACTCAATGTATAGTTTTCAAGATAATCTCATCCAAAACTTCAGTTGGATCACCCTGTATATATTCCTTTAACTACCATCATTCTTTGGAGAAGAAGTTTTTGGAGACTGACATAGAGCCAGCTATCCAGACAAGAAGATCAGCTAAGCATGCCAAGTAAGTCCATGCATGTAAAAGAAGTGAGAAGGTTGCAATCCAACTTCACACATTCTTGTGGTCAAAAACATTAGAATGTAGTGACCAGTGTGAAACGACCAAAGGAAAAAAGGAATTTTGATACAAAAACAAGAGAAAATCTATCAAGTGTTTCAATAGCAACCAAGCATAACAAGACAAAAGAACTATTTCAAGGAATTGGATTCTGCCTAAATATCCAATGAAGAAAATTTGTAACTGTAAATAAGGGAGAAGAAGTGAAAAAACCACAATGAGTAAAAACTGGAGAGTTGATCTCGACCTATTAGTTTAAGAAGAGAATGGTATGTAGCAGCGAATGGAAAAGTAACAACCAAACTAATGTCTTACACCCAAACATGTGGAGAGAACAATGCAGTTGCTCTTATAACGTTAACAGAAATATGCAGGGTGAAAGTAGTGAAAAATGACAGATGAATGTTGTGGTGACACCACAAGGCACCAAACTTGCTAGGTTGTAGGTTTCAAATCGGCCGCAGTCTGTCAGTACACATTGGACCCGCGAGTTGCCACTCTCAATGCTAGCAGAAAAAGTGCCGCCACTCAGCTGGTCTTAAGAGACAGGCTAGCTCACTGGCCAGTTCTACAGCCAACTTTGAAGCCGTAACCAGTGAACCATTCCTATTAGAGATCTCATTTGCAGAGATACGCTAGTTAGCACAGCCTTCAGCTAAGTCAGTAGCTATGACCTAGCCGGGTGCCACTTACAGTTTACACATTGAAAATTGATCTATATGCGTGAAGCAATCAGAATTGTAAAGAATTATTCAGTCTATAACTGCACTCTAAATATTATTGTACAAAGTCAAGATCAACGTTCACCGCTGATGCTGAATTAAAGCTAAGTATTTAATTGTATTCCTGTCTACTAACTTTCTAACCACCTAAGTTACAGATACATCCCATCAAGTATAGTTCATTGATCCTCATGTGAGCCCACGTGATCAATGCTGCAATTAATGGCCACACCGCATTATTAGACTAAGAGTCAAACTGCGTGACTCAACCGGGTCACCCTTTTCCCACGAGGTCCTTAGTTCCGCCTCACACATAACGAATGTGTGTGGCAATAAAAAGGAAAACATTCCTGCAAACACGAGCAAGTAAATTAGTCATTAGTGATGTAACTGTAGAAGTAGCTGCGAATGGCCACTGATTTAAGTCAAATATATTTGTACTAAGTAGTATAAAATTCCTGAAGATAAACTTTTAAATTACCTAATTAGGCTCAAAAATTATCCATGACCAACACATGTACATTTCCTTTAACAGGTAATTGTGTAAAACAGATATTGCCAAATAATGTCATGAAGTAGTATTGAACTTCCTGTTCAGATACCCCATGGATGAAATCTTAGCACAATTAAATGAGGAAAGTTTGCATTTGATGGAAATTTTCACTAAGCCAGACAGTATTCCATTAGAGGCAGTGGCAAGACCATATATTTTCACTCTTGCTCACCATTCACTTCTCCTTATGATACATCCTGTACAAAACTTAACTGAACAGGAGGATAATGCTAAATACATGGAGAGACCAAATACAATTGCTCCAGCAGGAAAATTCTAAATACATGTCAGATGTACACCTAGCCATGTTTAGGGAGGAACACAGTTTCTCTCAAAATATTAACAGAAACACACAAACATTAACTCAACAGATGCATTATGTACCTAATCTAACTATCCAGACCTAACCAGTGTTGAAGATGATGCTGGGAGTGTGCTTAAATGAACTTGCATTATGAACTCAGAGAAATGTAATAACATGGTAAGGCAATACATGGAGAAAATACTGCATATGAGTAAAAACCCCCAATGACCGACTCTGCTATCGAGTTTAAATGTTCATCTCTCACATGTATGCTTGCTCTTCTGAAACTGGTGCCAGGGACCTGCACCCACAGATTAGGGATCTCGTAGGAACAGGATGGAGTGGAAGCACTTCTGCAACACCGGCGACCAGATAATGCTAAGCAACTTGAGGTTTGCATCAGAAATGATTTACATGAGCAAAGCATATTCTGTTGTTACTACTTACCGGAGTATACAACCACTACCTTCACTTGTCCTGTTTCAAATTCAAATTTAAATGGCTCTGTGCACTATGGGACTCAACATCTGAGGTCATCAGTCCCCTAGAACATAGAACTACCTAAACCTAACTAATCTAAGGACATCAGACACATCCATGCTCGAGGCAGGATTCCAACCTGTGACTGTAGCAGGTGCGCAGTTCCAGACTGAAGCGCCTAGAATTGCTCGGCCACCATATCCTGTTTCCTCTGAGGTTAAGTCACCTGAGGCCATCACCATCCATAAACCCCAATCTGCTTCTTCCCATAAGTTCTAGTCCAAACTCATTCCTTATTTTCTCATTCAGAATTCTTGAACATACTGAAATACAGTTGATCCAGTAATTCATTACAGACTACAATACCCTAGTCCCAGAACAGTCTGGATTCTGTGGATTCTGCACCGAGCATTCCACGATCCACTAATTCCTGCACTCAGCAGATGGCATCCTCATGGCAAAGTATCAGCAATAAAGCACTACATTAGTGTTCCGGAAACAGAGAGAACTTTTGACCCCATCTCCTGTGATTACATAATATTTAAATCACACATCATATTGTAACCAGGATACTTGCTTATAATGATCGATATGTTTCTGGGGTGGGATGATTCTCTGTTAGGAATGTCAAACATCACAGCAGCATAAATTTGATTAAGGCTAGAATTCTGTAGATTGTGTGCAATCTCGCACTGTAATATCTACACAAAAATGTCCCCAAAGCGTTTGGTAGATGATATTACCATGGGAAATAGGTTATTCCACAAAAATGGAAATAAAGCCAGACAAATACTGCAATTCAGGAGTATACAAAATAAACTGAAATGGCTGAGACAAGTTTTATATAGGACAAATGAGGAGCAGATCCATGACAAGTTTTAGGGAGTAATCCTATGATAGAAAAGGAAGTGCATATACAATGCACTTCTAATGGAGAAGCATAAGTTATGTCACCTAAATGAAAGCATGGAAGTGTGGTGTAGAGCCCCAAAGGGAGAACCTAGAAATTTTTAACCACAAAAAACACAGGTCCACAATCTTAACGAAACAAAATTAATTTAGGCCTAAATGGTTTTTTGACATTTTTCCAGAATTGCTGGTGTAATGTATGCCAACTGTGGCATGCTCTCCTGCTGCTGACTGGGCCACACCTGACCTCAGATCTGCTGGTCTGGCAGATTCACTGCTGGTTGCACAGTAAATGACCAACACCGGGAAGTGAGTTGCTGGTTCTTCCACAAGATAGAGTGGCCTTCAAAATATTTGAATTTAATAGTGAGGTTCTTTTTTCTATTAAGAAAATAATATATTTTACAAGTCTACATCTTTTAGTGTATTCTTTGGTAAGCTTTAGTTCACAAGGCACAGTTTTTCTATCCATTATACAAGCCTAATTGTAACAATACTACTTCTATTTATTATTATTATTATTATTATTAAATACTGACATTTCATGTGCCTGATGTGTAGATAATATTAACAGATTCAGTGATTACTTGGTAAGTTTGGGTCCACTGTACATGGACTACATGTCATATCTAAAAAGTTGTCCCATTAGTAAGAAATTTTACTGAATTTAATCCTGTTTTATAATTTGAATGTGTATATTTGTAATTTAACTTATTTCTGCTTTTTAATAATTATAACTAGAAGAAGGAAAAATACAATAATAAAAAAGTGAAACTTGAAGGCAATGTTTCCCACATCAGTGCTGCCTGTAAGCTAGAACTCAAATCTTTGTATTAACTTTCAACCAGTTATTAAGTGACGTGCTGATTAGACATAGATTTCAATATTGACACTGAATTTTGCTTCACAAGTTCGAAGTTTCTTTGTGAGTGAACCTTTAATATAATTTTTACTTTTTAAATTTTTTGAGCTCAATGTCATTAACAAGCATCTATCACTCTTTATGTTCCTTTAATCGTTATTGCAGATATCTCATGAAGACAATGAACAAAGACCGTATTTTTAATGATCTAGACAGTTTTATTTGCTTCAAAAGTTTCATTGGAGTGAAGGATGATCCCAGTACATTCATTTCTGCTAATATTTATTCTATGTAGATCCTACTAATACCATGTGAACACATTTGTGTAGCTACTGTTGCATTTTTAGCATTTGCAAGGAAGAATGCTCTAGTCACTAACACTAGTAAGCATAACCCAGGGGCAAGAAGTAACACCATTCAAAGCAGAACTAAATACCCAATCTGTGACAAGCTGGTGTCCACGGTTCTTCAAATTGTCATGGTGTAAAGACTGTTCCATTAAATTTTTGGCATTCACCCACATAAATTCTTCTTCTTCTTCTTCTTCTTCTTCTTCTTCTTCTTCTTCTTCTTCTTCTTCTAATATTTTGGCTGAATACCATCCAGCCATCTTCAGAGAGATCAGAGGTGACTGACACTCAAGCACTTGCTCTGTCATTTTTAACTCTAAGACTGAGCCACTGAATATGCGGCCTTAATGAGCTACAACAGATTTCTGCTTGTAATGCATTGTATGAGGTTTGCTAATATTTCCACTCAAAATGAAAGGAAAAACTTGACAGCATAACCACTGTCAGAAAGTGTCCACATTCCTTTGCAATCAACCTGAAGTGATCATATAATCCTGCTGATTATGTGACAATCGATGAAATGTACACAAGCTGCCAGTAGTGGAAGACATGTTAGAGAAAAAAATTGACCATCCTAGGCACTCTTCACAAGAAGGAAAGAGAGATCCCTCCTGAATTTCACATCTAAGAGATCAACCTGTGGAGTTTCAAAACTTGGCTTCCAAGCTAATAAATCTCTTGTCTTGTACCCAACAAAAACTAATTGTTCACTGATGCTCGTGTCCACAATGCATGATATCAACCCTGAAACAGGAAATCCAGGTATCACTATTAAATTACAATCACACTGAAGGAGGAATGGATACTGTGGATAAAATGATTATAGGTTATGCTGTTTCCAAATTTAGGAGTTGGCCTATGGTGTTAGTTTCCCTTTTTCTTGTCAAGTTGTGCCACAAACTCCTCTTCTCCCCTATTCTACTCCGTACCTCCTCATTAGTTATGTGATCTACCCATCTAATCTTCAGCATTCTTCTGTAGCACCACATTTCGAAAGCTTCTATTCTCTTCTTGTCCAAACTATTTATTGTCCATGTTTCACTTCCATACATGGCTACACTCCATAAAAATACTTTCAGAAACGACTTCCTGACACTCAATGTTAACAAATTTCTCTTCTTCAGAAACACTTTCCTTGCCATTGCCAGTCTACATATTATATCCTCTCTACTTTGACCATCATCAGTTATTTTGCTCCCCAAATAGCAAAATTCCTTTACTACTTTAAGTGTCTCATTTCCTAACCTAATTTCCTAACCTAATTTGCTCAGCATCACCCGATTCCACTACATTCCATTATCCTCATTTTGCTTTTGTTGATGTTCATCTTATATCCTCCTTTCAAACCACTGTCCATTCCGTTCAACTGCTCTTCCAAGTCCTTTGCTGTCCCTGACAGAATTACAACATCATCGGTGAACCTCAAAGTTTTTATTTTTTCTCCTTGGATTTTAATACCTACTCCGAATTTTTCTTTTGTTTCCTTCACTGCTTGCTCAATATACAGAATGAATAACATTGGGAAGAGGCAACAACCCTGTCTCAATCCATTCCCAACCACTGCTTCCCCTTTAAGTCCCTCGACTCTTATAACTGCCATCTGGTTTCTGTACAAATTGTAAGTAGCCTTTCGCTCCCTGTATTTTACCCCTGCCACCTTCAGAATATGAAAGAGAGTATTACAATTAACATTGTCAAAAGCTTTCTCTAAGTCTACAAATGCTAGAAACATAGGTTTGCCTTTCCTTAATCTTTCTTCTAAGGTAAGTCGTAGGGACAGTATTGCCTCACGTGTTCCAATATTTCTGTGGAATCCAATCTGATCTTCCCTGATGTTAGCTTCTACCAGTTTTTCCATTAGTCTGTAAAGAATTCGCGTTAGTATTTTGCATCCATGACATTTTAAACTGATTGTTTGGTAATTTTCACATCTGCCAGCACATGCTTTCTTTGGGACTGGAATTTATTTATTCTTCTTGAAGTCTGAGGGTATTTCGGCTGTCTTATACATCTTGCTCACCAGATAGTAGAGTTTTGTCAGGACTGGCTCTCCCAAGGCTGTCAGTAGTTCTAATGGAATGTTATCTACTCCCAGGGCCTTGTTTCAACTCAGGTCTTTCAGTGCTCTGTCAAACTCCTCACGCAGTATCTTATCTCCCATTTCATCTTCATCTACATGCTATTGCATTTCAATAATATTGTCCTCAAGTACATTGTCCTTGTATAGACCCTCTATATACTCCATCCAGCCTTCTGCTTTCCCTACTTTGCTTAGAACTGGGTTTCCATCTGAGCTCTTGATATTCATACAAGTGGTTCTTTTCCCTCCAAAGGTCTCTTTAATTTTCCTGTAGGCAGTATCTATCTTACCCCAAGTGAGATAAACCTCTACATCCTTACATTTGTCCTCTAGCCATCCCTGCTTAGCCATTTTGCACTTATGCTGAACATAACTGGGCCAAATTGCCAAATTTTGTATTCACTTTCGCAACCAAAAGGAAATGTCATAATTCAATGTATTTATCTGAAGAATTTCCATTGGCAAATGAACACTTGAAGAATAGAAATTCAGGTATCAGTCCTCATTGAGATGATTTCCAACCTAAGAAAGAAATTCCCTTCAGAAGCTGTCATTGACACACCAGAGCCATCAGAGATGAAGAAGAATGGGTGTTACATGTGTGTGGAAGGAAAAAAAAGGCAACTCCACGATAAAAGTTTGTATGAAGTGCAGCACGTTTACTTGTCAAGCACATCTGACTACAGAGCCTTTGTGTGTTGCATGTCATAGAGAGGAGACTGACTAGATGTGTTGTGTCAGCTGTCTAATGACACTCTAATCAGTGGTCATGTGAGTATTGTCACACCCATTGCTCGGTTGGTTGATTTGGGGGAAGGGACAAAACAATGAGGTCATTGGTCCTACTGGATTATGCAAGAATGGGGAAGAAAATTAGCCATACCCTTTCAAAGGAACCATCGCAGCATTTGCCTGAAGTGAATCATGGAAAACCTAAATCAGGATAGCTGGACGCAGGTTTGAACCATTATCTCCTTATCTCCCAAATGTAAGTCCAGTATGCTAACCACTTCACCACCTCCCTCAGTGTGTCACTCACATGAAAGAGATCCTGGACCTACACACCGCACAGACAACTGTATAGACAGACATATGGTAAGGGCTCCAGTGGCAGTTCATAGAGCTACCACACACAGATAAGAGGTCTTGTGAGCCCACATGTGCCAACATGAACTGTTGAAAATTGGTTATTAGCAGTCGGGCTAGCCTATCTCCCAACCACGGCACAGCATCGATTTGCACTGTTCATGCTATCAGAGGATCATTTGGATGACAGCATGGTGTGTCATAGACTTCAATGATGAAAGCAGATTCTGCCTGCAAGCAAGTGATGCTCATTTGCATGTATGACAGACCTGGTGAGCGATGTCTCATAAACTTATTTCATTCGAGGCACACTGGTCCCACCACAGTCCTTACGTTTGGGGTTGCGATAAGCTACAACTCTCGTTTATCTTTGCATTTATGAAAGTGATGTGAACCATTGATCTGTATGGGCAGAATGTTGTTAGCCCAATTTTTTTTGCCATTCTTGCACCATGACAATTATGTGTTGTTCAAACAGGATAACGCTAGCCCAAACAGTGCCCATGGAACTCAACATGCTCTGCAAGACCTGAAGAAAATTCTTGGGCCAGCACTTTCTCCACACTTGTCCCCAATGGAGCCCGAGCTGGAGATGATGGTTGACGAATGGCACGAGTCATTTCTTGTCCCAACAGCTCTTACAAAACTGCAAGAACAGGTCTGGCAGGTGTAGCATAGTGTATTCCTGTACAATATTCACCATCTGTATGATGGAATGGATGCCAGAGTCAGTATCCGCATTGACACATTTGGAGGCTGCACCACATACTGAAACGGAAATTTCAGCATGGGCCGATATCTGAGACCTCAGTACCACTTCGGCTACCAACCTGTAAATTTAGTCATTTCATGTACTCCATACACACTGTTGCAACAATAAATCTTGAGTGTGAATGTTTCAACAAATCTTGAGTGAATTGGAAACCTCTGAAAGGGTTTACCTAATTCTTTTTCCAAGAGTGTATTTTCACACAAGTCACTTTCACTTTTAATTATGACAAAATCTGTATAAACCTGAAGTAAATATGTGGATAATGTCAAATGCATGGAAGAAACCAACACAGTTGCTCTCACAGCAGCAAAATACATAATACACATTGGACATATATATAGCTACGTGTAGCGACAAACACATTTTCTCTCAAAACATTAACAGCATCATGTTAACAGGGACATTATGCAACTAATTCAGATGTCCACATCATATCAGTGTTGAAGATGATGCTGGGAAGATGGTTAAATTAGCTTACACTGCAAACTCTGATAATTGTAAAAACCTGGTAGGGAAATACGTGCAGGCCATACCGCATATGATTAACAAACCAGAGGTGCAGTCAGCCGTCTATTATTTTACTCATGTCTCTTGCACCTGTACTCGATACTCTAGTGAGAAATTCTCTACTGAGTCTACCAAGAAGGATCTGTCCCCACAGATTGGGGATCCTGCATTAACTCAACAGAATGGCAGCACTTGTCTGACACTGATGAGTGGATGATGCTAATGTAATTAGAGGCTCGTGTGAGGAATCCTTGTATGAGCAAAGAATCCACTTTCAGGACAAAAAGCCAATATTGGCTGAAGCTGGCAAAATTCCTCAGAATGCAGTGAAAGAACTATGCTCGAAGAGTTTAGCCTGTTCAGAGAAAGAAGTCCTCAAATTATGGCCTAATCAATGTAGTTTTAATTTCAAATTCACCTAGTAAATGATGACAAGAAGTAAAACACAGCAGTTATTAGAGGAAAATAATTAGTTTTGGAAAATATAATGCAACTGAATAAATAAAAAGTCTACTCAGCAACCTTTGGCAGGAGAACAATCATATAGAGGGTATTACAGTTTGTAAGTTTTGGGAGCCAGTGGCCCCTCTCCTGGCAGAAGAGTTGAAGGGGAAGGAAGAGGGGTGACGGAGATGGCCTGATGAATTTTAGTAAAAGTAGTAAATTTGGAAAAGTCAACCAAAACAAGGGGCTATGGCTGCATGAAGTCTTCCAAATTTTCCCATCTCTACTCCTTTTTTCTAAACCTCACCAGTTCTTTTCCTTGACCACTCTTCCTTCCCCTTCAACATTTCTGCCACAAGGAAGGTCCACTGGCTCCATGAGCTTGTAAACTTTAAGACCTTCTATATATTAGACTCTCTATGTATCCAATTACATTATGAATTATCAGAAGAGTAAGTCAACTGAGGACATAAAGACAAGATAGACACTCGACACAGTGAAGGTGGGACATTCGATGCGCTCTGAGCATCGGTCAACCACAAAATACCCCGACCCAACTGAATTATGGCTCCTCCTCTCAAATGTCGTCAACCTTCTGTCATTACCTTCTTATGACACAATACAATTACAGCCTTAATTAATCATGTTTCCCCTCTCTTTAAGTCATCTGAAATCATCACCATTCCCTTTTACTTATTTATGTAGATAGTCCCTGTGAGTTAGTATGGATAGGTTATATTTGACAACTTGAACAAATTAATGACTAGCTCATTTTACCAACCACCTGGAACAGTTGCTGAACAGCTCAAAGACATGCTCAGTCATTTCAAATTGGTACCCCAGTCATAGAATTACAGATGGTGATGACTTCAATCTACCCTCCATATGTTGGCTAAAATAGACATCACAAATTGATTGTAAGTATAAGATGTCATCTCAGATCGTACCAAAAGCATTCTCAGATAAGTATTTCAACAATAATTATTAGCTCAGGGTCCCACTTTAAGCATAAATTGTTTCAAAACCATAATAGACCAATTACCAACAAATAATCCTGAGCAAATAGGGAGCATTATGACTGATACATGGGTTAGTGTCCAGACATATATTGTAGTGAATCTAGATATCATAAGATCCAAGCACACAAAAATAAACACTATATAAACGCTATATACATATATAAAAGCAGATAAAAATTGTGGTTGACCCCTTTTTAAGAGACAGCCTCAACTTCTTCTAATCTGACTATGTAGACCTAGACAAGATGTTATGGATTTGAATAAATAGAATCGGTGGCAGTTGTGGGCTATATATCAAATAAAATGATAAGAGAACCTTCATAGTACACAAAACAGGTCAGAACACTATTACAGGAGCTATGAGGAAATGCATGCCAAATGTAAAATAATGTAAAATCCCAAAACTGGCAAAAAAGGTTTTACAAAAACTGGAAATTTAGTGCAAACTGCAGTGAGAGAGGCTTTTAATAGTTACCACAATGAAACTGTCCTTAAATCTGGCAGAATTGAAAGTGATTCTGGTTGTATGTAAAGTACAACAGTGCCAACATGCAATCAATACCTTCACTGCATGATAACAATGGTGATGTTACTGATGAAGTGCCACAAAAGCTGAGTTACGATGCATAGTTTTCTTTGCTGACACAATTTCAAAAACCAAGTAAATATTCCAGTATTCAAAACAAGAATGACTGCCAACATTACTAACTTAGTTATAGGTGTCCTCCATGTTGAGAAGCAGCTTACATCACTCAATAAAAGCAAGGCCTCCAGTCCAGGTTGTATACCACTCAGGTTCGTTTCAGAGCATGCTGATACAATAACTCCATGATTAGCAATCATACACAGCCGTTTGCTCTTCGTAAGATCCACACCTGAAGAATAAGCTGCAAAATTTGCACCAATACAAAGAAAAGGAATGGGAGTAATTTGCTCAATTACAGACCTATATCAATTATGCAGATTTGGTGCAGGATTTTTGAACATAAACTGTGTGTGTTCATCATGAATTTCCTCCAGGAAAACAATCTGTTGACACACAGTCAGCATGGATTTGGAAAATATTTTTCTCATGGAGCACCGCAATACAACTAGCACTTTAGTTCCATATAGTAATGAGTGCTATCGACAGGGGGATCTCAAAATGATGCCATAATTTTAGATTTTCAGAAGGCTTTCAACACTATTCCTCAGACGTGACTTCTAATAAAATTGCATCACATCTTAGTTGTGCACTGGATTCATGGTTTCCTGTGAGAAAGGTCATAGACTATAGTAATTTAGGGAAAGCCATCAAGTAAAATGGAAGTAATATCTGGTGATCTCCACCAGAGCGTTATAGGCCCTCTGCTGTTCCTGATCTACACAAATGAATTAGGAAACAATCTGAGCAGTCCTCTTAGATTGTTAGCAGTTGATGCCGTCATTTACCATCGTGTAAAGTTGTCAGATGATCAATACGAATTGCAAAATGTTTTAGATAAGATATTTATATGGTGCAAAGAGTGGCATTTGTCTCTCAATAAGGAGAAATGAGATCATCCACACGAGTATGAGGGGATACCCGCCAAATTTTGGTTTCACAATACATCAAAATAAAGGCTGCTAATTAAGCTTAATACCTAAAATTAGAATTACAGATGAATTAAATCAGAATGATCATATAGACTATGCTGTGAGGAAACCAAACCAATGACTGCAATTTATTGGCAGAACACTTGGAGAGTGCCAAAGGTCTACAAGAGAGACTGCATATAATCAAGCACATCCACCATCTTCTGAAGTATTGCTGTGCTTTGTGAGATCTGTGCAAGATATTATTGACATAGGACAACAATCAGTTCAAACAAGGACCGTTCGATTAGTATTATAGTGAAATTAGGGGAGACAGGGTCATGGATATAATACGCGAATTGGGGTGTCAATCATTAAAACCAAGCCCTTTTTCATTGCAGTCAGATCTTCTGATGAAACTTCTGTGGTGTCACCGCTAGACACCACACTTGCTAGGTGGTAGCCTTTAAATCGGCCGCGGTCCGATAGTATACGTCGGACCTGTGTGTCGCCACTGTCAGTGATTGCAGACCGAGCGCCGCCACACGGCAGGTCTGGAGAGACATCCTAGCACTCGTCCCCAGTTGTACAGCCGACTTTGCTAGCGAAGCTACACTGACAAATACGCTCTCATTTGCCGAGATGATAGTTAGCATAGCCTTCAGCTACATCATTTGCTACGACCTAGCAAGGCGCCATGACCAGTTTATATTGAGATTATATAATGTATCAACAAGAGCGATGTTCTCCAATTATGGGTTAAAGTTAAGTATTACATCAACTCCGTACTTTATTTATTAGAATCAACTACTTTAATCTGTTCCAGACCTCACGCCAGCCTGCGTGAGTTAAACGCATGCTATTCGGCTACAAGTCATAGTGGATTGGCTGTCTGGTCAGTCCACTACAACTTCAATCACCAGCTTTCTCCTAGAGTGTGAAAATATTTTGTTGCCACCCACCTACATAGCGAGAAATGATCATCATCTTCACCAACACCAAATAAATTAGAGCTCACAGGGTGTGACTGAAGTATTCATTTTTCGCTCATGCTGTCCGTGAGTGGAATGGAAAAGATAGCTTGAAGATGGGTAGACAAACAATCTGCCACGCAGTTTATTGTGAACTCCAGATCAGTCATGTGGATGTAGATTGTGTCAAGCATCACAGTACTGTATTTGAACATTAATGGCTTGTTTCTCCTACTCATCCACATTCACTTACATTTTTGTACATGTAAAACAAGCTGCCATTCATCACAATAAACAGAAATTCAGTCCAAGTCAACATATTTCCTCCTAGAATCCCTAAACAATGTTACTTTTCTGTGTATTACAGTGTCATCAGCAGATGGTACTCTAGGTAAAGTGATAAAGTGACCAAAAGGCGAAGCAGCTGAACATAATGCATGTAAGTATAGAAGAATATAAAGATACCTTATTTGCTAATGGTTCTACAGGTCTACTAAAAGTTGAAAACAGCGAGAAGCTGTAACGGGCTGTTAACTGATCTACAAATCGAATCAGCAGTCTGGCAGACCACATCCACCAATGAGATTGTATACAACAATAGAACAACCCACATAATCTGCAAACATTCACTGCAACTGTGTTTTCCTTAAGGGTGATAAAGTGGTGAGTAGCCCTGTTACAAAAGTCAGTGGTGTTTGGCTGTGAGAGGCTATGAAACAGCTTCCTACTGGTCCACTTATTACGTTCAATCCACCACAGAAAATCTTGTTCCTAGAGACTGGATACTTGGTGACAGAACTCAACAATTCACAAGTGTGGCAGTAAACAAAACAATTATGTGCAGTGTCTCTGCTGCAGAGAGATGCTATGTATGCTGCTGTAAAAAATTTTCAACCTCCTTCCCACTGAGCTGAAAACCTTATGTTGTTTTCTTATTTAGTTCAGCTTTGAATAGTTATTTACTATTCCATAATTGTCCCTTTAATCACTATGTTGTACAATATGTTTATAAACAACTTATCCAACAGAAGATATACCTAACAAGTTGCATAACTGACAAAAGATTAATAAAAGTATTTCAGCTGACTATGCAGCTTCACATGCACACATATCAATCTTAGACGACTCTTCACATGATCCCTGGGTGGTACTACAAAACCAACACATCAAAAGCCCTTTACCAGGTCCAAACATCTGCAGAAGTGAGACCAAGTATTAAAACATGTCAACTGAACACCTAAGGCATTAGTTGAACCTAATGCCAAATTCTAGGGAAGATGCTGTCTAAGCATGTTATCAACATGGTTGTCCAACAACAAAGTCATACAAGTAATGGAGATCAGCTATGGGCAAGAGGAAAGTGGCTAGCAAGCATCAATGTGCAGTAGCGTGTGTGGCAAGAAAGGTCAGTAGAGGTTGTGGGCAAGTGCTAGAGTGTACTGGAGAATATGAAATCCACTGGCAATCCACAGTCTGTGACAAAGGGTCAAAAGGAATAAATAAAGAGCTTCTTCTGCACAAGATTAATGCAGCATTGAATGAAATAGAGACTAACATTGACAATGCACCTCAAATAAATGTAGATAATGGAACTTTCAGGAGAATCAAAAAAGGGCACAGGGTGTTCACCTTGCTTGGGTTCCAACAGTTCAAACTTTTCAAACATTTATTTCACAAACATTAAACCAAACAGGGCAAAGTAGACACGTGCGTTAGCCACATGTAATGTTAAGTAAATGTATGGGTCATTTGTGTAATCAAAATTTACTGCAACTGTGAAGAATTTTAACCACATTCTTAAAAAAAAATTTGGTTGTGTGAAAAAGAGCAGGATTAAAAATAAAAATTTCCAACTTATGCCAGAGACAGAGTGCAAAACAAATGGCCAGAAATTCCACAAGTCAAAGTCATAATATGTGAAGTCTTTATTCAGTAAACTAAATGAAGTTATCAAAGGAGGCCGCTCAGAAATTGAAATTGTCAGAAATGGGTCAGAAGTTACAATGATCACTACCTAGCGCAAACCTGTCACTGAAGTGAAAGAGGATTTATAGAGGGAGGAAAAATAGAATCATGAATACATTTTAATGTCTTTCGTGTGAGGAAGATGGGAGCTATTACAGAAAATCTACATCCTTGCATTTTCAATATTTACTCTTAATGATCTGTGTATTGACACTGCTGTAAACAATCAAAGTAAACCCACTAAAGGCCAGGCACTGTTAAAGTTCAGAGTTTAGGAGAGTATGTATGAGCAGAGTGTATTCATTTTTGGATGACTTAACATCAGTTTGGTTCTCAGAATTCACTGATTCTGAATAGGTTTGTCAATGCATTCTTTCACACTTCTGTTCCTTCCACTAGTCAGACAGAAATGAAGAGGAGAGTGTTTCAAGATTCGTCAAGGGAGACGATTAGGTTACTCCATTCGTAAATATGAGTTTGGGAACTGCATCTTTAAGTAAGTTGGTGGAAGACGCTGGGCTCCAGGAGAATAATGATGATTAAAATGCTCTTACCAGCACTCAAAGTATGACTCAAACATTAGGGGACATGCCTGAAGCTAAACAGAAGGAACAGGTAAAAATATAAGGGTGTTATGTCGATCTATTTTAAGAATATCTTGTCCAATCAGATGATGTGCTTGTAAAACTCAAGTTAAGAATCATGAGCCATTCCATAGTAAATTGTACCCAGTACCCTTGCCCTAGAAAGCCATAGTTAATAAAGCAATTAAGGGTGTGTAGAAGAATCAGATTATTTAACACTCAGATAGTGAAAGTTCTAATGCAATCCACACTGTAACAAAAAGGGACGGCAGTGTGCATTAACTAACTGATGCCCATGGAGAAATGATGCATTTTACTGTACAATGTGACCAACTGGAGGATGAAGGTATAGCAGGAAGAACACAGCCTTTCTGTGGAATGGAAGGTGTTAGCAGTTTAAAAGGATGGCCTTTGGGCTGTCAGTATCATCAGTGGCCTTTATGACAGCACTCACAGAAGTTCTAAGAGAAGAATTATTGATACACTTATCACCTACATAATGTTATTCTAATTAGTACTACCTTTAGGGAGAACATTTATACATTCTATGTTGTGTAATGTAAGCGTTTGGTGGCTGGGTAAATAAGAATTTGCCAAATCGCTTGTTTCCTTGGGCATGTAATTTCTTTGCATGGAATCAAACCTGATCCAATGAAAATGGAACCAGTGAGAAATTTTCCTGCACAAAAATGATGTAATCAACTGAAAATCTCTCAGTTTGTGCAATTTCTATCACAGTATTTATCCTCGATTTTTTTATCTTCACAAGTACATCTCCACTGGAAATGGAATAAGGAATATCAAGAAGCATTTGAGTTAATTAAAAACCAATTGCATGAGGCACCGATACTTCATCATCCTGATTGAAGCAAAAATTTCTACACTGGAACCGATTCAATTTATTCCTACTGTTAGCTTAGTACATTTAATCCACCACGGAAAATGAATGAGTATAGCAGTCTCTCTAAATAGCCACATTACAAGTATTTAGAATCATTCTAGAGAAACACTCCAGCACTTTGCCTTCTTTTCAATTGTAAATGTACTGAATCACAGTAATAGAGGGGAACAATGAAAGAATGGAAGTGCGCAAACATGTCATAGCAGTACTTAGGCAGCAGTAGCTTACTGCGACAGATGCAGCAACAGATAAGTAACCACATTTGTCATTTACGAGTTCCTAACCAGGAGCGAATTTTATTATATCATCTGTCTACTTTAATAGTTTAATTTCTTGAGTTTCTGCGTGTAAATTTAACATCTAATAGCCACAGTTCTCATGTTTTCATTTGCGTCAGAAAGTAAACTGATTTTGTGACATATTACAAGTTCCATCAGAGTCAAATTATTTAGTTTGACCTGAGTGCTTCGGTAGTTAGGTTTCTGAACATACATGTATTACTAGACACAGTTTGTGTTTTTGGCAGGTTCTATAGTAGAATTGCACAGCATGTGCTGACAGTTTGTTTATCTGCATAGTTTAGTCTTCCATGGTCTTTTGTATGGACAGGGACTGTGATTGTTGTGTGTGAATGTGAGCCGAGTTGGTGACACTTCGCTCTCAGCTTCAGTTAGTGTTTTTGGCAGGTTCTATAGTAGAATTGCACAGCATGTGCTGACAGTTTGTTTATCTGCATAGTTTAGTCTTCCATGGTCTTTTGTATGGACAGGGATTGTGATTGTTGTATGCGGATGTGAGCCGAGTTGGTGACACTTCGCTCTCAGCTTCAGGCTGTGATGGCTTCCGTTACAGAGCTTGAGGCTGCAGTGGATGGGCACCATTGTTGTGGGCCGGCCGTGGGGACACAACGGACGTCCAGCACGTCAGAGTCTTCTTATCAGTCCTCACCAGTGGCCAACCCAGTTACTGCTCGCACTGAGGCTGACCCCTCACCTGTTGTCGAGTGGGAGGTTGCCCCGGGGCGAAGCACATGGTGAAAGACTTCCCAGGTGGCCACACATAATGCCTCTCCGGTTTGTCTGACAAACAGGTTCCAGGTTCTGTCTGTGGCTGACACTGTCACTGAGCCAGATGCTGTCACCTGTCCTGTTTCAGAGGAAACCACTCAGCCTCCAAGATCTGGGCAATCACAGAGGCTGAGATTATTGGTAGTTTGGAGCTCCAAGGTTAGGTGCATTATAGGGCCCCCTTAGGGACTTGGATGACAAGAATGGTAAGAAATCCAGTGTGCATTTCGTGTGCATACCGGGTGGAGTCATCCAGATGTGGAAAGGGTACTCCCAGATGCCATGAAGAGCACAGCATTCAGTCAACTGTAGGTGGTTGCTCAAGTTGGTACCAATTACACATGTCACTTTGGATCAAAAGAGATTCTCTTTGGTTTCGAGCAGCTAACAGAAGTGGTAAAGGCTGCCATTCTTGCTTGCAAGATTAAAGCAGAGCTGACCATTTGCAGCATAGCCGTCAGGGGCAATTCCGGACCTCTGGTACAGAGCCGAGTGAAGGGTCTGAATCAGAGGCTCAGACGGTTCTGTGACCGTGTAGGCTGCTGATTCTTCGACTTGCGCCAAAGGGTGGTTGGGTTTCGGGTTCCACTGAATAGGTCAGGTGCCCACCACATACAGGTGGCGGATACACAGGTAGCAGGGTCTGTGTGGCGTCGACTGGGCAGTTTTTTACGTTAGAGGGTCTCGGGAAAAAAACACAAAAAGCACTTGAGTTACAAAGGGTGGAGGCTGAACACAGCAAAAATGTAGATACAGGAACCACTGGTATAACAGTTGTAAATTGTCGTAGCTGTGTTGGGAAAGTACCAGAGCTCCAAGCGCTAATAGAAAGCACTGATGCTTAAATTGTTATAGGCCCTGAAAGCTGGCTAAAGCTGGATATAAGCTCAGCCAAAATTTTTGTGAAGAACCTAATGGTGTTCCAAAAGGATAGGCTAAACATGGTTGGCGGAGGCATGTTTGTTGCTGTCAGAAGTAGTTTAACTTGTCACGAAATTGAAGTAGATACATCCTGTGAATTAGTATGGGCAGAAGTCATTGTTGGCAAATGGAATAAAATAATAATTGTATCCTTTTACCGACCTCCCAATTCAGATGGCACAGTTTCTGAAAGGATCACAGAAAACTTGAGTTTGATTTTAAACACATACCCGAATCATATGATAATAGTTGGTGGTGACTTTAATTTACCCTCGATATGTTGATGAAAATACATGTTTAATTCTGGAGGTACGCATAAAATATCATCTGAAATTGTGCTAAACACATTCTCTGAAAATGATCTCGAGCAATTAGTTCATGAGCCCACGTGAATAGTAAACGGTTGTGAAAACACGCTTGACCTCTTAGCAAGAAATAATCCTGAGTTAATAATGAGCATAAAAACTGATTCAGGGATTAGTGAACACAGGACTGTTGTAGCAAGACTGAATATTGTAATCCCCAAATCATCATTCTTGTGAAACACAACTAGCTCTATTCACATGAAGTGCTGAGTGCTATTGACAAGGGATTTCAGATTGATTCCATATTTCTGGATTTCCATAAGGCTTTTGACACTGTAGGTACTACACAAGCAGCTTGTAGTGAAATTGTGTGATTATGGAATATCATCTCAGTTATGTGACTGGATCTGTGATTTCCGTCAGAGAGGTCACAGTTCATTGTAATTGTAGGAAAGTCATAGAGTAAAACAGAAGTGATTTCTGGCATTCCCCAAGGTAGTGTTGTAGGCCCTTTGCTGTTGCTTATCTATATAAACAATTTGGGAGAGAATCTGAGCGGCCGTCTTCAGTTGTTTGCAGCTGATGCTGTCATTTATCGACTAATAAAGTCATCAGAAGATCAAAACAAACTGCAAAACGATTTAGAAAAAGAGGATCAGAATGGTTGGAAAAGTGGCAGTTGGCTCTGAATAATGAAAAGTGTGAGGTTATCCACATGAGTGCTAGAAGGAACTCATTAAACTTCAGTTACACGATAAATCAGTGTAATCTTAAAGCTGTAAATTCAACTAAATACCTAGGTATTACAATTATGAACAATTTAAATTGGAAGGAACACACAGAAAATTATGTAGGGAAGGCTAACCAAAGACTGTGTTTTATTGGCAAGACACTTAGAAAATGTAACAGACCTACTAACAAGACTGCCGACACTATGCTTGTCCGCCCACTTTTAGAATACTGTTGCACAGTGTGGGATCCTCACCAGATAGCACTGACTGAGTACATCGAAAAACTTGAAAGAAAAGCAGCAGGTTTTGTATTATAGTGAAATATGGGAGAGAGTGTCACAGAAATGATATGAGATTTGGGATGGACATCATTAAAAGATAGGTGTTTTTCGTTGCGATAGAATCTTCTCACGAAATTCCAGTAACCAACTTCCTTCTCCGAATGTGAAAATATTTTGTTGACACCGACTTACATAGGGAGGATTGATCACCAAGATAAAATAAGGGAAATCAGAGCTCGTACGGAAAGATATAGAAGAATGAAGAACCTTCCACAACTAGGAACTGCTTCTATCGTTAGCCATAAATTAATGGATTAAGTTAATGATTTATGATCACCTAACAACCATGTATGCAAACAAGATCTACACTAATCAATGTTCATGTACCCAAAATTCTGACACATTAAGTAAGAAATGTGCATAGAGTGGACGTGCACGGATACATGCATCTGATGGAGAAAAATCTGTAGCCAATGGCTAGTGTAATAAAAATAGACAAGAGCCCCAATGAAGATGCACTAATATTAATAACTCAAGGCTTATTATGTTAAAAAAGTCACTTTACAATCAGACAGTATTGCGAAACTAACTTTAGGCACAGAAGTTGCTTACATAACAATGAATGACATCATCACTTATTAAACTAATGCTGTTCGAGTAACTGACCTTCAAGTTAACTCTTACACTGGGCTACTGGAGATTTAGCTGTATGTCCAGGAACCCGGTACCAGTTGCAAGTTGCCTAATTAATGCCTTCCAGGAACTACAAAAAATGTTTTGGATAATTATTGATGGACTTGAACACAACAAGACATTTTTAACATAAGACTACACATCTTAGCGAGTAGGTATTGGCAAGTAGTACAGTGGGAAACAGTGTGCTTGCCAAGGCAGTGTAACTGATCATGTGTGCAAATACCCACACTTTATTTATTGAGTATTTCAGGATGAGTGCACTTACAGACTTCTGATGAACTTCAAGCATGTAAGGAAGAAAAAGTTTAGCAAATGATTGCACTTATGCTTTAAGTGGAACATTTAGCTCATTAACTTATTTGCAAACCAGTCAGAAGTTTAACTCTTGTGTACAACCGGGCATCAGAGTCTAAACAATTAGCAATTTACTGGTACCTGTACAATATCTGGACGGTAAGGTACTAAATTTGCACATATGAATGACAGGAACATGGAAATATCACTATAATTGGTGTACATACCAATGTCACAATGGTGTTGATATTGTGAATACAAATAAATTATTGCAGTAACTTGTGAACAACAAAAAAGCTTGTTGTAATAGAATAAAGGTGACATGTATACTTTCTTGTTAACAGCACATGCACTCTGAACATATTTTTGAACAAACCATTGTACTATTACCTATTGTGTTTCAATCACATTCTTCATCACTGTAATACTGAAATTATAAGGGAAACATGGAAGTCGATAACTGACAACTCCAAACTGGGGTAACATTTCCACAAAAATATCTAAACTGATAATCGTATGGACATCACAGAATAATGATGTATTTGTATTATTGCAGATTTATATCCATTAGGTAAGACTAAAGCAAAGCTTCCTAAGTGCAAGCATTTTTTTTTCACTGCCAGGTAATGAACTACTTGCAAAACAAAGTTTCAAGAATTTACAAAACCCTTACAAAAACTTTATTCACTACATTGGCAACAAAATAAGCTTTACTGCAAACAACAAGCTTCTAAGGAATCCAATTGACCAATTGGCATCATGACAAGAAACGAACTCACACACAAAATTAATATAAAATTTCTATCTGTGTAGTAATATTTATAACACTTGTATCAAGTGGAATGATGTCCATAATAGATATAAAGGAAACTGACTACTGAGCATCAGTAAGTCTACACTCGACACATGCCATCCATCTGCTCACTAAAAATCCAGAGTGTTTCACAATTCCTATTACAGAGAGGTTCCAGAGCAAACTCTATCCACCAGGTTTCATTACTGAACCCATGTCTGGAAATGTACAAAGTCCCTTCTTCAACTCTTACACACCTGTAACAGGAATTCTGACATGCCCTGGGTACAGCAAGAAAACCCTGTAGCAATTTTACAACAGATTGCATAGTTTACATTAAGTGCATGTAACACCAATGAAAATATCCCAAGAGCATATGGTATTTATGACTACATAAATAAATGACCAAAATAGTGACTTTATAATTTCTTTTATCCATGTAATTCTGAAGTTATGGTAGTATCTGGGAAACTGTTTACTGAGGAGGTACTCTTTTGTGAGGAAGTACAGCAGTACCTCATATACTTTCAACAATGCTCAACTATAAAGTCCTGTCCTTATTTTCATTTCAGTCTTCTCCAAACACCTGCCACCTCCAAATTATTTTTGTGTGCATCAGGAATGTCCAGCCTTTTGCACAACTTCACAGAAATTTAATAATGCTCCTCCACAGCATGGTCATCACTGTTCTGATACAAGCATGGCTAAAGGTTTCTCCAGCCACATTGTGGAGATACAAAGTAGTATCACAACTACTTCCTCTTCCTCTTGTTCTTGTTCTTCAATACCCGAACAGGTCCTCCCCCATCAGAGAGAAGATTAAATAAGGAAAATGAAAGACACCCTCTGGCCTCGTAACCTAATACCATCGGGGTCGAAAAGATCAAGAGTTGGTCAAGAGAGACCGACAGAAAAGAGAACAGAATACGTCTGACACACGCAAGTGGAAGCAATGTCAGACGTTTCTAAAAAGAAGATTGTGAGACACATATGAGTGTTCTGTTTATGGCAAGTGGTACCTGACCATATTTAAAACCAAAGTAATGTCAAATTTAATATGTGAGATTCACATGTTTATGCTGAGCTAACAAGTTGACACAATACCATGTATTCTAACATCACAAGTATATTCTTTGGACATAACACAATTAACAATGGGTAAATATACAAAAGTGAAACATTAAATGATTCAAAAATGTAACAGCACTTTATGCACTGATATATGCTGTTAGATATTCCTTCCAAGTACCTGGTACCTTGCTGATATTAAATTTTTTGAACTGTAATATTTGCAACATAGAAACATTAATGAAATGTAACATCTAACAAGCCTCTGTAGTCACTACAGAGAGATATAATATTAAATACTAAGTGTTAAAAGAAATTTCTTGACATCTATTACACTTGAAGTAGCTATTCAGATTGTTTGAGCTAATCATAATACACAAGTTAGTACATTCCATACTACTAATCTGGAACATTTGATTGTCTAAAATGCTGACTTAATTATATGAGGGGTGTTCAGTAAGTAACGCAATAATTTTTCTGAAAGCAGGTTGGCTTTATTCAGGATCCCACTACACCATATTATTTCCTATGATCTTTGATACAAAACCCGAGTTTTCAGCACAATTTCTGTTCAATTTGATGGCCTTACGCCACCTTACTGGGAGGGCTTGTATGCCTCATGACACCATTCTACTAATTGATGACAGCACCATCTTGTTGCATCAACAACTGCCCCATCATCCACACACTGCTTTCTGCAGAGTGCAGAATGGACAGTTCTTCCTTGTCTACCCAACAGTCTGGACATCGCACCATCTGGATTTTGTCTCTTTGTCCCAATGAAGTATGTGTGCTCCTCTCAGGTGTGCAGACTTGGTGAGGTCTTGCAATGTCACGGAGAAGAAGAGTTCATTTCCATTTTTGTGGTGACGTACATGCTGAAGTTGTTTCTTCAACTTCATGATGGTAGTGCAAAACACTACACCATGATGGAGGTAATCACACAGAATAACAACTTCAAAATTCCAGAAGACCACCACCATGACTTCACTGGTTGAGGATGCAGCTTTGAACTTTTTCTTCAGAGCAGGTGATGTGGTGCCACTCTGTGGATTGCTGTCTTGTTTCTCAGTTCAGAGTGTTTCACCGTCTGACAATGTTTGACAAAAATTATCACTTTAACCCTTGTAATGTGCAGACAGTTTGGCACAGGTGGTCATTTGTTGGTCTTTACAGTCTCCAGTTTGGCGGGGCACACCTTTGAGTACCCTAACTGGTGGATGAGTGTTTTTTTTTTTTTTTTGTTTGTGGTTTTAGGGCGCAAAACTTCTATGGTCATTAGCGCCCAGCCCGTGACATAGAAAACAGGAAAAAAACGAAATTTAAAATCAGCAGCAATGGAAACAAAGTCAGAAAATTTGAGAAACTAAAGGCAGAAGGAATGCTTAAAAGTCCACTATAGAAAGGGGTTCGGTGTCCCCAAAAAAAAGCTTCAAATCACTGACGTCATTTCACTGTCACTAATAAACTGTAGAACGCGGTCAGCTGAGCGCGTGTCATCTGCTAAAATCGACGATAGATCAGGCGATAGCTGTAGACGGGAGCGTAACGGATTAAAATAGGGGCATTCAATTAAAAGGTGTCTGACCGTCCACAGCTGAGAGCAGTGGGGACAGAGTGGGGGAGGATCACCGCTTAAAAGATGTCGATGACTAAAAAGACAGTGCCCTATCCGGAGTCGAGCTAAAATTACCTCCTCCCGACGACGCGTTCGGCAGGAAGAGGTCCAAGCGCAAGGAAGGGCTTTCACTTCCCGCAATTTATTGTGGGGAAGTGTTGACCAATGCGCATGCCATAAATGAGTGACTTGGCGACATAAACCGCTCCGTAGATCGGTAAACGGAAGAGACTGAATAGCTGGCCGAGGAAGAGAGACTGCAGCCTTGGCCGCTATATCGGCCGCCTCATTTCCACAGATACCAGCGTGTCCCGGGAGCCAGAGGAACGCCACTGAGACGCCCCCCAGGTGGAGCAAGCGCAGACAGTCCTGAATCCGGTGGACCAGAGGGTGCACAGGGTAAAGAGCTTGGAGACTTAGGAGAGAGCTGAGAGAATCTGAGCAGATTACGTACTGTATCCGCTGATGGCGGCGGATGTAGTGGACAGCCTGGAGAACAGCGTAAAGCTCCGCAGTATAAACCGAACACTGGTCGGGAAGCCGAAAGTGATTTGGGGTGTCGCCAACAATATAGGCACTCCCTACACCTAACGATGTTTTCGAGCCATCGGTGTAAATAAATGTGGCTTCCGTCATTTGTGCACATAGAGCAGCAAATGCCCGACGGTAAACAAGTGTAGGGGTACCATCCTTGGGAAATTGACATAGGTCTCTGAGCAAGTCGATCCGGGGACGGTGCCAAGGCGGTGCTGTACCCCAAGTTGTCAAGAAGGTTTTAGGAAAGCGGAAGGAAAGAGCATGGAGCAGTTGACGGAAGCGGACTCCCGGGGGTAGTAGGGAGGAGGAGCGGCCTGAATACCCGACATCAAAGGAGGCAACGAAAAAAAGGTTATGGGCTGGATTAGCAGGCATGGAAGACAGATGGCTAGCATAACGACTCAGAAGGACTGCCCGCCGATTGGACAACGGAGGTTCAGCAGTCTCAGCATAAAGGCTTTCCACAGGGCTGGTGTAAAAAGCTCCAGACACTAAACGTAATCCACGGTGGTGGATAGAGTCGTGTCGCCGAAGAATAGACGGCCGAGCAGAGGAGTAGACTATGCTTCCATAATCCAATTTCGAGCGCACTAAGGCGCGATAGAGGCGGAGAAGGACCACTCGGTCCGCTCCCCAAGAGGTACCATTCAGGACACGGAGGGTGTTAAGGGAACGCAGACAGCGAGCCGAAAGATAGGAATCGTGGGAGGACCAGCACAGTTTTCTGTCAAACATAAGACCCAAGAATTTAGCGACGTCGGAAAACGGAAGGTTGACAGGGCCTAGATGTAAGGAGGGCGGAAGAAACTCCTTACGTCGCCAAAAATTAACACAAACGGTCTTACTGGGTGAGAAACGGAAGCCGGTTTCGATGCTCCACGAGTGGAGGCGATCGAGACATCCTTGAAGACGTCGTTCAAGAAGGCTGGTCCGTTGAGAGCTGTAGTAGATCGCAAAATCGTCCACAAAGAGGGAGCCCGAGACATCAGGAAGGAGACAATCCATAATTGGATTAATGGCGATGGCAAACAGTACAACACTCAGCACGGAGCCCTGGGGTACCCCGTTTTCTTGGGAGAAAGTACGGGAGAGAGAAGTGTTCACCCGCACCCTAAATGTGCGCTCTGCCATAAATTCGCGAAGAAAAAGGGGCAGCCGGCCTCTAAAGCCCCAAGAGAACAGTGTACGGAGGATGCCTGTCCTCCAACAGGTATCGTACGCTCTCTCCAGATCAAAAAATATTGCTACCGTTTGACGTTTCCGGAGAAAATTGTTCATGATATAAGTGGAGAGAGCAACAAGATGGTCAACAGCAGAACGATGCTTTCGGAATCCGCATTGGGCAGGTGTTAAAAGACTGCGGGACTCCAGCCACCAAGCTAAACGGTAATTCACCATACGCTCCAAAACCTTACAGACACTACTCGTGAGAGAAATGGGGCGATAGCTAGAGGGGAGATGTTTGTCCTTTCCAGGTTTCGGAACGGGAACGACAATAGCTTCCCGCCATCGCCTGGGAAAGGTACTGTCGGTCCAAATTCGATTATAAAGGCGAAGGAGGTAACGCAGGCTATGGGTTGATAAATGCAGCAACATTTGGACATGGATACCATCCGGTCCTGGGGCGGAGGAGCGAGAAGAAGAGAGTGCATGTTGGAGTTCGCGCATGGAGAAAACAGTATTGTAGCTTTCGCGATTTTGAGAGGAGAAAGCAAGATGTCGCACTTCCGCTGCACGTTTCTTCGGGAGAAACGCTGGTGGGTAATTTGAAGAGCTCGAAATCTCAGCAAAGTGCTGACCCAATGAGTTAGAAATTGCGACGGGGTCCACTAAGGTATCATGCGCGACAGTGAGCCCAGAGACCGGGGAGAAATTAGGTGCGCCTGAGAACCGTCGAAGCCGACTCCAAACTTCCGAGGAGGGAGTGAAGTTGTTAAATGAGCTAGTAAAGAATTTCCAGCTTGCCTTCTTGCTATCGCGGATGACGCGACGGCATCGCGCACGGAGCTGCTTATATCGGATACAATTGGACAAAGTTGGATGGTGACGGAAAATGCGAAGAGCACGTCGCCGCTCACGTATTGCGTCACGGCATGCCTCGTTCCACCAAGGAACTGGAGGGCGCCGGGGCAATTCGGAGGTGCGTGGTGTTGAACGTTCCGCAGCTGTGAGAATAACGTCGGTAAAATGTGTTACCTCATCGTCGACGCTGGGAAAGCGACGGTCCTCGAATGTCGCTAGAGACGAAAAAAGTGTCCAATCGGCTTGGGCAAACTTTCAGCGTCGCGAGCGCATATATGGCAGTTGAGGCTGCAGTCGAAGAACACATGGAAAGTGGTCACTCGAGTGTGTATCATCAAGGGCGAACCATTCGAAGCGCCGAGCTAGCGGAACAGTACCGACCGCAAGGTCCAAATGGGATAAATTTGCCGTGGAGGCAGACAAAAATGTGGGGACCCCAGTGTTGAGGCAGACTAGATCCGCTTGGTGGAAGACGTCTAGCAATAGTGAGCCACGTGGACACGGATGTGGAGATCCCCAAAGCGGGTGGTGGGCATTGAAGTCCCCAACCAGCAAATAGGGGGGTGGAAGCTGATCAAGAAGATGAAGGAGATCAGCTCGTGCCATTGGTGTAGACGATGGAATGTATACCGTACAAAGAGAGAACGTGTATCCAGAAAGGGAAAGACGGACAGCGACAGCTTGGAAGGAAGTGTTTAAGGGGATGGGGTGATAATGGAGAGTATCATGGAGCAGAATCATGAGTCCTCCATGGGCTGGAGTGCCTTCAACAGAGGGGAGGTCATATCGGACGGACTGAAAATGAGGGAGAACAAAGCGGTCATGGGGACGCAACTTTGTTTCCTGAAGACAGAAGATGACCGGCGAGTAGGATCGTAAGAGGACCGACAATTCCTCCCGATTGGCGCGAATGCCGCGGATATTCCAGTGGATAATGGACATAGGGTGAACAGAAAATGGAGGAACGTGACCAAGGGTGCTGTCAACTCAACGACTGCTCAGAGCTTGCGACCGACAGCATGGAATGGCATTCAGTCGAAGGCAGAAGATCCTGATCCATAGGTTGGTCAGGAGCAGCTCCTGCCACCAACGATCGGCCAGTTGACCGGCCACCAACAGTGCGCCTCGGCGACACAGAAGATGGACGAGTGCGATTGCCGCCAGGTGGTGCTGTAGATGGGACACGCCGTGGCGGAGAAGGAGAGGAACTGTGTTTCTTCGTAGCCTTCTTGGAGGTATGTTTAGATGAAGGAGGAACCGATGGTTGTGAAGTAGCTGTACGTAAAAACTCTTCACGAGAATGCTCTTTTTTGGAAGACTTGGCGTCTGACTTTTGGGCTCGAGATTTAGCAGAACCCGACGAAGGGTGAGCCATAGAGTGGGCAGGCGAAGGAGGTGAGGTTGAACGGGCGATCTTTGCACTGGCCGATCTGACGACCGTGGTACTAAATGTGAGGTCGCAAGTCTGCGTGGCCGCCTCCTTTGTTTGCCGATGAGAAGCAAGGACAGCGCTGTATTTTCCTTTCTGAGGCATGGTGGGCTGTCGACTGGCGAGTAACTTTCGAGCAGCAAAGGTCGACACCTTTTCCTTCACTCTTATTTCCTGGATCAGCTTTTCGTCCTTAAAAACAGGGCAATCTCGAGAGGAAGCAGCGTGGTCACCCATACAGTTGATGCAGCGAGGGGATGGAGGTGGACAAGCACCCTCATGGGCATCCCTGCCACACGTAACACATTTGGCCGGATTGGAACAGGACTGGCTGGTGTGGTTGAACCGCTGACATCGATAGCAACGCGTAGGGTTTGGGACATAAGGGCGAACGGAAATTATCTCATAGCCTGCTTTGATTTTTGATGGGAGTTGAACTTTGTCAAATGTCAAGAAGACAGTGCGGGTTGGAATGATGTTCGAGTCAACCCTTTTCATAGCCCGATGAACAGCCGTGACGCCTTGGTCAGACAGATAGTGCTGAATTTCTTCGTCAGACAATCCATCGAGGGAGCGCGTATAAACGACTCCACGCGAGGAATTTAAGGTACGGTGCGGTTCCACCTGGACAGGGAAGGTGTGGAGCAGAGAAGTACGCAGCAATTTTTGAGCCTGGAGGGCACTGTGTGTTTCTAACAACAGGGTGCCATTCCGTAATCTGGAACAAGACTTTACAGGACCCGCAATTGCGTCGACACCTTTCTGAATAATGAAAGGGTTGACCGTGAAAAAGTCATGACCTTCGTCAGACCGAGAAACAACAAGGAACTGTGGCAACGATGGAAGAACCATCTGTGGCTGAGACTCAGTGAACTTACGTTTGTGAGCAGACATAGTGGAAGGTGAGGAAACCATTGCGGAAGAATCCCCCATGATTACCGGCGTCTCCGATGGCGCGCTCCTCCCTTGTGGGGGCCCTCACCGAGGGCACACCCGCCTTAGGTGATTGTTCACACCTCAGGTCACACCTCCCGACAAGCGGACAGAGGGCCAATCGGCACTTTCGGAAGGTATCAGCTCGGGTAATCACCCCTCCCTGGGCCTGGCCTTTACCAGGGGGTACGTACGTGTCCTACCTGTCTACCCGGGGCGGGGAAGTACGCGTTACCCCGTCACCGGCTACGCATGGAAGTGCGTGGGTCGGCCTTCAGACACGCACAGGGAGGAAGAAAGAGACAGGGAAAGGAAAGAAGAGAGGTCTCAAACGCCGCAGCGGAGAAAAGGGTAAAGAGAAGAGGTAAAGAGAAGAGGTAAGGAATAGAGAAGGACGAAGAAAGATGAAGACATACAAGCAAGGAAGGCGAAGAGTGCGGTACATTTACAAGCGTCCGTCTCCGGACGTAGGCACAAACCATACTCCCCAGAGGGGGAGAAAGGGAAGGAAAGAGCCAGAGGTGAGGGGGGGGGGGGCGAAGATGGGGGATGGGGAAGGAGACGGAAAGGGAAGGTATGCAGCCCGGAAAGGAAGGAGGGCCACATTAGCTCGGGGTCCCGTGCTCGCTACACACGTATCCACAAAAGAGTTGTGGATCCCCTGGTGGGGGGGTGTGGATGAGTGTGTCTGCACTAACAACAGAGACGTCCAGCTGAGCAGCAAGGTGTTCCATCCTTCGCGATTGCCAGATCACAATCAGAGTGTTCGCATGTTCCAACATTGCAGAATCACAACTGTGTGCAAATGGCATACTTCTTTTTTCCACAACCAGGTCTCTGTAGATATTCTGCAAGTGCCTATGAATATCTGTGATGGTCTGCTTTTGCACTGAAAACTCAACAGGTCCCTGCTTGCAATACACCTCTGTTATAGACGCCATTTTTAAGGCACAAATAGTGCTGCCACTTATTGCAACTTTGTGGAATATTCCTTCTTCAGCCCCTATAGCTTTATCATATCCGAAGATGTTAGCAGAATTTTTCGAAGTGACATTTGCCGAGAATAGAAATATGTTGCATTACTTATTGAATGCCCCTCCTACATTGTGTTACAAATGCAGACTGTCATTATGTAGAAAATCATCATATAGAAATATCAAAGTTGAGAGATACTACAATTTTGGGTAAACATATTGCTATTGTGGTAATGATATAAATGTGCGCAGGTAACAATTTAACCATGGCAAAATATCGTAATTCCCTGTACACACAGGTTACCTAACACAAAGTGAATATAACTTGCCATAAATTCCTCTGTGTGTTTGTAAATTATTTATTCATAAAAAACATACTTTAGCATAAAATTTAAAAAGTAATGACAATCACATATTTACAATGTCATTAACAAATTCACATCTGCAGTTATTCCTTCTTGACCAGCAGTTATTGTAGCCACATTTGATTATATGCAGATCCACAGCCTCCATATATGATAATCATTTTGTAAAAGAAAATACTGTCCATGAACTGCTTCTTCAAGTTGTAATGCATGTAACAGTGTAACAGACAACTAATATTCAGATTATTAAGACAATGGCAGAATACATTTCAGCAAACACATGTATCCATTACTTATGTGTGAAGTACATTTAGAAGAGTAACCTATAACTGAAATTTTTAATAATACTTTGTAATCATTTAGTGTGTATATTCTTGTTACATCTGCATAAGAGAATTTCTAGCATGAGTGATGAGCCACATTATTATAAAAATACGCTCAAATTATGATGCATAATAAATATCTTCCATATAAATCATATTCAGTATGTTTAAAGACTCAAACTACAAGGTATAAAACAACTTCATACTTCTGACTGCTTTAGAAATGCACAACTATGTTATGACATTAAGCATTTACGAGAGGTTTGAAATTATGTTTGAAGTTTTTTGGAAATCACATAGTGCTCTCATTATGAAACATGGGATATATGCAGTGGGTATAATTTGTGCAACTTGAGCTACACTGCTGCAAGACATATAACAAAAGTTTAACCCTGTAGGATGAGTATTACAGTCAGAAACAGTGCATACAAGTGCTAAGCCCCGTGGGATTAGCCGAGCGGTCTAAGGCGCTGCAGTCATGCACTGTGCGGCTGGTCCCGGCGGAGGTTCGAGTCCTCCCTCGGGCATGGGTGTGTGTTTGTCCTTAGGATAATTTAGGTTAAGTAGTGTGTAAGCTTAGGGACTGATGACCTTAGCAGTTATGTCCTACAAGATTTCAAACACATTTGAACATTTTACATGTACTAAATCATGGCAGGAATTTAAATTCACCCCACATCTGTACGAAATATTGAAAATTAAAGAAAGCACTTATATAGGCTACATGCAACAGGCACTGTTTGTCATGAACCCAATTAGTCACTTAGTAATACAGCCAGAACAGTGTTTGGGTA